>NC_136906.1:75889880-76044324 GCF_949606895.1 Notothenia rossii | reverse complement strand
AAAAAAAGTGTCTGGTGCTGGATTTGAGTGTCTGAGTGTGTGGGGTGTTAAAGTCCAGAGGGGGCAGGGGGGAGAGGGGGGGGGGGGGGGAGAGTTCAGCCTCCTGATCACTGATAACAAAGTGCTTTATAAATATTGTGTATTATTGTTATTTATATTCACATTTCTACACTTTATGGCTTGTGACCCCTCCAAACAAAGTCATTTTTCTTTATCATAACCGGTTGCTTATGTTTACACCTCGAATAATTCAGACTTCTCAATTCAAACTTTTCTTATTCAAGTCTGCTTTTTTCATTTTTAGATGCCTGAAGAAGTATATTATTTTGTATTTTCAGTAGATCATTTGAAAACACCAGCGGAACTTCAGAAAATACTATATAACAATAAACCAAATTTCTCGCAAATCAATTTTTTAACCACTTGTTTAGATCCAACCCCCCGCGTTCCAAATGAATCTATGTCCAAACACGACTCAAGGTTACTTACAAAAAACAATGCAACAGGGCTTTATCATAGACCGTTTTCACACCAAGTACTTAGTTCCCAGCCGTACTTAGTTCCCAGCACTTAGTTCCCGCATGGTTCACACCGGAATGAGTCCCCGAGGGAAGATTACTTAAATGAAGCCGCTGAAGTCACTTCTTCTTCTTCTGCTTTGGGTTTACTGGCAGGCCGCAAACAACTTCACGGCGTATACTGCCACCCGAAGTCCCCGGAGTTGGGGACTGGCTTCAGTAGAAGCTGCTGGGACTCCCAGCAGCTTCTACTGAAGCCTTCCGAGTAAATCGCCAGAACGCCGACACCTCCTCATCTCCACCGCTCCCATGTTTTCTTTTGTGTTGCCATAAGTTAGTCTCTCTCCGTTGGTGCGCTGGGCTGATGCTAATAATGCTAATGCCAGCAAATACAATGGCGGCTTCACAAAACTTTTCAGAGTTTTACGGGGCGCGGTTTGCAATTCGCCCAGCCAATCAGAAATGTGAACTTTTTTCTCCCCAGGAAAGTACCACCTCTCTAGCAGGGACTAACAAGGGGGGAACATTTCTCATAATCTTTTTGGTGTGAATGCAAAATCCCAGGAACTATCGGAACTAAAAGGGAAAAGTAGTCCGGTGTGAAAGCGCCTGTAGTGTATTTGTGTAAGCAGGCCTTTGTACCTCTTTTGGTCGGCTGGAGTCAAGTTGTTCAGCCAAAACTTGAAGCTGCTCTTGTCTGATGAAAGCATAACTCTAGAGAGGAGAATGGAGACAAAGCACAAAGCAATTATAATCCATCATAAAGTAAAATGAAGACTGAAGACTTTTCTTTTTGCCGCTGCTTTTAATTGAACTATTCATATCTTAAACTGCACTGTAACTTTTATTCATGTATTTTTTCTTTTAATGTTTATTTTATTATCTTTGCTTTTTAATGAATGTTTTTAAATGCCATTTTCTTAATGTCTTTCATTTTTTTAAAGCACTTTGAATTGCCTTGCCTTGCCTTGCCTTTATATGAATCCTTCAGTAATAAAAAAGGCAATAAAGGAATTGAATTGGCACGTGCTCCGTCTGACCTGGTTGAAGGAGGAGTCGCTGTCGGAGCAGTTGTCGGTGTACTGGCTGTTGGCCTGGCTGTGCTGCTGCTCTCTGTGCATCTCCTCCTTCCTCATCTGGTCCTCCTCAAATTTGTTGATTAAAGACTCC
Source organism: Notothenia rossii (assembly GCF_949606895.1). Lineage (NCBI taxonomy): Eukaryota > Metazoa > Chordata > Actinopteri > Perciformes > Nototheniidae > Notothenia > Notothenia rossii. The sequence goes on along the minus strand of NC_136906.1, from coordinate 76,042,636 downwards.
ACCACCATGATCATGGTGTTTTTTAGAGTCTGCATCATCTGCTGGTACCTGCCACAAATTAAAAAAAGTAATGACCTATAAACTGACTCCACAATGAATACGTCATGATCAGAAGGAGAGGAGACAGGAAACAAAGCTCAGAGACTCAGCGCCACTCACTCTGCTGAGTCTCTGCTCTTCCGGGTGATAGCATGAATCAGGGTCTCGTGACCTGAGCCTATTGCATGTTGTCCATCTCCTCTGGTCAAGTAATTGGTCTCTTGTTCCACCACAGTCCCCAGAGAGCTCTCCACATACTGACGGAGATACTTGACTAACTCATAACTGAAGAAGAATAATAACAGAGTCAGAGCTACTGTTCAAATTGAAATAGCATACATTACTTTTAAATCTGACCATAAAGAATATTCAATACTATCTGACTCTTGTGGCCTTACTTGTGGAAGTTCTTGTCAGTCTCTTCCAGGTGGAGGAGGATCTCTTCAGCACATTCGGTGGACGGAGCTCCAGAGATCCTGTCGTTGATGCTTCTCAGAAGCTGCTTCAGCAGGGACTGCAGCTCTGCTTCGTCTTCAGCAGACAGCTGAGACATCTCTACTGTTGCTCCTTCAAGGGACAGAGTAGAGTGATTGGTTGCATCGGCCCTCAATGGGAAAATGTATGAGGGTGAAGAGCCAGTTCTCTGTGTATTGCTACCCAGGGTTTGGCAGACAGGAGGAAAGGAGGAAAGTATTTGAGTTGGTTTTCTTTAAAGATATATATTACTGTTTAACTACCTGTAAATAAGATGCATAGGTAGAGGGGAAAACACTCAACCGAAGATTGGTAAAATAATTTAATGTGCATAACCATAGTAAAGGTCCTTTCCAAACGAAAATGTACTTTTTCTAAATTGATGTTATCATTTGTTTTCTTGTGCTTTTACTTGTGTAAGCCATTTGAGTTGTGTTAGTTATGAAAGTTGATGTATTTGGGTATGAAATATGCTATCTAAATAAAAAAGAGTCCGTTTCAATGCTCAGCACACAGGGGTAAAATGCTCATATGTTATGGGTCATGCATTTTTCAGAAACAAGTGTCAATCAGGTCATCACTGACAGATGTATCACTGTCATCACTGACTGGTGCAGATAGTTTAAATAATGTGTTTTCATTGTCACTAGATAGCTGTTTGCACGCCACAATACACAAATACAAATATAGCAGCCAGAATTAATTGGTCTATGATGTACACCCAAACTAAAGTATGTGATATTAAATGTAGAGCCAAACACTACACAAGTATAATGTATTCTCTCTGGTTAGCTTTAAGATGCTAAATGCACCACTGTAACACAGCTAGCTAAAGACAACACTGCAGAATTGTAACTGAAAGCGTCGCTGTCCAAAAACCAAAAATGTCGCTGCTGCACAAACTGAACATCCGAACATGAAGACATCATATGAAGGATATTTTAAACCGGTTTACCTTGTTTATGAACTTGTAAAACTGTTTCATCCGGGTAGCATTTTGGGAGAATTTGCCACAGAGTGCTGCGTCTCTATGGAAACGGTGGTGCATTGTGGGATGTCAGAAGAAACTGTGCGCTACCTTTTTGAGCGTTGGAAATATGGGTTTCATAGATGAGGTATGCGACGTTTCAGATAAAGCATCCTTGAAAATACAAGATGTCAACAGAATAAAATGTAATGCAATATATATTTGGAATGTAATCATTTATTTTAAATTCTCTTGAGAGACGTATAAATAATCGATCTTTTGTAAACAACTAGGCAAGCATTGGGACCAAAAAAAGAGAAACACGGACTTTATATTCCCTTAAAATCCTTCTTGAAATGTCAATATTATTTTTTCATGGATAATTGTTTATTATCCAGAAACTGCAGTGTTAATATGGCTGTTATACCTCTGTATTCTTCCGAAATATTTCTGTCGGTTTTTCTCTAGTGATCTTAAATGCAGCACCACTACCTACGTCACATGGCTCAATGTTTTGCTCTTTTGACATGGTGCTGCGTGGAGACATATCTGCCTGCTAAAACCGGCTGAAACTCTGCTAAACCTTCATTTGTTATCATTTATTTAATATGCCGTAACAAGGAAACGTTTTTGTTCACACGCCTGACTGACTACTTTACTTTACGGTTAGGAATCTCAAAGCTAAATCGGCTGTTCAAGCTTTAGCTATAGCAAGCTAGCATCAGCATCAACAGTGTGGATTATGGCGTCAGTTGACAGCTTTCAGCTTTTTTATAGAGAAATGTCTCGATCATGCAATCCTTACTTTGAAACCCTGGCCCTGGTCGGTGCTATTTACACGGCCAGCAGGGCAGTAATCCTGCTCAGAGAATGCTGCTCTTTGGTCAGGGTGCATTTTCTGCCCAGAATAATCCCCAATAAGAAGAAGCTGAGCCAAAGGTTTGGAGAATGGGCCATCGTGTATGGTAAGGCTGCAGAAACAGAGTGCATGATTATTTAGATGTGTGTGACAGAGAGGAGAGGAGAGTCAGTTTCATGCATTTTATTTTAGAAGCCCTTCAGTTAGATTTGGGATGTAAATCCTTTTAATTTGATGAGGCACAAAATAAAGTTGAAGCTTCTTAGATTCGATATTTGTTGACAACACCACAGCTAATTATGTCTGCAAATAATCATATTCATTATTGACTTATCAGGTACTGATTTGCTCTAACAAAAATATGGACAAAAAGAGAACATTGCAAATTATGATGACATTTTCAAATTGCTTGTTTTTTTATTATATAAAAATGAGAAAAGCAGCACATTTTAGGTAACACTTGAAAAGCTTGAATCAAAAGATATTAATCGCCATGAAAAGTGCTAATGTATCAAATGAATTGAGATTGTTGTTTGTTAATGTCTTGGCAATATACTAATCATCTTATAATTTCAGTTACAAAGTGAGCTGTATTGTATTTTTAGAGCCCAAAGTGCAGTTACTGGTCAATAGCTCTCAGTTATATATCCTAATTTCTTCTTCACATGTATTCAATGATAGATATCGTGCTCTCTCCTCTCAGGTGCATCCGAGCCGGTGGCCAAAGCCTACGCAGAGGAGCTGGCCCGACATGGCGTCAGCATCATCTTTGTCACTCAGAGCGAGGCCTCTGTGAGAGACATCGCTGCTTTACTCTCCCAAAGCTACGGAGTGGAAACTGTTGTGCTCCTCGCTGACTTCTCTTTGAACCAAGCGGCCAGCAATACCATCAAAGAGGCCATGAAGGGCAGAGAGATCGGCTTCCTGGTGAACTGCATGGAGTCTTTGGATTCCCCTCAGAGCCTGATAGAAATGCATGAGCAGGGCCTGTTGGATCTGGTGAATAAAAATGTAGCGGTGGCGACTCTGATGGCGCGGTTGGTGCTGCCCGGGATGCTGGAGCGACGCAGAGGAGCCGTGGTCAACATATCATCGGGAGCCTGCTGCAAGCCTCTGCCTGGGAGAGTGACACTAACTGCATTTGCTGTAAGAAAAACACTGAGAATATCTGCTTTATAAATACACATGTAATACCCCTTTCTAAAAGTAAATATATATATTTATAATATATTTTTTAATATTTTCTCAACATTTCAGGGCTATATGGATCATTTGTCAAGAGCCCTTCATCTTGAGTACAGCGGCAAGGGGATCTTTGTCCAAAGTCTGATTCCTTTCCAGGTAGATGCTTTATATGTCGATTACAAGCAGGCCTGCTTGCTGTACTTAAATACATTTAAGGTGCCAACCAAAGTGTGTCAAGCTAGTGAAGCTAGTTTCAAATGCACATCTCTGTTTATATTTAGACAACATTTAACATTTGAGAGTTTTGGCTTATAAAAAATAGCGTTTGTTTTATATTTCTCCAAAGTAATGTATCAAAAATAATTGGTGTTTGGGTTTTTTAGCTGCATCAATTAGCTAATTAACAAAACAATTATTGAAGCTTTTCTCAATTTTATATCATGTTAAACTTAAAGGTGGGGTAGGTAAGTTTGAGAAACCGGCTCGAGATACAGTTTTTGTTATATTCCATGGAATGCTCTTAACATCCCGATAGCAATGAATATCTGAAGTGCTTTGACAAAAAATCCATTAAAAAAATGTCATGTGTGGAAGCCGTAGCGCTGTAAAAAGCACGACCAATCATCTGAGCCGGCCCGGCTAAAATAACTGGATGGCCTACCTGCCTGTCTGCCTTCCATCTGTGCACAAACTTATCTCGTGCCCTCATTGGTCATGTGCGCGTTCGTGTGTGTTGGAGGAGGGGCTCTGTGAGGAAGTGGCGGATTTTTTCCGGCTGTGTATTTTCTAATTTTAGCGCACTCGAGCTGGTTTCTCCTAAATTACCTGCCCCACCTTTAATATCTTTGGATTTTTTTGAGACACCACACAATTAATTTTTATAGACCAAACAATTAATCAATTAATTAATTAGGTCAGGAAATATTCATTTAATCACAAGCGTAACATGAATTTTTGATTCTTTGGATTTTTACCAAGTAAGTATAAATTATTCTCTCAAGTGTTTGATAACCAGTATGTATATCTGTTACCAGATAAGTGAGCAACCACCATCCTCATCATCACCATCATCAAGACTCAACTGGTTTGAACCACAGCCGGAGGTTTACGCCCGCCACGCCATCTCCACCCTGGGGGTCTCCAACAGGACCACCGGATACTGGCCTCACACTCTGCAGGTCAGGACTACATAAGTCACGAAGGGTGTTCACATTGAAGGAATCTGCTTTGTAATGTTAATGCAATTCTACATAAATGAAGACTAGAGAACAAATCCAATCAAATGTGTGCAAAGCATCTGAATGAACTTTGAATATGTTGTATTTCTATTCCTAATAGAACAATTTAAATAATTCAGATATATTTTTTCATATTTTTTTTAGTTGAATTCTTAAATTTTTCTCTATTTAGTTTTTTTCCCATTTTAATGTATTATATATGTTATCCTCAGAAGTGACTCAGACAGTAACACTGATAATATGATCTGGAACATAAGATCTGTTTCTCTCTGCTGTTTCTCTTCACAGTACGGACTGATGAGACGCATTCCAGACTTCATGTGGGTTCTTGGATCACGTGTGTGGATCAGTTTAAGCTAAAAGCTCTGCTCTCCTTCCTCTGACTTACTCTAACCCACTTACTGGATCTTCTTGTTACAGAGTTTTAAACATCTGCCATTAGTCTAAATTCATTCAACTCTCAGGCTCAGTTAAGGTCGGTAGTTAAAGATCATTTCATTTCTTTATTTGGTGTCAGTATTTATTGAAGCTGCAGTGGAATTTCCTAAATTGATGAATCGATATACACTACAAGTGTATCAATATATGGTCGGACAAATGTGTGACATCCTTTAGTTACCTATAGAAACTAGACTATAGAACAATTATCGTTTGTATATCAAAACCTCCCCCTGGGTTGAACCTTGCATTTGTAAAGCAGATTGTGTGTTTCTTCCATGGTGAACAAAGAATACAAAACAAACTAGTAAATGGGGGACATGTTCAACAACTAGCAAAACTATATTAAAAAATCAGTTTACAAAGTCTCAATTATCCGGTTGTATGCTCAGTACTTCCTGAACACATTCTTTTGAACTTAAATCGTACTTTTTAAAACACTTCTGTATAACAATGATGCTCGATCAGACAAGACTCAAGTGTTCAAAGGCATGGTTCATTACATCTAAGCGAATAACTGAACGTACAATTATTCTATTTGTATATGTGTTCAGATCAAATGTTACATTAAAAAAACACAGCCAGGAGAAAGCAATACAAAATCAGCCGCCATGAAATAAACAAAATGTTATTTTTGACACTACATACAGTATACCCTGTGTTATCTGGTTTTATCCATAGGGTTTATTTTACGATGTTATTGTTTTGTGCTGACTTTCCATTTATCACTGCTTGTATCACTGCTTACTGGTATCTACCACACCCACAGTATATAAGACGCGTTCAAAGACCAAATGGCATTCACCCAAAAACACAACCACATTCCCAGTTAGAGAGACGGACTAATAACGTAATGTAGGATAATTATTCTCGATGTGTGCAGAGCTGTATTAAGCAATACCAGTGAATAGAGTTATTTTGATCAATATAATTACATCTAAATCTCAACGTGATGTACAGTAGAGTGAGATTGTGATGTTTGTTTCATTGAGAAACGATATTTGAGATACATGTGTATATATTGCTTTAAAATCAGTATTTATTTTAAACTAGCTCAACAGATCTGTAAACAAATTATGATGTATTTTCTGAGTGGTTGCTTACACATACAATACTCTATATAAATTCAATGTGTCATCATTATACAAAAACCATTAAATGTCTTTCTCCATTCCCATACTGTCCTGTGTTTTATTTAATTGAAGTGTTTGTCTATATATGAAATGTTGACTGAACTATATTCCGAAGGCCACACACGCTTTGTTTTTCTCCTAAAACATCAGGATGGTGTAAATCATTCACGTGAACAGACACTGCCAGAGTTCACCCTGTGACCCCCTTCACATCAGCCAGGTCACAGAGTGTTGGTAACCTTTAGTAAAAGTGAGTGAGGCGCTGGCTTCCTAAATCCACGCGGTGCAAAACCAACCTCGACTGCTTTCAGGGGATTCAAACACACAACCATAGTCTATGAATCCATTGTAGGTTTACTTATCTGCATGTATTGTGTCAGACAACAAAGTAAGATTATTTTCAGACTCATTTGGTAAAAGTCTTCATGAAATAGGTCAAGTTGTAAAGGCATTAGGTTTCCTTATAAACATTCATATAGCAAGCTTTCATACAAATACTGAAGCTTTAAGGAGATCCTATTATGCTAAGTTTCAGGTTCATAATTGTATTTTAAAGGTCCCATGTCATGCTTTTCCGGTTACCACCCGTCCCCTTGTGTGTTATGAAGGTTTTTCTGCATGTAAACGGTCTGCAGAGTCAAAACCCTCAAAGTACACCCTTTAGGGAGTAAAACTCTAAAACAGAAACGACCTGTCTATGCTGCCCCAGAACGCCTTGTTGGGGATTTCTCTTTTTCCATTGTTTGCTTCCTGGGTTCTTTGACGTGTGAACACCCAAATCAACAACAAATGACCGGATTGGCCCAAATGGACCAATCCGTGGATCCCCTCACACACCAGGATCTCTTGGCTAACAAATTGACTTGCATAGAGCTCCCTGAACGCTGGTAATAGACGAGTTGGGATGGCGGATAAATGCTTTCCACAGACCCATGCTCACAGCGTTACAAACCTTCTTCTTAATCAATATCAAGCCACACTTATTGTTTTTACTTCGGCTGTGAGCGTTTGTGTGTGCTCAGGATGAGTTTCGCTTGTTCTCGCTGTATCGCCGACCCGGAAACCTGTCCACTCCTCGCAGCAACGAGCCTCGCAACGTCCCGACCAATCAGAGCACACTGGGCTCACAGGGAGCGGGGGGGAGGCAGGAGCTCCAACAAGCCGTGTAGGACAGAGAGTGAATACACATACTTTACAGAGATGCTGTATGAGAAACCAATGTGAGTTTGGAAAATTGAACAATTTAAATCTATTCTAGTAGACCTCAACAACGGAATTATGATCAGTAGAAATGGCCATGACATGGGACCTTTAAGCCCAATGTGACATATATGTATACAACCTTCTGTACAAAATATACAAAAAGTAGATGAGGTAGTTGAGTATACTTCAATTTGTTGTTGAACAATGACAATAAATAATCCATACAATACAACCATCCCCTTCTTTCTGAGCCTGTTCATTCTCCACTGTCAAATGCAGCAGTATTGTCTCAGATATAAAACCCAGGTGTTCAGCAGCCACTCAGATTCAGTGTTTTTTGTTGTGGTTAGGATGGTGCCCTTCCAGATAAGACACAAAAGGAACGATGAAAGAATTTTCATCTCCTCTTACTCTCTTCGTCGTCCTCCTGAGACATCTTACTCTTCACTCATCTTTTTCTCTGTGGGTTTGTTCAACTGGTAAGTTCTTATTTGTATTTTATGATACTTATATGTATTCTCTTTTAAGCTGTAAATGGACTGGAATCTCTTAGGTAGGTTAATGGATTTATTTTGATTGGTGTTTTACAATAATCTACTCTGCATTTGTACCATGCACAATTTGGAAACAAAGGTAAATATGCTGGCCGCTTGTTCTAATGCGTGAATGCAAGAAACCGTAACAATAGGCTCAAAAGGCAGAGCTACATAGTGGATGTGCAATGGTTTAATAAAGTACAAAATGTAGTTTCTAAATGTCGAAAAGCTAAAAATTGGATTCTTCTTACTAACATTTATTTAACAGCTAATTTACCAAACAGTCAATCATTTCGTCGTGTAAGGATGCTTTAAAAGCTAATATTCTGATTAAATGAACAAATGTAAAAATAAAATAACTATATAACATATAACAAATACTTTACTTGTTGATGTTTTTGAAAGCTATGACCTTAAACAGTATAGCAGTATAGCAGCTTTTTTTACTCGGTCTTTATTCCTCATTGGTGGAGCTCACATTCTTTGAAGTGAGATTTGCAATAGTTTGTAATAACCAAGGTTAAGGTCTTAGTTGTTTTGGAGAGGTTAGATCAGCAGCTGTGGCATCTATCAGTAAACTCACAAGCCTTCAGGAAATGATAAAGTGTGGCCTTGTGAGAGAGACTGTGTTCTCTGTGTTAACAACTACAGGGATTCCTGTAAGACTTTTTATAAAACTGCAAAAAATAGGTCCAATCAAAGTGTGTAACTCAACTGCTAATGGAAGGAATAAAAAGCAGACATTGAAAAATATTCTCTTCCTGTCAAACAATAATACTTCTCAAACAACGCATGTATACCCTCAGATTGTAGTTGTTTTTAGGTCATGATGGATTGTTTTGTTCTGTTATGTCCTCACACAGAAAGCAGGACAACTGGCGACTGAAATGGGTGAGTGGGATCTGCTGGGCCGCCTGCTGGACAAAGTGCAGAGCCACTCCACGGTGATCGGCAAGGTCTGGCTCACCGTGCTGTTCATCTTCCGCATCATGGTCCTGCGCACCGGGGCTGAGAAGGTCTGTATATATATAATAAGCATTTCACACAAAGAAAGGATGTGGAATGTCTTCTAATTCCCAATAAATGTAGGGTAATAGATACCAATGAACACTTCAGTTCAGTTTCATGATCACTTTCGAAGTACAGGGCAGTAGATATTGACCTTACTATACTTTAAAGGTCACCTATTATGTGAAATCCTCTTCTTCATGTCTCTTCATCAGCATGTGTCCCCTCTTCTTCATGTCTTCTCATCAACATGTGTCCCCTCTTCTTCATGTCTCTTCTACATCAACATGTGTCCCCTCTTCTTCATGTCTCTTCTACATCAACATGTGTCCCCTCTTCTTCATGTCTCTTCTACATCAACATGTGTCCCCTCTTCTTCATGTCTCTTCTATATCAACATGTGTCCCCTCTCCTTCATGTCTCTTCTACATCAACATGTGTCCCCTCTTCTCCATGTCTCTTCTACATCAACATGTGTCCCCTCTTCTTCATGTCTCTTCTACATCAACATCTGTCCCCTCTTTGGAAAGAGACTCTGAAAGTTTCAGGAACAAAGATTCTCTCTCTTTTTGTCCTGATCCATTTCTATAAAAACCTGTCTGAAAATGAGCTGATCAGATTTTGGCCACTTTATGATGTCATAACGATGTTTTGGCTTGTGTAACCATTTGCCAATCACCAACCAGTAGCCTACTACAGAAGCCTTCCGAGTAAATAGCCAGAACGCCAACACCTCCTCATCACTCCACCACTCCCATGTTTTTTTTTGTGTTGCCATAAGTTAGACTCTCTCCGTTGGTGCGCCGGGCTAATGCTAATAATGCTAATGCCAGCAAATACAATGGCGGCTTCACAAAACATTTCGGATTTTTACAGGGCGTGGTTTGCTAAAAAGGGGTGAAAAGGTTCGCGAAAGGTTCGTAAAAAAAAGTTGTAGTTCCAGATATTTTTGGTGTGAACACAAAATCCCAGGAACTATCGGAACTATGCATGGGAAAAGTACGAAGGTACGCATGCGCAGCAACAATCCGAAATGCATAACGTCTCTTGTGTCACAAAGTGCATTTGCGTACCGACGTACTTGAGAAGCTTTTCCAGAAGGCGGTTAGATCACCGGACGACAGATTCGGTCTCCGTGTGCAAAGACAGGGCTGCTGTTAACGTGTACAACGGAATTGTGCCACAATTACGCCAACCGACTGCGGAGGGAGACTCCCCCCCTTCACCGGAGAACTGCACTAAAACAGCTGATCACAACGGTCACGCTCTGTGGTCACGGAGTACTCCACTAGCACCCCCCTCCCGTTGACGTTCGCGATACAGAGGGCTTCATCAAAGAACTTTGAGTGGAGCCAGAAGTTGGAGTACCAACCACTGACTGAAAGTTTGCATTGTGTATAATCTTTCGTTCTCTATTCTCTTCCTCTAGGTGTGGAGTGATGAGCAGTCCGACTTTGTCTGCAACACCCAGCAGCCCGGCTGTGAGAACGTCTGCTACGACATGGCCTTCCCCATCTCTCATGTTCGCTTTTGGGTCCTGCAGATTATTGCTGTGGCCACTCCCAAGCTGCTTTACCTTGGCCACTGCCTCCATGTGATCCACTTGGAGAAGAAGGTGTGTTTCTGCTGTGGGTGTGGTATAAAAGAGTGAAATAGTTTTACAAAACAATGGCAGAGACATTAAGATCGGTTCTACCACTGATCCTTTGTTGCAAACTTTAGGCGGCTGTTTCCAGATAAACTGGTCCCTACAGGCAAAAGGTTGATTAACCCTTAAGTTGTGTTCGGGTCTCCTGTGACCCGTTTCAAGTTAAAATGATATAATAACTACCTTTTTCTTTGCGGAATAAGGCTTATCCTCCGCAACAGCTATATAAACACTGAAAAACTGATTTTGACAATTTTAGCCAAGTTTGAAGGCCTCTAAAAAAAAAAGTGTATAATTTGGTGTGGGGGTCTGGGGAGACCCAGCTGAATTGTTGGGGGTGACTCGAGGTCAAATTTGGCCCAATCAAGATTCATCTTTGACTTTAGACACCCCTCCCCCTCCCCCTTCATCCACTGTAACAATAATTTAAAACTCTTTGGGGGGAGATTGTATTCTAATATTAGTCTATAGTCAGATAACGTAATGATCCACTGTCGTCACTATAGGAAATATAATGAGTGAATTGAATCACATGTTTTACTTAAATAGGTGGTGTAATGTTTTTTGGAACCATAAAATAAAATGACAGCAGGATTGTACGGTTATGAACGCATAATAAGTTAGTTATGATGTAGTTAAAACAATATTGGATGATAGTCATTATTTGTTTGTGTTTTGGACTGAGATAAATCATGGGTGAAGATCGTCAAGATCAGAATCAGAATACCTTTATTAGTCCCACATAGAGGAAATTTGCAGCGTTACAGCAGGAAAGAGCCATAGACAGCTTAGTGTTGCATATCTGAAATGCGTTAAAAAAAAGTACTAAGTTATAATATAATAAACAATAAACATGCTAAAAAAAGATTAAAACTAAAAAAAGTTACATAATTTTCAAAAATACAGATCAAAAACAAATCAAATCTCCAAATCAAATCTACAAATCAAATCCTGTAGCAGTTCTTAGGATTTAGCAGCCCGGTATATATTACAGTTATTAAAGATGGCATATGTATATAAAGTATATATTGCACATAGTTATAGGGTATTTAACAGCAGCAAGTTACACAATCTACAAAATACAAGATAGATACCTTGTAACAGTAACAAGGGTTTAGCAGCCAGGTATAAATTACACAGTTATCAATGGCATATATATATTGCACATATTGCACAAAGTCGGTTTGTATTTAGCAGCAAGGGGGTGTTATGGTCTGTGTTGTGGTGTGTGTAGGAGGGTTTACTAGGGGCTGTGCTGGTTGTAAAGTCTGACCACTGCAGGAAGGAAGGACCTGCGGTATCTCTCCGTGTGACAGGTGGTTTGAACACAACACAAGGGTTAAAGCAGCTTTAATGTGAAACTTAGAATTACATTCTAATGTACAAGTATAGCACCATGTCACACAAAAGCAGTCCAGAGAGGTTTACATAATAAAACAAAAGACATGTGTACATACATAGACATACTAAACTCAGATCTATTTTTAAGCACCTAAAACTCAGTTCTTGGTTTTAAAGCTAGTTTTGTTGTTGATCAGAGGTATTCATGACAGCAATTTGTATCAACACTTTAACATTATCTGAAACGTATCTGCTAATCACGGATATGCTGATCTTTTATATTGTGCTCATATCTTTTCCCAAAACTTTGCTAAAAACAAAACTGCATCCAAGTTTCTAGGAGGTAAAAAGCTCTACATGCAACAAGTGTTTTTGAAATATTTGTCAAAACTGAAAGCTAATCTCATACATTTCCTGGACTCCTAAGGCGTGAACCATGTTTCATCGGCTTTTATTGACATGTGTGCAAAGCTACAGCGTAGATATGTCAATGAAAATCTTAGGACACAGGTTCCTCCAATGGTGAAACATAATAAGACAGACAAAATAGTTAAAATAGTGGAATTAATACAAATAAAAATAGTGCAAGGTTCACCTTATTACTTCCAATTAATCTGCAGCGCCTCAAATCTGTAGGGTTACCAAAACCAAATCTAAATCTGATTTCTTATTCTTCCAAATCCAAGATGAAGGAGAGGATCAAGAAGCAGGCGGAGATGGATGACCAGACCAACGTCTTCCTCAGGAGAACCTACAAAATCCCAAAATACACGAAAAGCACCGGGAAGATCAGCATCCGCGGACGACTCCTTCGTAGTTACGTCCTCCATCTCGTGGCCAAGATCGTCCTGGAGGTCATGTTCATCCTGGGTCAGTACTTTCTCTACGGCTTCACCCTGGCGCCTCGCTACGAATGCGAGCGCTCGCCCTGCCCCCACAAAGTGGACTGTTTCCTGTCCAGACCCACGGAGAAGTCGGTCATCATCTGGTTCATGCTGGTCTCTGCGCTCGTGTCCCTGGCCCTCAGCCTGGTGGAGCTCTTCTACCTGTTTGTGAAAGCCGTGAAGGAGTGCATGGCGAGGAGGCAGGACTACACCGTGACCCCCGTGACGCCCCCGCCTTCCGAGAGGAAAGCTTTTAAAACCCGTGACGAGATGATTCAAAATTGCGTCAACCTGGAACTGGAGCTACAAGGGCGAAAGTTAGGGGTCAACGGGGTCAACGAGAGGAGTAAAATAATACTGCCTGAGAGCAACAGTTTGGGAGGGGAGGTGCACATCTGAAACATGGGGCAGGTTGAACGTGTCCAATTCAAAACAAATCAAATCAACATTTATTATAGCCCCAAATCACAAGAAATGCCTCAAAGGGCTGCACAAAGCAGACAAAAGCTAAATACAAACGTCATAGCATACAAATGATAAAAACATTGAACATCTGAAATGGAAGACGATTCCAAAGGAGAGTCGATCGGAACGAAAAAGCTCTGCCACCTACGCATGATTTGTGATTTCGGGGGATGGGAAGGAGAATGAGTTCCAGTGTTTGTGTGCTTTGGCTTTAGAGGTGTGTGTGTGTGTGTGTGTGTGTGTGTGTGTGTGTGTGTGTGTGTGTGTGTGTGTGTGTGTGAGAGAGAGAGAGAGAGAGAGAGAGAGAGTGTGTGTGTGTGTGTGTGTGTGTGTGTGTGTGTGTGTGTGTGTGTGTGTGTGTGTGTGTGTGTGTGTGTGTGTGTGTGTGTGTGTGTGTGTGTGTGTGTGTGTGTGTGTGTGTGTGTGCAGCAAATAAAGAGAGAGGGAGGGGGAGTAGCCAGCTTCTGTAAACAGGACTCAGTCACAGGCAACATTTCACTTTTCGGGCATAATACAAAAATAATAAACCGCAGATCCATCTCTTTAAAAAATAACGTCAGAAGATTTGCTGATAGATTTTGAGAAGGGTGCTTTCTTGTAATAGTTTTTAGACAATGATGGTTTGTAATTCTGTTTTCAATAAACCTCCAATATTTGCTAATATGTGTCTGAATGTTACTATTCATATTACAAACACTAGCTTACTAGTTGATGAATGATTTTGTAGCAGTTTTACACTTTGTTAACCGAGTATAGCTTATTATATTTGCCTATATTCAAAAAGCAAATGTGTTTATTTTAAACAATCAGCAAACTTTTTATTCCTAAAATAATTTGTTCATCGTATCAGGTAAATATTAACAAAAAGGGCAAATAGAAAATACCTGTTATTGCTATTATTTTGAGAAAGAAATGTGTTGAAATAGCCATTTTGGGTGGAAACAAGTTCAACGCTCTGTCCAAACGTAACAAATACACAATTTTATTCAATTGTTTAACGCTGTACAAAACACAAAGGGTACAAATATCAAGACTTAGTCTAAGGGGACTTATTTTACGTGCGCTAAACTTATATTGGCAAGGTGTGAGTTAGAGTCTGCCTTATATGGATGTTTCTGATAAGCTAGGCTATTTAGCTTAATATTTAGCTGACAGACATTATGATGGTAGCAGCAAACAAGTATTTCTATGTTATTTTATCTCATGTGCTTTATTGCTATTGCTCTTACTTTTAGATAGATAGATAGATAGATAGATACTTTATTGATCTATTGATTTTAATCAAGTGAGAGTAACAAGATACGGTATCATTATATCATAAAAATGTTTCAAACCTCAAGAAGATTGTTTTTCCACACATTTTCTTAAAAGAGATTTTTCAAAATGAACAAAGGGGTGAATGATACTGTAAAAAAGGCATCTGTTTGAAGGGGCACTTTGTGTTTACCATTAGACTGTTTATGTATGACAGTTAGTTCGTTGTGTCCGTATTAATTGGCACTAGATGGTAGAACTGTATTATTTACAACTATACACTTATTTAACATGCAGTCAAATAGGCAGAATATTCAAATATGGGCAGTAGTGGTTTTTATCTTTTGTGATAACTAAGTTGTTTATTTCCAAACATCCAAGGTCATTTAGCTGAGATACTGAGCTCCTGTCAATTATTACACTGACCGTCTTCCAACAACTTTTTTTGCCCTCGTTGGCTGACGGGAACAACGTGACATTTCTTGCCAGATGTGTGTTGTGCAACAATCTGCATCAGTCCTCATGCTGTCCTCACCCAGCTAAAAACTCCAAGGTCCAACTCTAAAGTTAACCATCTGTCCCAAACGCAGGCAGTCCTCTCCGACTGGTCGCCAGGTAAGATGCAACCATTGTTCTCTGCTACAGATTTTACGCTTTTTGAAAGAATATCTGAATATTTGTAAAGGGTACAATCCAGGCTGGGAATGTAGAGTACCGTTGTTTATTTTCATACAAATAATAATAACTGTAAGAAAGTTTTAATTGTACTTTTGGCTTTTCTATACCAGTATTCGTATGACCAATGATGGCACAGGATTAATTTCATGTTTCAGAGTTGCCTTCAAGACATATGTTTAATATCTTCATTCTTTATAATCAGAATTAGAATATAGTTTTTTCTAATGTTAAATTAACACAGAAGAAGTGCTTTTATTTTATTAGAGTTGTCTTGTTTAATTGTATTTACGCCTTATTGGTTTGAAGCCACTGGCTCTGCTGTTTTTTCCGTTCAAAATTCTCACTAATGACTAATTTAGGAGAATATTGACCAGCTACCTCATGACTCGATGAGCTCTGATTTCCTCTTTTTCCTCAAGTAGGCAGTTCAAGAACTTATTTATTTTAACCGAATTTAAAAAAGAGACGGAGCGTCTTTCTTCCAGCAGCCGCGTATTAATTGAAGTTAATAGTTCAGGTCACAAGGTGTGGCGTAGGATCATTGCAAACATAATGTGGTATCAGCTCATGAGTACTTTCTTTGTTCTTTTTATCACAGATTAGTAACTGATCATCACAAAATAAAGATGGGAGACTGGGGATTCCTGTCGACTTTGCTGGACAAGGTCCAGTCCCACTCCACGGTCATCGGGAAGATCTGGATGAGCGTCCTCTTCCTGTTCAGGATCATGGTCCTGGGAGCGGGCGCTGAGAACGTTTGGGGGGACGAGCAATCGGGCTTCCTCTGCAACACTCAGCAACCTGGTTGTGAGAACGTCTGCTACGACTGGATCTTCCCCATCTCGCACATTCGCTTCTGGGTCATGCAGATCATCTTCGTCTCAACGCCAACGCTGGTCTACCTGGGCCACGCCGTGCACGTCATCCACCAGGAGAATAAAATGAGGGAGCGCATGTTGAGCCCTGGGGGGTCCCAACTGAACAAAAGGCCCAAATACACGGATGAAAAGGGGAAGGTGAAGATCAAGGGGAACCTTCTGGGGAGCTACCTCGCGCAACTGATCGTCAAGATCATCATCGAGAGCGCCTTCATTATTGGCCAGTACTACCTGTACGGCTTCATCATGGTGCCCATGTTCCCCTGCGCCAAGAAGCCCTGCCCCTTCACCGTGGAGTGCTACATGTCCCGCCCCACGGAGAAGACCATCTTCATCATCTTCATGCTGGTGGTGGCCTGCATCTCCCTGCTGCTCAACTTCATCGAGGTGTTCTACCTGCTCTGCACCAGGGTCAGGTGCGGCTCCAGGCGTCACACTCACAAGATCACCTCAGCGGAAAACCCTGCCACCCTGTTGGGTCCAAAATGGCCGAACACAGCAGACGCACTGAGGGAGAACAAGATGAACATTGAGATGGAGAGCAGCCAGAGCATGGGGGGAAGTCTGGATGGAGCCAAAGAGGAGAAACGGCTGCTGAGTGGACATTAAAAAACATTACGATGCATTAAATACTTGTTTTATGTTTCTGGTTCCTTTTTCAGATACATCTAAAAGACTCAATATATTACATTAGGGTGTACACATTATGACACAACAACAACAACAACAACAACAACAACAACAACAACAACAACAAGGAAAAGCACGTTTAATGTGTAGTTAAGAAATGTTCTTGCTGAGTAAAGTCTGCTTAAATCTGTCCATCCATGTTTTGTAGGGGCACTTTGTTAGAATTTTACATATGTTTTTTATTATTTAACAGGAAATCTAATGATGGAAAGTCTGCAATTTTGATGATGTCTTTATGCTCTTAGATACCCACTTGTTAATCTGTTAGTGAGCAGAGTTTTGTCCTTGCCTAGTTTTGAATGTGTCCTGTAAGTATCCAAAACGAATAATTTGCTCACTGATAAACAATGATTATGATGTCGATGATTGTGGTGAAAAAGTATGTTTCCACTGTATGGCTGAAACATGTTTATGTGCTATGTTGTTTTTAATAAATTATTGAGGTTGGATTGAAGAAAAACTGTTTCCTGACTGAATAAATGATGTTCAGATGATAGGCTTCAAACACCTTTCTTTCAAAGATGACTGACACTTTTTAGTAACACTTTTAAGCTGGAAATATTTTTCATTACCGATGAGTAAAAGATATGTTTGAATTAATTGAGTACATTTTTTAAACCGTAAAAAGTAATAAAACATATCATCACCGCTTCCCAGAGCCCATGGTTCACATCATAAAGAGATATTCATTTAAATATATTATTAAATAAAAACTAACTTTTGAGAAGCTGAAACCAGTTTTGTCCTTATTAAAAACGACATTAATGATTAATCGATAAGCAACATTTGAGTAAGCCGTTAATCATTGCAACTTTGTGACAGTGTTCTTTTGCTTCGGAATAGGGTGCGTTCAACAGATCGATAAGTCAACCTCTGATTCAGAGAGAGGGTTTAATAAGTTCATGTAAGGATAAGGGCATTTACATAAGATGAACTGTGGGTCACACACTCACCTGCACTTTGCAATTCAATACAAAATCTCTCCAAAGACAATAACCCCGAACCATAACCCAAACACATTTTGGGGAGATTACAAGATACATTTGCTCCATTGGTTAAGAATTTCTGAAAATTAAGCAGAATGAACCATGAACCTCTTGATGCAATCTCAACCATCAATGAATGTGACAATCCTCACGTAGTATTTATTCAGGGTTAAACTGGATTTCGTAAGTGTGTACACAAGTTCATGTCATTGCGTCCTTGTCCTTAAATCCCTGAGATTGTATCTGAAACAAAGTGCAGAAAAGTCATTTCTTTCATAGGCGTTTTTCAAACAGCATCATCATCAGAATGTGACCCTGATAATGGTAAACAATAACCTGGAAAAGCAGTAAAAAATTCCAGTGAACATTATTTGTTTTATAGCGCTGCCAATCAATCATTAACCTTTACAATCTTGTCAGTTTTCCGCCAAAAAAAATGCTCCACTTTAAATCTATCATCTCCAGATGTCAGGACAACGTGTCAGCGCTCGCTGTTGCGCAGTATCATCGAACCTAAAGTTCAAGGTACCACAGACACAGCTTTGCTTGGTTCACTGGGCTCTCCGTCAGACTTCTCCACAGCTGGTGAGCACTGTTTGTCCGCAGAGGCCTTTCAACTCAAAGGTAAGCTGGTACCATTCTTTTTTCCAACACAACATACAATATTGAATTAGTTCAAAAGTACATTTAGTGATGTTGCTTTGAATTAAACACAACAACATCTACCAAAATGTTATATTATGATGGGTATGAGTTTGTTTTTTGACATTGGCAGTGTTGTAAGCATGTTAGCAAAAGTGGGTGTGTGAGTACAGGGGAACTCATTAAACAATATGTAATAACGAATTATTAATAATAAAATTCACTATTTTCTACATATTTCTACATTTTTCTCACGATTCTGAATTTTTTGCAAACAAAATTAAATGTTACCTTTGACCAATGGAGCCATGTTGTGTAATGTGGATACGTGTGCTTTTATTCTTGTGAACAATATCTATATATCTATCAGCGATTCAAAATCACAAAAACATCTGTGGAAGATAAATTCCTCTCCTATCAGGACTTCTGACCTCCTATAGCAAGACAACTTGAGATAAGTTGTTGTTATGCAATGGATGTTATCGATCCTTCTTTACCATGTGAACATACTACACTATAGATTAGGAGTTTTTACAACACGGGTTTATGTCTTTGAGCAAAAAAATACCTTGTGCTGTTGTTGATGTTTAACCTTTAAGTTAAATAATAATCAGAAAAAACTGCACCGCGCCCGATGTGTTAAAAAAAAAATGCTTCATCCTTTACCTTTGTGGTTTGAAGTGCAGAATGAAATTGAATAAAAAGCATTTCACAAATGATGCATCTGTTCTCCAAAATATCATACTAGATTAATACCATGTACAATCTGTTTCACCTAACCATGATGTGCCAAATGATTTGGAAACCATTGAGCAAAAATAAAATGCCATTAATAAAAAATAATGCGTGTATAACCCTGTGGTTGAAATACACTTCAACATGTAACGTGTTTTTTCTTAACACATGCTAAACCCTTGCTCCAAGTTTCATGAAAGTCAAGTTACTAGTTGTTTGTATTTGGGCGGCGGTGGCGAAGTCGATAGGGACTTGGCTTGGCAACTGGAAGGTCACCAGTTCAGGTCCCGGCAAGACCAAGTGCTACCGAGGTGTCCCTGAGCAAGGCACCGTTCCCTACACTGCTCCCCGGGCGCCGTTCAAAATGGCAGCACACTGCTCCTAACACTAGGATGGGTCAAATGCAGAGAAACAATTTCCCCACGGGGATTAATAAAATATATCAAAATAAAAATAAAAATAAATAAAAATGCTGCCAGACAACCAAATCTAACAAAAAGAACCTGACCTTTCTTGGCGGGTGTTCTTGGATTACTGAGTTTCCATCGGCCTCTATCTCCGGTTCACTGAATAGATGCTTTGTAAGACTATTTAAAGTTGTAGGGTCTGCATGTAATAAGTAAACGCTGATATTACTGTGTAGGCTATATTTATATGGGTTAGGGTTACGCTTCTCCTCTGTCTTTATCTGATAGAGTCTTCCGTTGTTAGATGTCTGCAATATCATCGTCCAGGCATCAATATCATAATCAATTCTTCTGTTTGCTCTCCTCACCAGATCAGAGACCATGGGAGAGTGGGGATTTCTGTCCTCCCTGCTGAATAAGGTCCAGTCTCACTCCACCGTCATCGGGAAGGTCTGGCTCACGGTGCTGTTCATCTTCAGGATCATGATCCTCGGAGCCGGAGCAGAGAAGGTCTCCTTTTGTTCATCAGTACTTTACTTTGAGACGTGTTTAACCTAACCGATGAATTACTTTTATGACACGTTAAAGGCTTTACGGTGAAATAACACTCTCTGCTGGCCGTATTAGGGTCCACAGTATGACAACTATATTTGCCTTAATTACAACCCTTATCAGCTTTTATAACAATACCAGGACTTGATGTAGCCTGTAGACTGTTCCGTGTTCATCGGATGAGATTTGATTCCAATTTTTGATGAATTGTGGTATTTTCTAGGCATTATAAGCACTTTTTTATATCTTAAATGACAATGTTATACTAAAAAGTTAGGTGCAATCATCTATCATCAATATATTTGTAAATGAACGGTGTATATAGCTTCTGTAACTCAATCACTTTTCTGCTTAATTGTTACTTTTCATTATTTTACCTTATCTGACGTTTCCAGTGGAAGTCCATAATGATGCAAATAGAGGATGATGGGAAATATGTGCAATAAATATATGAAAAGCCTTCACATATGTCCACCAAGGTAACATAGCACTCAGAGGACTGTATACTGCTGGATGTAGGTGGGTGGGAGGCGTGGATTTAAAAAGAAAATGCACCAAAAGTAACCTGAAGAGTGGCTGTCTGTTAGGAAGAAAGGATCAAGTGTCCTGTAAGGAGGACTCAAAAAAGAAAACATGATACAGTGGCATAAAGGAAAACCTTTTGTGTGCTTTTGCCCCAAAAAGCATTCGTTTTTATTTTGTATCGCTACTGAGACATCCTGACTCCTACTCTGTTGATAATAATATAAATGTATCTTCTGAATATTACAGGTGTGGGGTGACGAACAGTCCCAAATGATATGCAACACCAAACAGCCTGGTTGTAAGAACGTCTGCTACGACCACGCCTTCCCCATCTCACACATCAGATTCTGGGTCCTCCAGATCATCTTCATCTCATCACCGACGCTCATCTACCTCGGACACGTCCTGAATGTCATCCACAATGAAAACAAGCTGAGAGAACATATGAAGACCCACTCCACGAGCGAAATCGTCAAAGTTCCCAAGTACTCTGACGACAGCGGCCATGTCCAGATTAAAGGCAACCTGCTGGGGAACTACATGACCTCCATCATTTTTAGAATCCTTTTGGAGGTAGGGTTTATTGTTGGGCAGTATTATCTGTACGGGTTCATCATGGATCCGAGAATAGTCTGCTCCCGAGCCCCCTGCCCCTTCACCGTGGAGTGCTACATGTCTCGCCCCACAGAGAAGACCATCTTCATTATCTTCATGCTCGTAGTGTCCTGCATCTCTGTCCTGCTCAACGTAATGGAGATCTTCTACCTGGCCTGTTTACGCTCAGCCAGACGAAAGTCTAAAAAAACAGTCGCGTCTACGGCCATCACTCTTCACCCGCGTCTAAATGGAGGCATTCTGATCAAGAGTGACAAGATGAGCCTCCATGATGCCTGAATAAGGCCATTTAAATTGTGTAAAAAATGTACACAGTTGCATAATTACTGAGAAATGTTTTTGACTGAAATTAGTCCATTTATTTATTTATGTAATGCTTAAGAATTTCAGACACAAACGAGGCAACCTTTAAAAAGTGTACAGAAAGTGAGTATTTTGTTCCTTGCTGTTTTTTGTACTTGACACATTTCCGCTGGCTTAAAGCCATTTGGTTTAGCTTAACGCTTTTTGTTGTTGCTCAGAAACGGTTTTAAGGGCTGTTTTTGCCATCTTACTTTTAAGTTTCTTCAATAACGCTAAAATTGCAAGCCCAACTTGTAATATTTTAGTAACAAATCAATCTTTTTTCCCTGTTTTGTATTTGAATGTGATTGTATGTGCCTTGCGTTTGAGTATATTGTAAAAAGGAGTCAAACAATGTTTATTAAAATATTATTTTGTCAAAAATTGTATCTGAGTTTTTGACAATTATCACTGTTTTCATACACATTTCTTTTTCGTAAAACTGAAATATTTTAAATAGTAAACAAACAAAAACAACAACACAATCTTGAAAACCACTTTTAATAAAACAATTGCGAATAGTCAGATGTAATATAAACGAATTTATTTTTCGCCAGATG
Organism: Notothenia rossii; assembly: GCF_949606895.1. Taxonomy (NCBI): domain Eukaryota; kingdom Metazoa; phylum Chordata; class Actinopteri; order Perciformes; family Nototheniidae; genus Notothenia; species Notothenia rossii. Next base: position 76,020,354 of record NC_136906.1, on the reverse strand, counting down.
GCCAGGACACCAAGTAATGGAAAATGTGGCTTAAACGCTGCTGGATGTGTAAATAGTCCATGTCAATGTCAAAGGTGATGACATGTCAACGTTGTGTACACACCTTGTGTTGGCTGCCCCCCAGTGGCAAAACAAATCAATACTTGGATGAAAACTACATTCACATGTCTCTCTTGTAGTGTTTTGGCTTGTATGCAACACTCACCTATAGTGTCAACAAGAAATAGATTCAGTTGGAATAGGATTTTTTATATACACTGTAGATCTGCTGAATAATGCATCCACAAATTATGTAAAGTTATTTCAAAACATTTATGAATCAAAAGCGCTTATGAGGGTATATATTGGCCGTTTTTGTCTTAAAACAAACAAACAAAAACAGAATAACATAAGACCAAAATAAACCAAAAATAAAAACAGATAACTAATGGGTCTCTTCTAACATCTTTAAGGCGTCAATAATGTTAGATATAGGCCTACTCTTTTTTTTTTTTTTTTCGCATGGAAAATGCGTTGCTTTTATATTTATTTTATATTTTGCCTCAAATATTCTCATATTTGAGCTAAAATGTCTTGGTGCACTTTGTTTTTTGGAATACATTTAACAAATGATGCTTTTAAATAGTGGTGGGGACACAATTGGACCCTTCTGAAAGTTGTCCGGACATGTTCCCACTTTAAAGGACAACTATGCCATTAATGAACCCCATAAATAAGATTATATATATCGATTTTTAATGTGTTTTGCCCGTTTTGCCACTATCTGCGCACACGCTCTTGCTGGGAAAGACCATTAGATGGCGCCATTTAAAACATCTGGTCCATCTGTGTGACGTAAACCTTACGTAAACCGACGACCCGCCCACGCAGCGACCTACGCAAAACATGGACGTAAACCAGCTTCCTCTTCCTTCTTCTAACAAAAAAAAAATAACAACAGCTGGAAGCAGCTAAAGATGGCCGCCATGATAGCCTCCGCCAACACGGCGGGGCTCAGCTCCCACAGGATGGAGGAGAAGAAGTTTGAATACTTTTCCTCCATCAACTCCATGGCGAGGAAGATAATGCAGGAGAGGAAGACTATTGAAGAGAAACACGGCCCTACATGGGAGAAAATGACGCATCAGGAGCAGGACAGCGCCATCGATAACGAGATGATGGATCCTCAGATCCGAGCCCGATACGCCATGCACAGAGTAGACCGTGAAGAAGTGCTCTGTTACCCCAAACTTCTCATTCAGACGGGCCAGAAGATTGTTCACTTCGGAGAGGAGGTGATTTAATAACATTTTTGTTTATGTTTAATGTGTTTTTAAGTGTTTTTCCAGGTCACAATAGCCAGTGTTGTCATGGTTGCTAACTAGCCACGTAGCCGTTGAAATATGCAGGTTAACGTCATAGTGGCTAAAGACGTAACGTAGCATAGCTACCAAATGATTGTAATCGCAACTTTTAAGAAGGGATAACTATATAAAATGAGGCGTAAATGTGGAACAATACTCAATGTTATGTAAAATACACTACCCTCACATAATAAGTTGTCGAAAACAGGTTCGCTAAGAAAATATGTGTTTCTGTTTAAGGCTAACAACATAAATAATGTATGCAAGTCGTTGTTCTAAACATAGAATGAGACATTACTATATAATGAAGGAAAGTCAGTGAGTGTTGGCAATATAACTATCCTGTTGTTAGTTGTCAACAGCCCTGTACAACCAACACATTCACTGCCAATTTCATTTTACAAAGATGTGTACAAATAATAATAACAATTGTTTGTTTACAGAAAAACTGGACTTGTATATAAGTTATTGTGTGGTTAGTGGGTTTTTTAATTGCTTAACATCCTTGTGTACCTTTTTATAGTCCTGTCTATTATTCTTTATTTGCCCATCTTTGTTCCTGGCTGTCATGTCTATATTATTTAAGTAAATTGACAGCAATGCAACACAAAAAGAAATTCCTTGTACGTTCACACATATTAGGTTAATAAAGATGATTCTGATTTTGTGTTTCTTAGGATATGACCTGGCAAGATGAGCATTCTGCCCCTTTCTCGTGGGAAACAAAGGTAAGAATATTTAGTTAAAGTTTGAGTCTGCCGCTTGTTGAAGAAATGTGGCTCAATATTAACCCTGCAACTTAATATGTTGGTCTTTATTGTTTTGATTGTTTAGTTTAAGTTCCTTCGAATCGTGTCCAATGTATCCTCTTCCAATATGTTTTGTCTGACCAATAATAACAAAAAAAACCTCTAATATTAGGTTTACAATTACACAAATATATAAATGATCAAACTTTTACTTTTAAAAACGTTTTACTTTTAGATTTAGGTACTATTTGGCATTGTAGTTTGATAGTTTACTTAAATGTTTACCCATCATAATGTCCAGCTATTAACTCGTTATTTCAAGACTTACGGTTTGTAATAATGAGTTGATCTCTGCTGTGCACTATCTAAATATGTCCTCTTTACTGTCTAAAATGTGCAAGTAGTGTTCCGCTCAAGTCCTGAGATATTGTCGCTTCCATCTTTCAGAGCCAGTTGGACTTCAGCTTTACGTCTGGCCCGGCAGAACAGGGAGTCTCAGTCTCTCAGGCCGAATCAAAGCCTGCGAAGGTTCCTCATTCCAACCAGATCAGCAAGAGTACTCCAGGAACTAAGGTATGTTGAGAGGAGTGCCCTGTAGCTGGTTGGACAAAAAACACTTCATTCATCAAAAGGTTATATGTAGTTTAAGACTTGGCTTTCAAATGCGTCGCATCCAAATCTCACAGGTAGATTATTCTTAAAAATCAAGAGTTGGTCTGATTTGTCAAAGCATCTTTCACACATTGGAAGGGACAGAATCCTTGGCCAGGACTCTCTTGAAAAAGAGATGTTTAATCTCAATGAGACCTATCCTGGTTCAATAAAGGTCAAATACAAATGCAATTGATCAAACTGAGGAGGTAGGGTTGGTGTTATGAAGTAGATCTCAACATCCCTCTTTACACACAAAGTAAAAAAACCCAGCTTAGTTATTAAGGTGTTTCAATGGTTTACTCATAACAAAAATATTTGGAGCAACATGCTAAGGCCACGTTTACACGGAGACGAAACGGGTTGTATCCGCTACAGTTCTCTATCGTATGGACGGTTCGTTCACACGAGGCCCTAACGGAACCGCGGAAACGGTTAATAAACGATAACGGCTCCCAAGGTGGATAGATCTGCAGACGAAATGCTCTGGGGGGCCAAACGGCTCAGTGTGTACGCCCTATACGTTAATTTCCTGATAACGATGACGCCATAGCCCCCACCTCTGCTGCTCACCCCCGCGTCATTGTTGATGTGTTTCGCAAACAACAACAACAATGGCGGATCACAGGGTTGCTTTCGTGCTCCAGACGCTACTGACCATGCTACAGATGTTAGTGCGAAATCTACTGCTTTGGTGTATTTTGCTGCGGAAGTACAGCGCCACTCACAGGCCCGGCATATGTACTACAGCGTCTCCAGCGGTCTCGTGTGAACGGACACGGTTATTGAGCCGATTCCGTGTGGACGGAAGACTTTTTTGATATCGACTAAGGTTCGTTTTCGTCTCCGTGTGAACGGGGCCTTAGTTTCAAAGCGTTTTGGTCACAAACAAACACTCCCCTTGCCTCTTGGTAAACCTTCACCTTGAATTAAATCACGACAATGATGCCAAGAGTTTTACTGGAGAGAGCAAAGCATTGTATGATTGAATAAATACAGACGCTAAACTCTGGAATGTTTGACTCATACCTGTTGTTATTATTATTGTGTGATTGTGAAGGTGACTGTCAGCGAGGCCCGGAGGCCAGAGGAGGAGTCGTCTTTCTGGAAGATCAGCGCCGAGAGGTCCAGACTGGAAGGAGAGATGGCCGACTTCCAGTCTCTGACCCCCAGCCAGATCAAGTCCCTGGAGAAAGGAGAGAAATCCTTGCCCTCGTACCTCCGACTGGTGAGCACTGATATGCATAACTGTTTCTCACTCTGATGGCGTTTTCAATTCAATCAACAGCTGCCAAAACCTTTTTTTTTTTTTTTTTTTTACATTTGGCACAAGTACAGCATTTTCTGGTCTGCATAGTTTCAAACAAACAACAGATTGAAAGCGAGTCCCACCCAAACTCTTGCCTTATCGAGCTGTGTGTTCTGAAATAGTCTGGCCTGAAGCTGAGAACTCTGGCATCTGTGCAGCCTCCACAAGTGTCGGAGAAACAGTTGGTGAATGCAGCAGCTTAGCAGTCAAAAACAGATCTGTAGTTTGTTTCCGAAGGGTCTATTTGTTTGTGCATCGTCCCTATATACTGTAGCTAATACATGTTTTCTTACCTGCAGTGCTATTTGTAAATCTAGATTGTTATGGTGTGAGTGTTGGAGGTATCATTTAAAACACATTTTTTAATGAAGCAAAGCAGGGAATTTTTGGTCGCCGAAAACAGCATTTTCTGCTACTTTTGCACGATGTGAATTCCTTTATCAATCATTTCATTATTAACCCTAACCCAAATACATTGTGGGTTGACCTGTCCCTTTTTTAAATGAGATGTCAGCCAATACGGGACCCCTTTTTTGTGGCAATCAGTTTCAGGACAATAAAAAGACATCAACATTTATTTTTGGTATCTCAACATATGTGTCGTGACTTCCTTCCTAGTTTTTCTACCAAGCCACTCGACGCCTTAAACAGACATTTTTGTACTCGTTTCTTTCCTTTTATATTACTTACAGTTGACGAGTTGCTTGGCCTCCGATGGTTTGGACGATGTTATACGATGCGTTTGCTCCAAATCAAAATAACAAACTTGTACACATGCAACACAGAAAAGAGGCCTTTACAATAGTCAAAACAAATAGTTTTTGGAAATCCCTTGTCAGCCAAAGTTGTGCATCCTGGGTATTTATCCAAAAGACTTTGTTTCTAAGAAGAGTGAGCGTGCACTTATAGACTTGTGTCTTTTACAAGCTAAGAGGGCAATAGCTATAGAATGGAAAAATGTGAACAAACCTAGTATGAATAAATATATTAAGGATCTGTCAGCATGTGTCGCTTTAGAACAACTAACATACATTACTAAAGGAAAGCTGGCAGTTTTTGAAAATATCTGTGCGAGCTTCATGGAGTTTCTGAAAAATAATGTTTGTAATGATTAATAACAACAAAGACCGGGGCGGGGAAGGGGGCAACGGGAAAACGTTTCTACAGTGACATATTCTTTCAGATTTTTGTTCTGTATCATCTGTATACTGACCTGTGTTTATTTACATGCCTATTCATTTGATTTTATACTGTATCCGCCACCTAGACTGACCATGTATGTAATATGTATGTGTAATGTTCGTTATTTTATTTTATGTATGTGTAATGTTCGTTATTGTATGTATGTGTAACGTCCATATTTGAAAACTTCAATAAAAATATAGTTTAAAAAAAAAGAAAAATAGGCAAAAATAAAATAACAAACAACTTAGGTATTCTTTCTGTCTTGATACGGCTTATATAACTTAAAGGGTAATTGGACGGTTGAAAACTGTTCCTCTTTCTAGCAGGTTGCCCATGGGAATTGTAGTCTTTTATAGTGTGTTGACTACAGACGTCACAATGAGGTGGCCTCTCTTATAAAACAAAATACTGGCTCTAACAATATGTATAAAATATGAAATTACGGTAAAAATATCAACCGTGACTATGATGCTTTTCCCCCAGGAGACCTCTGTGAACACCAAGGAGCCTGAGGTAGTGGAGCCCCCCCCTCCCGCTCATACCAGGTCCACAAAGCACCGAGCCCCCAAACCTCCGGCCCCTCAGCCCCCTGTTCCTCTTCATCTTCCTCTTCCTCTTCCTGTGGCTGTCAGCGCTACTCCGGCCTCCATCTCCATCTCTCCCAACCCTCCTCCACCTGTCAGGGTGTCGTCGTCCGTGGCCGGGTGGGAGCGCTCTCAGAGCACGCTGCCCTCCGTCGGGACCACCGTGGATGAGGTGTTCTCCTCCGGGATGATGCCCAAACCCCCCAAGCCCTCCAACCCCCCCGGCAGTGTGAGAAGAGAGAGAGAACAGAGAGAACAGAGAGAACAGAGAGAACAGAGAGAACAGAGAGAGGGAGACGGCTCGTCCGCCAGCCCCACCTTCGCCCAGGTGAGTGTTGAAACAGCAGATGGAAATGAGCTGTTAGCAAAAATCAATTCATCTCTTCTCCTTTCTGAGATGAATGCATTTCTTTGCATGGTCCTTGTTGAAGTAAATAGCGAGAGCACTGTTTTGAACTGCTTTGGATATTGTGAGTGGAGCAATGATTGATTGAGAGCAGAGATGGGGTCGTTACTCAAAAAAAGTAATATATTACATATTACTTTTTTTTTTTTTTAAAGTAATATATTACTTTACTTTGTTACTCTCTACATAAAGAACGCGTTACTTTACTCGCAGGGCCGCCCCTCCCTACAGGCGGATCACGCAGACTTCGGAGGGAGCCTCATCTGAAGCGCAAATGCGGCGCACCTACAGCGTTACTCGTTACTTTACTCGACATCCTCACTCTGGGTTCGGAGGTCCTCCTTAGCTATTAGCTTCACGTTAGCATGTTGTCTTTGCAGGTGCTTGTTGAGGTTTGACGTTGTGTTTGCAGCAGTGGATAAAAGCTTCTGGCCTGGACACAGTTTGCACCTCACCGTCACATTCCTGTCCTTTCTTCAGACAAACTCAAAATAATGGGCAGACCTCCACCCTAGGGATGTCCCGATCACCTTTTTTTGCTCCCGATCCGATTCCGATCATTTGATTTTGACAATTTGCCGATACCGATTTTTCCCGATCCGATCTTTATGCAATGCATTAAGAGAAAAAAAGCATTCAAGTTGTCCCTTAAGGTTATTTTTTTATTTAAAGTGGATATTCTATCCAACATGGATATAGCTTCTTTCTTTCACAGCAGCATTGGATCAGTTCAGTTGTGCAGCATTGGATCAAAACAAAATAAAGCTTATCAGTACTCGTTAGCTTACTGGTACAATTAGACACAGCGCCCTGCCCACTCTGTTGCCAGATTTGAGAGAAATAAGCAACCAGGTCTATGAAAACAAGCCCCAAAGAAGCAACACATACATGATGTTCTGTAATTTGAAACCAAAACTAAGGCCTCAGGATGACTTTAAGACTTGAACATGGTCATTTTTGTTTTGTAACATTGAATACAAAACTTTAAAAAAGTATTTAAAAAAAAAAAAAAAAAAATCCCGATCCCCGATTTTTGGAAAATTAAGTGATCCCCGATCACGTGATCGGATCGGGACATCTCTACTCCACCCCCAAGTTATCGCTGTTGACTCAGCCTGTTGACTCAGCCATGTTTATGCACTTTATGTGAAAGTCACGCTAATTTCACGTAAATATAAAACCTGTGGTGGAAATCCCTCTCGTCTGTCAAAGGGAGAATCTAGTCATTCTGTATGTTAGTAGGCTAACTGTAGTGTGATTACTGATTTTATAAAAGTAACGAAGTAACACGTGTCGGGCAATGTTAGTAACTGTAGTGTGATTAATGAAGTATGACGCGTTACATTACTCCGTTACCGACCAAAGTAATATTATTACAGTTGACTTTGTAACGCGTTACACCCAACTCTGATTGTGTTCCAATTAGAATCCATGTTGAAACAGATGGAGGTTTCAGAGCGACGACTAGCTCAGTCTCTAAAGACACAAGTCACAATCCATGTCTTCTACAATGAAAAAAAAAGGCCAATTCTTTATTGTGTCATAAGGAGGTGAGTGTTGACACAGAGGGAGCTTTCAGAGTCACTAGAGCACAGCTTTGGGTATTGTGAGTGGAGCAATAATTGACGTAGAGTTAGAATTACAATCTGTGTCTGCAAAGAAAATACAAGGCCAATTCTTTATTGTGACATTAGGGTGTTGCCAGCAATGCATCATGCTCTACAATTAAGTTCAGCTTTTGTTTAGCCTTTTATGGAGCCACAGGTATCGATACATTCTAACAAGACAAGTAAATGCTAAACAGGATTAGTTAGGAAAAAGGGAAGGTCTTTAGAAAGCAATTAAAAGACAGATTGCAGCTAAATTAGTTTCAGTAAGGTGCAATGCGTAGACTAGACATGATGTAAAATGTTCGCCAATAAATGAATTGTAGGAATCTTTAATAACATAAAAAATCCAATTTAATAAATAAATAATGGAAACAAGTCATTCATTTATTCCAATTGTAATTCTTGGTTTCAGATACAAGAGTCAAGAAAACCTAAGAGTACAGGGTTCGTTCAAAGTGTGGGAAATATATTCATCATGTTTTCAAAGATTAGGAATACGCTTGAATTTTGAATATACTCCTTCATTTGCATCCTAAGCTGTTGTTTCACCAACAAAAGTGTAATATTTGAAATGGAACCATCTTATTTGTTCGTCACCTCGCACAAATATAACCAAACCTACAATATACATCAGTCTCTCTGAATAATAGCGTAGTTTTCCACATTTCTTTGACATTTTGCTCAAGTGACCTTTTACTAAAAAGCTGTACGAATCCTGTTTTCCTAGTCCTTTCCTATCTCAGTTATATACTGAACCTCTCTGTCTCTCCCTTCCCTCCTCCCTTTTCCCCTCATCTCCCCCCCCCCCCCCCCACCCCCCTCAGTACAACACAAGCAACAACCTCCTGAAGACCGGATTCGACTTCCTTGACAACTGGTAAACCACAGTTGAGTTTTTCAGCCCCCGCCCTGAATGAGTCATCGCCATCATCACTCTGAAGAAGGACCACCACACTGCCATGACTACAGACGTCCACATTTAACAAACACCAGTCTTTAGCATGACCACATTATGTTGTTGGGATTATCTCCAGTGGCTTGTTAAGACCTTATCTCACTGCCTGTGTGCTGGTGTCCCCCCCCCCCCCCCCCCCTCTCTGGTTAGCTTTCAATCTCTTAGATTTTGTTGGCACTAAAAGCAGAGTAAGAAGGGGTTGTTTTCCTCTGACTGTGCATTCAGACTGAGACCACTTTGGGATATATAATAGATAATATGATGCATTTTCAATTCATTTAGCCTCAAGTATTTCAATTACAAGTTTTAAAGGGGATTGAAAGGCCAGGGGGCAAAGTAGTGTGATAATCCAATGATTTTATTGTTAGAAAAACTTTATTTAAAGAGTTCATTTGATGCAAAGATGCAGCCAAAACACATCAAATAAATTGAAATGAAAATATATAATAACCTAAGACAAAACAGAGGGATTCATCACAACATAACAAAGCAATAACAATAGGCGCGTTCACACCGGAGTACTTTTCCCAGTATAGTTCCGATATAGTTCAGAACATGTGCGTTCACACCAAAAAAATCCGGAATTAGAATTTAGTTCATGAAAACCTTTCACCCCCTTTTCCGTCCCTGCTAGAGAGCAGGTACTTTCGTGGGAGAAAAAGGTTCCTATTTCTGATTGGCTGGGCGGATTGCAAAGCACGCCCCGTAAAACTCCCAAAAAGTTTTGTGGAGCCGCCATTTTTATTTTCCTCGCATTATTAGCATTATTAGCATTAGCATTAGTCCAGCCCACCAACGCAGAGAGACTAACTTATGACAACACAAAAGAAAACATGGGAGCGGTGGAGATGAGGAGGTGTCGGCGTTCTGGCGATTTACTCGGAAGGCTTCAGTAGAAGCTGCTGGGAGTCCCAGCAGCTTCTACTGAAGCCAGTCCCCAACTCCGCGGACTTCCGGCCGGGGACTCCGGGTGGCAGTATACGCCGTGAAGTTGTTTGCGGCCTGCCAGTAAACCCAAAGCAGACGAAGAAGAAGTGACGTCAGCGGCTTCATTTGCCTAATTTTGTGGGATTTATTCCGGTGTGTGAACACGATCTGCTCTTTAGTTTAAGTACAGCAAAGTACTTGGTGTGAAAGCGCCTAATGACACCACAAATAATTATGCTAATTTTGACCGTGTTCCACAGTTTTTCGACATAAAAACAAAAATCAGCAGTACACTTTGATGGTCGGCAAAAATGTTTTAGCCAATACCGATAAAAATCCAGTTAGTGATTAGTACATTAAGTTTGGGATGTATCTGGTAACCTGTTGTAGTGTGGATGCTAAGAAACAGCGTGACTTGGCTGCTTCACATAGATTTAAGAAGCTAAACTAGCAAGCAAAGATGTGTTTTTGAACTGTTAGCATGTCAGATATTCATGTGACAAAAACACGAGAACCCTCTTCGTTTTTTGTTATGAAGATTATTTATACGTACTGCATATCCCCCATGAACCAATGAAGTTAGAGTTTAGTGCTCAGTCCTGGCCGACATGTTGCAATTATTACCGACGTTCCCTAAGCTTCCTGGAATATGGGATGTTCCAGGGCAATGGGAAACATCATGGATTTGTACCATTGCATCACTCAGAAATAACACGGAATGTATTTACAAACTTTAACACACCTATTGAGTTAGGAGCTGGTTTGCAGCAAAAGGAGAAAAGTGTTAAAATGGGATCAACAGATGTTCTGAATGGATTTAGAGTCTCACCCACACTTCCTCACCCCCTCGCTACCGTCACCTTTGACCTCAAACTAGTGCTGAGCAAAGCTAGTGTGCATTTGTAATAAAAATGAGACGCACTCCGACGTCGTGTTTTAGATGAGCAGGCATGTAGTGTTTTGTACCACTTGTGTCGTAGATCTAAGATCCAGTTTACATGACTAGAGTACTATTTTACTGAATTTTATATTTATCAGCTGATTGTATCTTATGCTATACATGTACTGCACACATGCATTTGGAGATTCGAAGAAGTTCATAAAATAAAAAAGTCAAACCTGTTTTTTCTGTCTGTTTTCTGCTAATATATTTTTAAGAGGAGAAACTAAGGTTTACAAAAAGATGTATCATCAACTTGAATCTTGTTTTTGATTTGATGTATTTGATAATATGTTTAAGTTATGATGATGATTATGTAGATTATTGGTTTTTTATTTTGTCTCATGTTCATGATATTAAACAGAAAAGCAGGGAATTGTTTGGGGTCAAAACAGTATGTTATGCTACTTTTGCGTGATGTTAATTCCTTCATCAATCAATGAAATACAATAAACAATATATTTACGGAATAATATTTTTGGTTAAATTACCCAAATGAGGCTTATCTCGTCTAGGTAAATGAAGGAGGAATCTACTAATGCAAATAGAAAACGTTGATTCAAAAACTGCTGTATTTTGGATGTTTTCTTTACACAAATAAGACATGATAAACATCATTTGACCCATAATGAACCAGTGCATTATAACAATGTTCTTGCATGTAGTGTCAAGGTCACAAACCCCTTTCCTTTGTGAAGCTGAGTGATGTTTCCAGGTTGGTTTTCCCTCACTCAAACTTATCATATTTTCCAACGTTAATGACGGACACAGTGCCGTTTCTGCTGAATTCCTGCACAGAGGGAGAAAGGAGGTCGTGTGTGTGTGTGTGTGTGTGTGTGTGTGTGTGTGTGTGTGTGTGTGTGTGTGTGTGTGTGTGTGTGTGTGTGTGTGTGTGTGTGTGTGTGTGTGTGTGTGTGTGTGTGTGTGTGTGTGTGTGTGTGTGTGTGTGTGTGTGTGTGCGCGCGCGTGTGTGTGTTGTGGATACAGATGCAACATGGTTTGCAGATTGTTTGCATTCTTGTTGCGCTCCCTCTCAATTCCATGACATCAATTCCTCCAGCTGTAATTCCTACCAGGACCAAAATGCCATTGAGGGAAGAAGGGGGGGGTGGCTTAAAGGAGGATGTCCAGTTCTCAGAGGAAACTTTGAACACGTTGGCCCAGTTTAAAATATCCAGAGCTCATTCCAGCGGGTCCCTCGACACGAAGCGTAAGCAGCCGCTCCTCTGTGGATATGCAGAGGAGGAAGAGGGTTTCTGTGTTTCGTCCATAATGAATGTGCTGCTGAAGGCTGTCAGAGTTACACCGACATGAAGTGGGTGATTGACTAACTGACGAAGTTCAATTCACCTTTGCTTTGATCATGAACCATGAGTGTAATCGCCCTGTCCTCACCAAACTGAATATTATTGACTCTTCCCTGATATTTTCCACAAACTATGCCATGACTGATAATTTTCTGCACTATGACTTTTTTTAATAAAACGTTACAACTACTATACTAGGATTTTTCCTGATATATAATTTTTCTCTTACTTAATTCCGACATACTGTATAGGCTACTATGACCTTTTTTACAATACAATGATTACTATGACTTTCGTTCTGTAATTTCCGACTTCTTTTTGACATGCTGTAATATACAAACTATACTATGAACTTTTCAACGTACTTTAAAATGTTTTCAGAAATGTTTCAAAATGATGACACTTTTAACTTTCTATATTATAACTTTTTTTCTGGAATTGTAAACATACAATTCTATGACACTTTTGACAGTATTATAATAAATGTTTTCTTAAGACTTTATTACATTACTATACTACGATTTTTTAAAACATTTTTTTACAATGACACACTATGCTTTCCCCTCAAAACTAAATGTCCATAAACAGATCAAATGTAAGTATCTCATGTATCAGTGTTGGTTTTAAAGCTCTTAATGTTTGTGTCCATCCTCCTGCAACACTGAGAGACCTTTGTCCCCCTCTCCCCTCTCCCCCCTCCCAACTCCTCCACTCTCTGAATGGCTGCTTTGTGCCGCCTCTCACCTTTTTTGCAACAACTGTTTGAGTGAATTAAAATCATCGCACGCTACTAAACTCACAGCGGAAACCGAAACCAGACTGATGTTGTGTTAACTTCGTCTAAAGGGGCAGCTTCCTCATCAGACATGGCCCTTCATTAAACTGGAAATAAATCCACACTACTGATCTGACAGACACGGATTCATTTGACATTTTCCCATTTATTTAAGTACTGTGCATCGAGGTCTGAAGATTGTTGGACATTGTTTCAAATGTTTTTATACTGATGAAACTAAATTATGATTAGATTATGGAAACAATCTGCAGTCCTGTTATGTAGGATTATACAAACATAAACCCAACGCTAATTTTGTTGATATTTTTCACACATTTTGAGGTGATGCTTTTAAATATAACCCTCATACATAATCACATAGTTTTGATTTAGGGATGCAACTTACAATTACATTTATGATCAAGTTTTTTCTTGATTTCTTTGGTTCATTAAATGCAAGAAATTCCTGTTGGAAGTCCGTAAGATACCCTCTTCAAATTGTATTTAATGTTAAAATACCAAATGTAACATCCATCCATCCATCCATCCATCTTCTCCCGCTTATCCGTGGTCGGGTCGCGGAGGTAGCAAATGTAACATCATGTATGACAATGTGACGGGGTTGGAAATTGTGTATGACATTAAAAGGCAGGAAGTTATCACATTTTAGACAGTTTCTAATTCATTTTCTGTGGATTGACTTGTTCACAGTGGGAATCAGCAAAAACAAACACTGCTAAAACAAGGAAAAACACGTTATCCAAAGTCAACTTTAATGTCAATCTTTCAGTTTGTGTGTACAGGCAGGGAGATCGAAATACCGTTTCCTACAATCCCGAATACAAAAATACAAATATATATAAAAATATGTATATACCTGTATATACACAATCACATAAAGGCAGGAAGTTATCACATTTGCACACATTAAGACATACAAAAAGCACAACAATCAATATATACAAAATAACATTCACTTCAATATCTTTGAGAATGTACATTAGTGCAAGATTGTCCATAGAAGCGTAAAAGGCGTGTGGTGCTGGATTTGAGTGTCTGAGTGTGTGGGTGTTAAAGTCCAGACCTTTATTTGGATCTAAACTAAGTCTGCATAAGGTCTTGACTCCAGGTTACAGAGTGCACACTGGAAGGTCTGTCTGCGTGCCGTCGTCCTGCGGACTCTCACATCTGTCCCTCTGCTGAACGCTCACAGCGAGTCTGCTCCTCCTCGTCTGCAGACCCCAGCCTCGCTTTCCCTGGAAACGCTTTAGGATTCGTGCCATATGAATTAGCATACCTCCCGTAACAACCACCCACACACACACACACACACACACACACACACACACACACACACACACACACACACACACACACACACACACACACACACACACACACACACACACACACACACACACACACACACACACACACACACACACACACACACACACACACACACACAGACATTTCTTCTTAATTTTCTCTTAAAAGATACAGTAGGGCTACACATTTCTCCATTAGGAAAGCTTGGCAAGCAGGCTTGAAATCTAGCCAAATTAATAAAAGGGCTGTGTGGTATTTGTGTGTGAGTGTGTGTGTGTGTGTGTGTGTGTGTGTGTGTGTGTGTGTGTGTGTGTGTGTGTGTGTGTGTGTGTGTGTGTGTGTGTGTATGTGTGTGTGTGTGTGTGTGTGTGCATGCAGTGATAGGATTTGGTTTTCATGTAGGCTTATGTCTTTAAAGGGAAAAGGCCCATTGGGCTCAGTGTGTGTGTGTGTGTCCTAGTATTACTATCCTTGTGGGGACCTACATCTGTTTACATAGTCACGTGTGGGGACTCGCCTCCCTTATGGGGACATCATTTTAGGGTGAAGATTTTGTTAGGGTAACGGTACGTCCACACAGCAGCTTTGAAAAAATCTTGAAAATCTTGGAGCTGGGCGTGTCTGAGAGCTTGGGGATTTTTCGCAAGCAACGCGACCAACAACCAATCACATGAATCTCCCGCCCCCGACATACAAAGCAAAAAACCCCGGGGATTTTATGCGAGCAATATATATACAGGACTGTCTCAGAAAATTAGAATATTGTGATAAAGTTCTTTATTTTCTGTAATGCAATTAAAAAAACAAAAATGTCATACATTCTGGATTCATTACAAATCAACTGAAATATTGCAAGCCTTTTATTATTTTAATATTGCTGATTATGGCATACAGCTTAAGAAAACTCAAAAATCCTATCTCAAAAAATTAGAATAGTTCCTCAGACCAAGTAAAAAAAAAAGATTTATAACAGCAAAACACAATCAAACATTTGAAAATGTCCATTAATGCACTCAGTACTTGGTTGGGAATCCTTTTGCACGGATTACTGCATCAATGCGGCGTGGCATGGAGGCAATCAGCCTGTGGCATTGCTGAGGTGTTATGGATGCCCAGGATGCTTCAATAGCGGCCTTTAGCTCATTAGCATTTTTGGGTCTGGTGTCTTTCAGCTTCTTCTTCACAATACCCCACATATTCTCTATGGGGTTCAGGTCAGGGGAATTTGCAGGCCAATCGAGGACAGTAATGCCATGGTCAGTACACCAGTTACTGGTGGTTTTGGCACTGTGGGCAGGTGCCAGATCATGCTGGAAAATGAATTCCTCATCTCCATAGAGCTTTTCAGCAGACGGAAGCATGTAGTGCTCTAAAATCTCTTGGTACACAGCTGCATTTACTCTGGGCTTGATGAAACACAGTGGACCAACACCAGCAGCTGACATGGCTCCCCAAACCATCGCTGACTGTGGGAACTTCACACTGGATTTCAAGCAACTTGGATTTTGCTCCTCTCCAGCCTTTCTCCAGACTCTGGCGCCTTGACTTCCAAATGAAATACAAAACTTGCTTTCGTCTGAAAAGAGGACTTTGGACCACTGTGCAACTGTCCAGTGCTTCTTTTCCTTAGCCCAAGTCAGACGCCTCTTCCGTTGTCTTGAGTTCAGAAGTGGCTTGACCATGGGAATACGGCTATTGTAGCCCATTTCCCGGACACGTCTGTGAACAGTGACTTTTGATACCTGGACTCCAGCTTCAGTCCACTGTCTTTGAAGCTCCCCCAAATTCTGGAAGCGACTCTTCTTCACAATGCTGTTAAGGCTGCGGTCATCTCTCTTGGTTGTGTAGCGTTTCCTGCCACATTTCCCCCTTCCAACAGACTTTTTGTGGATGTGCTTTGAAACTGCACTCTGTGAACAGCTTGCTCTTTGAGAAATTTCTTTTTGTGTCTTACCCTCCTGATGGAGGGTGTCAATGACGGTCCTCTGGACAGCAGTCAGATCAGCAGTCTTCCCCATACTTGTGATTTAGTTTACTGAACCAAGCTGAGTGTTTTTCAAGGCTCAGGAAACCCTTGCAGGTGTTTCGAGTTAATTAGACGATTCAAGTGATTCGTTGAACACCCTACTAGTATACTTTTTCATGATATTCTAATATTTAGAGATAGGATATTTGAGTTTTCTTAAGCTGTATGCCATAATCAGCAATATTAAAATAATAAAAGGCTTGCAATATTTCAGTTGATTTGTAATGAATCCAGAATGTATGACATTTTTGTTTTTTTAATTGCATTACAGAAAATAAAGAACTTTATCACAATATTCTAATTTTCTGAGACAGTCCTGTATATATGTAAACTCCCCAAACAGGCGAAAACCTACCAGTTTCACCCACTGTCTCTCCCACCTCCCTCCATGCCTGGTTCCTCTGGTTTGTATCCCGGTAAATAGTTCCGGTCGTAAAGAACCGGGTGATTTGCTACCGTAATTTCTCGTTTGGAATATGAGGAAATGAACTGCGGCCTGGCTCTCCCAGCTTGCACGCAGTTTGATTGGCTAGCGCTTGAACTGTCAGATTTGCATAAACGGGATTTGATTGGCTGACGCTTCCAGCTCAGCTTCAAAAGTTGAACATTGCTCAACATTTGAATCCTGAAAATCTTTGCTTCGCTTCCCCACAATGCAGTTCGGCGAAAAGCGAGGCAAAGTAACGTCACCCCATTCAAAGTCAATGGGCAGAGAAGCGTTGGAAGCGTTGGAAGATTTGTTACATGTTGTGTGCGTGTGTGTGTGTGTGTGTGTGTGTGTGTGTGTGTGTGTGTGTGTGTCTGTGTGTGTGTGTGTGTGTGTGTGTGTGTGTGTGTGTGTGTGTGTGTGTGTGTGTGTGTGTGTGTGTGTGTGTGTGTGTGTGTGTGTGTGTGTGTGTGTGTGTGTGTGTGTGTGTGTGTGTGTGTGTGTGTGTGTGTGTGTGTGTGTGTGTGTGTGTGTGTGTGAGACCACAGCATGCTCATGTGTACAGACATGCAGTGTTTTCAGTTTTCAGCAAACATGTTAGGCAGAAATAAACACGAGGAGGTTAAAGCAACATTAAAGTTATTCTAAACCTTTTAAATAGTCTGTCAGGAGGTCGACAGTTTTGTCGAGATGAATTTAACACAGACAAGAAGTCGTAAAAGAGATATAGAGAACAGAGGGAACCGTAACAGCCACAGGGCGGGCATGTCAACAGATCCATCTCCATGACAATTGAGTAAACTGATGAATCAACAGCTGCATTTTGCAGTCGGAAAGCTTTGTAAATAAACATGTTTGTAATGAAGACAATGATCAACCTTGTGGAATGAACCGAAGGATGAAGGGACCCTTTATTTGGATGAAGAAACTCTATTTGTTAAAGTCACTTTTATTCCTTTATGGATTGGAAAAAAAGTCAATGTCCAAGGCTTAAAAGAATCCTTGCAGAAGCTTAGAATGAGTTTGTTGACATTTTGGAGAAGCATCGTTTACTGGGCAGTGAAATAGGGCTTAAATATATGCCTTTTTAACTGGAAAAGGGCTCAAAAATGCACTACCTGGTGTTATCCCCTTAGTGAAACCACTAAGTTCACACAAAGAGTGGAAACGGGAGGTGGGAGTAAAACACAGACCCTTCCTGTTGTTTGTCACGAAGAGAGACATCCTGAACAACAGAGAGAGAGAGAGGAGGCAGCAGGAAGAGGACTGCATATTCTCTGTTTTCTCTCATTCACATCAGTAATGAGGGATCTGTAATCCTGCTTCACTTGAGTCCTGGATCACAGGAGAGAGAGAGAGAGAGAGAGAGAGAGAGAGAGAGGGAGGGAGAGAGAGAGAGAGAGAGAGAGAGAGAGAGAGACAGAGAGAGAGACAGAGAGACTGAGAGTTTTCTTCAGGAGTAACAGCAGAGTTATTAGGAAGCAGAAAATGGGACCGGCTGCCGCCTCGCTCGCTCTCCTGTGTTTATGCTCTGTGGGGGGGGGTGTTCCTGCAGGGACGACCGACAAGACACAGGTAACGGCAGTGTGTGTGTGTGTGTGTGTGTGTGTGTGTGTGTATGTGTGTATGTGTGTGTGTGTGTGTGTGTGTGTGTGTGTGTGTGTGTGTGTGTGTGTGTATGTGTGTATGTGTGTGTGTGTGTGTGTGTGTGTGTGTGTGTGTGTGTGTGTGTGTGTGTGTGTGTGTGTGTGTGTGTGTGTGTGTGTGTGTGTGTGTGTGTATGTGTGTGTGTGTGTGTGTACTGTATGTGTGCATGGACTCATTTGTTGATAACTTAATGTTTTATCGGAGTCACTTCTGTCACTGCTGCCTCTTTGTCAGTGGAGTTTTGCAAATAGTTGAAAACGCAGCGATATTAAAGCATGTACAGATTCCATTATACG
Source organism: Notothenia rossii (assembly GCF_949606895.1). Taxonomy (NCBI): domain Eukaryota; kingdom Metazoa; phylum Chordata; class Actinopteri; order Perciformes; family Nototheniidae; genus Notothenia; species Notothenia rossii. Next base: position 76,001,888 of record NC_136906.1, on the reverse strand, counting down.
TTAAATTCATGCACTCAAAATATCAATAAAGTACAGAAACTAGCAAAAGGGAATTAGCAAAAACATGTATTAAATAGCTTAAATCTGAACGCTAATTGAGTTAATACTTAGTAACTTTCCCCCACTGCTTGTTGTTTGGGTAAACACTGTTTCCATTCACAATGATCTCAGTGTATGAACCGTGGATGTGTGTGAGAGGGACTCAGATCTAGATAAATAAAGTAAAAGTGAATAAACATTAAGATAAGGTCTGACAAGTATTGTGCTGAGGCTGATGAGGTGCGAATAAAGCAGACATGCTGAGGATGATGACAGTGCAACCGCAGAGGTAGACTAGTCATGAATACACATGCAGCAGGTTTTTAATTGCACACGTGTCAGACTTCAAGATTAAACAACGTTAATCCATAAAACACTGTGACAACCTGTTGATAACTATAACTATTAAGGTGTTGCTGATTCTGAGCTATCCATATTTGAACGCTAAGATACTGTGTATAGATAAATATGTTGTATATGTTTGGAAATACTTAAGGTTAATACAAGATTGCAAACACATCAACAATGAGTAAACCTTCTTACATTCGGGTCCTAATTAGAGAAAAAGAGTAAGAAGACGGTCACAAAACCAACATAATTAACATCTATTTTATTACCTGGATGGTTTCATTCTGTGTATTGTTAACCAAAGCAGCTTCTAAATGTGTATAAAGTCAAATGCACGGAGCTATCTACTTGATTCCTGGTTTCCACTGTAAGTTAATGAGACACATCAGCCCAGGGAGATGATTAGAATTTTTGATCAAACCCTGTAATCAGTTGTGTTGAGCATCTGATGCTTGTTTGTGGGGACGCTTGGTTTCGTTTAATGACATCTAACAGAACTTAAGTGTGGTGGAAACAGCATCTGTGAAACGTTGACGTAATGTCTCCCTCTCTGTGTGTCAGGCAGAGGTGAAGAAAGCGAGAGGAGACGTTCCTGATATTCTTCCAGAGCCTGAACCCGAGCCAACCAGCCCAATGTCAGACTTTGAAAACTCCTACAACTATGTCTGTGAGTCTCCATGTTCAGATTTAAAGGTCACCTATAATGCAAAATCCACTTCTTCATGTCTCTTCTACATCAACATGTGTCCCCTCTTCTTCACGTCTCTTCTACATCAACATGTGTCCCCTCTGTGGAAAGAGACTCTGAAAGTTTCAGGAACAAAGATTCTCTCTTTTTGATCCATTTCTATAAAAACCTGTCTGAAAATGAGCTGATCAGATTTTGGCCACTTTATGATGTCATAACGATTTTTTGTCTTGTGTAACCATTAGCCAATCAGCAACCAAGGTAACCCCCCCCCCCCCTTATCACCTGAATCTCTTCCTAGAGCACCATTGAGTTCTTTGTAACCAAATTTCTCTCAGAGGGGCGTGGGGAGGGGCTCCTTATTTTCATCTAAAGTAACAGACAGAGAATCAGCACTTTGGAAACAGGGCTGAAACAGAGGGGATTATGGGTAATGCTACAATTATCTGTTTGGTGTTTAGAGCCAAACACTTCAGAGACATGTTTTGTGTATATCTGAGACCTATAATATATTGATGAAAAACAGTATCATAGGGGACCTTTAAAGCTTCCTATCCAGAAACACTACGGCAGAACTGTGGAAAGAACTGCATCACGTTACTCCAAATAATAACCACAAGTTTTAACAGCTGTACTTTGAAGTAGCAACGTCATGTTTCATGAATGCAACATTCCTGTTCTTCTCATTAGTCTACTCTGTCATATTCTTTTCTGTTCCTCAGTGTCTAGACTAGCCAGTATGGACCAGGCGATCCACAGGCTGGATGTGGGTCACTACACTCTGGATGTTAAAGTCAGTCAGCTAATGGACCGTCTGACCAGGGTGGATGGTAAGAACATCACTCTCTCCCACAAATCTTCCAATATAATCTCGCTTCATAGATTTATTTCCCAGCCCAACTATTATTTCCCTTCCTATTTCTGGTCTGTATTTCCAGCAACATAGTCAGTCAGTTTCATGGTAAAATAGTCATACTGTATGATGATAAATGCATCGCCCATCTCTAATAAAACCGGGAGTATCTGCAGTGAAATGCATCCAAATGGAGTCAAAATTGGTGTTGATATTGCCCAAAGTGAAAGAAGCAAGATGAATGAAAACTAAACTATGAGTTAAATGTAAGAAAGTTAATGGGCGGAACTACATTTGGTGTCCTCCATCGACTTATATTATAATTTACACAATCCATTTGATAGACTTGGTTGAAACCACACACACACACACACACACACACACACACACACACACACACACACACACACACACACACACACACACACACACACACACACACACACACACACACACACACACACACACACACACACACACACACACACACACACACACACACACACACACACACACACACACACACACACACACAGACACAGACACACACACACACACACACACACACACACACACACACACACGTCACTTCAGGGGACATTACATTGACTTACATGCATTTCCTGGAGACTTATCCTGACCTTAACCATAACCAACACATGCCTAACCCTAACCCTTACCCTAACCAAGTCTTCACCCTAAAATGATGTCCCCATAAGGGAGGCGAGTCCCCACACGTGACTATGTAAACAGATTTAGGTCCCCACAAGGATAGTAATGCTAGGACGGACGGGCACACACACACACACGACCTACATGGCAAACTTCCGTCTCCTACGGCGAAAACTGTTGCCACCAAATACTTGGAAAGTGTTCTAGTACAGAGCGAGCCAGCACCAGACACTTTTTACGCTGCTATGGACAATCTTGCACTAATGTACATTCCCAAAGATATTGAAGTGACTGTTATTTTGTATATATTGATTGTTGTGTTTTTATCTTAATGTTTGCATATGTATAAATGTGTTGGTGGATTGTGTATATATAGGATTTACATACATATTTCTATATATATTTGTATTCTGGATTGTGGGAAACGGTATTTCGATCTCTCTGTCTGTACACACAAACTGAAAGATTGACAATGAAGTTGACTTTGACTTGAGCTATAGAGCAGCTGTTTGCAGTTAATATGAAGATGCATTTTTCTGACTCATTTCATGACTCTTTTTTTTTGTTCCCTTCCAATAACATGGCAGCTAGAGTGGAGGAGCTGGAGGACAGCATCGCGGAGGTCTACCAGCACAGCAAGGTCAACCGCAAAGAGATGGGAAGACTGGAAGGTAATGGAGATATGTTCCTACAAACATGACTCCAAGTTGATGCCACTTCAGAATCAGAAATACGCTATTTATCCCGAGGGAAATTAGGTTTTTGAATAAAATAAAATAAAAGACAAAATATAATAAGTTAATATATAAACATGATAATAATTTAAAGTAATCTTTTCCAATACAAAGATAAACATTAAACGATTACAACATTATATCAACATAATAAATATGTAAAGTAAGCAACAGTTGGTGTATGCCATCCATACGCTTTGTATGGTGATAATATGTCAATACTTTGTTTACAAAATGTTGCACTGCCCCCAAGTGGCCAAAAAGATAATGGCGGTTTTTTTTTTTTTTTGCTTCTCAGGCTGTCAGAAGGGACACAGGTTGGGATACAAATGCTATCTTGTGTACAATAGCCTCGAGGACTACGCCTCAGCTTCCAGAAAGTGCCAGGAGCGCGGCGGCCGCATGGCGATGCCCCGAGACCGAAAGGAGCAGGAAGCCCTCGCCGACTACGTGAAGTCCTTCTTCCACCCGGGGAACTGGCCCGTGTGGCTGGGCATCAACGACCTGCGATCTGACGGCCTGTACGTGTTCGATGATGGGTCGAGGGTTTCGTATTTCCAATGGCGGAGACACTTCCTGTCCAGCCAGCCGGACGGAGGGAGGCGGGAAAACTGTGTGGCGATGTCCTCGGACGACGGCGACTGGTGGGACCATTACTGCGATCGCACCATGAACTATATGTGCGAGTTTGATAACAGGGAGGCACTTTAAAATGAACTCTCTTCAAGATTTAAAGGTCACCTGTTATGCAAAATCCACTTGTCCATGTCTCTTCTACATAAACATGTGTCCCCTCTTCTTCATGTCTCTTCTACATCAACATGTGTCCCCTCTTCTTCATGTCTCTTCTACATCAACATGTGTCCCCTCTTCTTCAGGTCTCTTCTACATCAACATGTGTCCCCTCTTCTTCATGTCTCTTCTACATCAACATGTGTCCCCTCTTCTTCATGTCTCTTCTACATCAACATGTGTCCCCTCTTCTTCATGTCTCTTCTACATCAACATGTGTCGTCTCTTCTTCATGTCTCTTCTACATCAACATGTGTCGTCTCTTCTTCATGTCTCTTCTACATCAACATGTGTCCCCTCTTCTTCATGTCTCTTCTACATCAACATGTGTCCCTTCTGTGGAAAGAGACTCTGAAAGTTTCAGGAACAAAGATTCTCTCTCTTTTTGTCCTGATCCATTTCTATAAAGACCTGTCTGAAAATGAGCTGATGAGATTTTGGCCACTTTATGATGTCATAACGATTTTTTGTCTTGTGTAACCATTAGCCAATCAGCAACCAAGGTAACCCCCCCCACCTTATCACCTGAATCTTCTCCTAGAGCACCATTGACTTCTTTTTAACCAAATCTCTCTCAGAGGGGCGTGGGGAGGGGCTCCTTATTTTCATCTAAAGTAACAGACAGAGAATCAGCACTTTTGAAACAGAGGGGATTATGGGTAATGCTGCAATGATCTGTTTGGTGTTTCAGCCAATCAGAGACAGGTTCTATATATATCTGAGACCTGTAATATATTGATGAAAAACAGTATCATAGGGGACCTTTAAACACAGTATTTTTCAGGATAAAAACATTTTCCATGATAAGATTTCACTGTATTTAAGTTTTTCGAAATCAAACACGTGTCTCGCATTTGAGCATAGTGAATACTATTATATTTCTTACGCAGCTTTGGTGACATGAACTTAAACCAATCAGGTGTCTGCTATGATTTCCTGCCTAGAAGTCTCAATATTTATTAAAAGTTTGATGAAAAAACGTAAAAACCTGGAAGCACTCTTTTCGCAATCAGCACATACTGACCCTTTTGAAGATATAACCAACGTGTGTTTGGGTTTAACAGAAATTAGGGAGTATTTAACTGTTGTTTCTGAATTTTGAAGATTTCTTTAACCGGTCTGGTGGCGGTTGTGATTTCCTGTTAAACTGCTGATTCTTCAACACCTCTGAGACACCGGAGCATTTTCAGATTAAGAGTCCTCTTTCAGACACATGGTAACCGTACTGTACGTAGATGTATCCAGTCACTGCACGTAAAACAGAGAGTTGTACATAAAATGCTGAATTTTCATAAATCTTTTCTACATTTGAACACGTTTTACGAGTAGTTTTTTCTGATCACTCAAGAAAAGAGAGATATGCCTCCTCAGCAGGGCTTCAAATCTTTCGAAACTTTGCCAACAAAAAAATGCTTTTCAAGGCCCCTAATATTACTCTCTGATTACTTACTTTGAGAGATACAGAGATATTTGTTCATCCTGGTTACAAATCTAAACAGATATTATATTGACTTTCTTTCCTCATTGACACCAAGGCATACAAAGTCACAGCAACATCTGTAATGAAAAATGAAATATTATATTTTCTTCCTGTACTTAACACTAGTCACATGGTTACCGAAGGATCTGATACCCTGCCATGCATATACTGTAAGAAGCCCTTAGTTGTCACCATGATATTAACAACAAACTAGTCACAGATCATGAACATTAATATTTAATTTAAATAAATATATATGAACAGATTTGTTGTACAGCAGCAATTATTTGTATTGTAATAGCAGATTTATCTAAAAAAGTGTCTGCATTAAAACATTTAATCAGAAATGTTTATTGTCTAAGGCCACATGGAGGCACAGGGGGTGTTTCTCAATGTCGAGGACGCTTCCTTGGTAGCACATGTCTTCCGAGTCACTTGCTTCAGAAGCGAGGTAAGAATCCTTCCTAGCCTCGGAAAACGAAGAATGGTGGAACAGGCTAACAGGTGTGCGTCATATGCGAGGCCCCGCCTTTAATGGAGCACGATTTCCGCCAACATGTTTGAAATTGGTCCGTGCGCAAAGCATTGTGGGGATTTTAAGACAGTTGAGGATACACATTTGCAGCCTCGAAATTTCCCGGAACGAAGGACGCCGGCCTCGGTAGAATTCCAAGGATCCGTAGTATCCTTGAAATAGTGTCTCTGGAGCAGCTTTCCTCAACATTGAGAAACACCCACATACATGAAGAGAGCAGTGATAACGTGATGTTGCAGGTTTTCTGGGTAATGTAGTTTCCCAAAAGATAAACCTCTAGCTGCCACTTAGGGCCGCCGAAATCCAAAGCTGCTCTATGCCCCTTACTCAAAAACATACTGTCTATCATTCCAGAAAATTGATAACATCTGTGTTTTTAAACATGAAATGCCATTATATAAAAGTAACTTTATATAAAATTAAACTGTAATCCAGTTGCAGTTCTCATTTAAAAATGCTCCCATCACAACTCTGACACCACAGAGAAGATCAGATGTCTCTGCCTCACTGTTCTGCATCGGTCACATCTCTTCATGGAGTCATGAGAGCGAGTTGTGACGTCATTAACGTGAGACAAAGAGCTGCTCTTCTTCTGTGGTGTCGGTGAGGCGGTAACCACTTTAGTTCACATTATCTTTTAGTTAGATTAGAGATTAGACTTGGAGTTAGAGGAGCCGGCGGCCTGCAGGATGTCCTCCACACTGGGCCGGTCCATCGGGCTTTTAGACGCGTGACAGAGGAGGACTTTCCCCGCTTCATCCAGCAAGAAGTCTCCTCCCAACTGAAACCATAAAAACAGCTGCTTCAATAAATGCTTTTTATATCAGCGTGCTTCAAATGAGTCAATTACATGCAGAGGGAGGTGGTTTCAGATCATTATAAGCAGACCCTGCAGCTCTATAGAGTGCCACAGTGACGCGTCCTAAAACCAGAAGTGAGTTAGCATTTTACCACGTCCGGTTCCTTCGACAAAAAGCAAAGCAATCTCTCCGTAGGATTTTAGAAAATATCTGAAATAAGGTCTGTGGTTGAGACACATTGAAGAGACGGATCACGTTTTGTTCTACGACATTAAATCCATCAGCAGTGACCCCACTGGTGATTTCTGAAGAGTTGACGTGTCTGAAAAACGATGGTTGTTACCAAGTGGCTGAATAGGACTACAGAAGTTGAGGCCGTTGTACGTCATTACGCCGAACACGTAAATACTCCTGAGTTTGTTTGCCCTGTTCTGCTTGAAAGCAAGTCCCTGCCTCCTGCAGACTGTTCAAACAAACACTTCAACTTGAACAATGTGGAATCTGTATGTTTGAATATGGATCTTAAGTTGGCGTGACGTTGAAGCTGTAGCTCGTTTATAGCATAACGTTAGCATTTTGCTTCAGGCGACTAGATTTATGATTAGAAAATGATAAAAGTAAGGTAGACATGTGGAGATTATCCGGCTGAACAAAACGTGATCCGTCTCTTAAATGTGTTTCAACCACAGACCTTATTTCCAGCTATTTTCCAAATCCTATGGAGAAATTGCATTGCGTTTTGACGAAGGAACCGGAAGGAGTTTACTTCCTGGTTTTAGGACGCGTCACTGTGGCTCTCTATTTTTTTTTTGTGCCTTTTTTACTAAGATGAATACGTTTTGAGGCAATAAATGTAGAAATGTGGCTACTCTGTACATTTTCCAGCTGATATGTTTCGAAAATGTTGCTCACAATTCTCACATTCAAGCAAGAAATACAAAGAAAACAATATTTTATATGCAGTTAATAACGATATGTTTATCTGTAAAAAAAATACATGGAAATGTTAAACGGCTGGAATATTCTTTATCAAATATTTACATGAAGCGCTTCTTTTTTCTAAGTACTTTATTTTTTAGTTGAACCTCATTTAGACTGATTTAATTCAAGTAGATCACATTTACCCTCACTACCATTTCCTGTTGTTATTAAATGTTGTTTTAATACAAATAAAATATATTGTTTTAGTGGTTTTAACTGTAACCAAGAAGTGTCTTTATTTGTTTTTATCAAGATGGAATAAGAAGATAATAGCACTCAATTTATAAATATGTTTTTGTAAATATGTTCTTGTTGGTCAGGCAATAATGAAGTCTCTCAGTTTCTAAGCCACAGCTCCAAGAGGGTGAGAAGTTAATAAGTGACCCAGCAGCACATTTTCAATCCCCACAGGCGTTAATCTACCCAACATCACTGATTCAGGCCTCTGATCGGCACCTCGGTGTCAAAGTGTTCTCTGTGTTGCACATCTGTACCTGGTAGATGTCTTCCAGCATGTGGGGGGGCATGTCGGGGAAGTCTCTGTCCATGGCTGGGTACTCTGAGTACTGCAGCAGGCAGCCGAACCTCATCACCTTCGCGTAGGACGAGCCGAGGCCGAAGCTCCTGTAGACCTGAGGCAGAGAGGCAAGGCATGTTTATTGATAGAGCACTTTTCAACACAAGGCGATTCAAAGTGCTTTAAGAGACATTAAAAATCAAAGATAATAAAACATGAATAACACAGGAACATGAATAAAAGTTACAGTGCAGTGTGAGATGTGAATAGTTCAATTCAAAGCAGCTTCAAAAAGAAAGTCTTCAGCCTGGATTTAAAAGTAGTCAGAGTTGCAACGGACCTGCAGGTTTCTGGGAGTTTGTTCCAGATATTTGGAAATATCCCGAACCAGATTCTCTCATTCCTCTACCCCTAGTCTTCCCGTGAAATGATAGTTCTTTTGACAGTTTCCTAAACTTTTGATATTCCTTTCTTCCTTCTCTTTCATCCATGTTGCATCCCCAGACAACAAAGTTTCCTGTTTTACTGCTACCTGAACCCATCTTTGACCTTTAAACCACTTTTCTTTACAATTCCCGGATTTAGGATTATTTAATAGAACATATATTATATATTATTTCAGCAGGAACACATGATGGCAGCTTCATGCACTCACAGGCAAAGAGAGAAGAACATCCTCTCTGGATACTGTGATATAAAAAGTGCTTCTGTGACATTTGGAAAATATTCTGTCTACATATTTGGTAGATTGCCCCTCGTCTTCATCTCACATCTGCTAACATCTGGCAGTTGGCTTTTCAGGATAAATGTTTTGAAGGCTTGTACTCACTCTGCTTTCAGGACAAATCATCAGCTGCTAAATCCTCTGTTCCCAGCAGCCTCTCTGACACAGATATAATCTTCTTTAACCGGTTTTATTTTATTTTTGGGAATGGTAAATGGACTGTACTTATATAGCGCTTTATCCAGTCTTCAAGACCCCTCAAAGCGCTTTACATAATACATGTCGTTCACCCATTCATACAGAGCAGTGTACCTTACTCTAGGACCTAACATTCACACACATTCACACACCGTTGGCCATCGGGAGCAACCCAGGTTACCTTGATTGCTGATTGGCTAATGGTTACACAAGCCAAAACATCGTGATGACATCATAAAGTGGACAAAATCTGATCAGCTAATTTTCAGACAGGTTTTTATAGAAATGGATCAGGACAAAAAGAGAGAGAATCTTTGTTCCTGAAACTTTCAGAGTCTCTTTACACAGAGGGGACACATGTTGATGTAGAAGAGACATGAACAAGAGGGGACACATGTTGATGTAGAAGAGACATGAAGAAGAGGGGACACATGTTGATGTAGAAGAGACATGGAGAAGAGGGGACACGTGTTGATGTAGAAGAGACATGGAGAAGAGGGGACACATGTTGATGTAGAAGAGACATGAAGAAGAGGGGACACGTGTTGATGTAGAAGAGACATGGAGAAGAGGGGACACATGTTGATGTAGAAGAGACATGAAGAAGAGGGGACACATGTTGATGTAGAAGAGACATGAAGAAGAGGGGACACATGTTGATGTAGAAGAGACATGGAGAAGAGGGGACACATGTTGATGTAGAAGAGAAATGAAGAAGAGGGGACACGTGTTGATGTAGAAGAGACATGGAGAAGAGGGGACACATGTTGATGTAGAAGAGACATGAAGAAGAGGGGACACATGTTGATGTAGAAGAGACATGAAGAAGAGGGGACACATGTTGATGTAGAAGAGACATGAAGAAGAGGGGACACATGTTGATGTAGAAGAGACATGAAGAAGAGGGGACACATGTTGATGTAGAAGAGATATGGAGAAGAGGGGACACATGTTGATGTAGAAGAGACATGAAGAAGAGGGGACACATGTTGATGTAGAAGAGACTTGAAGAAGAGGGGACACATGTTGATGTAGAAGATACATGGAGAAGAGGGGACGCATGTTGATGTAGAAGAGACATGAAGAAGAGGGGACACATGTTGATATAGAAGAGACATGAAGAAGTGGATGTTGCATAATAGGTGACCTTTAAGATTTCTACTATGCTCTTCGTTTAAAGTGGATAAGGGTGAAATCTGTATATAGACTGTATGTATATATAAAAAAACAGACAGATCCTGACCTTCCTCTGTGGATCCAGCAGCATGTCGAAGGTAGATCCAGTCTGCTCCCTCCACACCTGAGCTCCCTGCAAACCTCCGAAAGCAACGACCACGACCCGCACTGACCGAGCCTCCAGGACAGCCTGCAGCCACAGCATCAAAAACATGTATATTTGGCTTTTAAAGGATCTGTTATTCTCACTTTTCCACATTTCTGTGTAACTGCAAGTCATTTATTTGTAGGAAAGTTAATGGGTCGTGGCTGCAATGCCTTGGGAAAATGTTGGAACCTTTTGAAGCCAGAAAAAATACTTAAGGAATGCATTTGTTTAAAGGAATATTTCAAAATATATGGAAATGAATGGGCAGATATTGATTGTATATATGGGCAGATACATCCTTACGAAGTTTGGGGATTTCTTTTGTATTTGTTTTGAAAACGATTCAATGCTTTGTTTAAAGACAGTGACACCTGGTGGCTTCGAACGGTAACGCAGATCTTCAAGAGTGGCCAAAGCACTAAAACACCTCTCTGATTTTAATAGTTTTATTCTTGTGTTTAATAAAAATCAAAATATTTATAAAATACTATGGTTTCAAGATGTGACATTACACATATGTTGATAGAGATTGCTAACTTATTTCATTTCGCTTTGGATAAGAGCATCGGCTAAATTAAATGGAATAATAATGATATAATTGTTTGTATTCGTTTTTGTAAAATGGCAAGAAGGAGAAAGGTAGGAGGAGGTGGTCTTTATTTTTCTAAATTTAAATTTGTATAATGTGTGTTTGTGCCATGTTGTAAAGACAACTTGAAAATATACGTGTTTTCTTTACCAGTCTGTCCTTCAGCTCGGCCACGTGGTCTCGTCACGGCAGTCATCCGTAATGTCTGATGAGAACCAGCAGAGTCTTCTCCCCCCGACCCAGGAACTGACCCAGAGTCACACTCCTGAGAACAACACAAAGAAAACGTTCTATTGAAAACGTCAATATGGCCACGAGGATGGTTTGAATGTGTCTTCTTCAGTGCTTTCAACAAGAAGCCCCTCAAAGACCCTCGATTCTGGCTGTGTATGTCATCTTTGCTGTGATTTTTTATATTTTCCTGACCCCAGCACCATAGGACAAGAAACTTAACCCACCAATATGTTCTTTTAAAGTTACCTCTATCTGCAGGAATCTGATGAACTGATGTTTTCAGAGAGAAAGTGGCTTTTCAGGGAATTTGTAAATGTAGTGCACACTGGGTATTTGTTTAAACAGATGTCTTCCTTGCTGTTTAAGGGGAATGATGCCTCCTGCTGTTTATGATATTGCATTGCACGTTTTAGACTGATGAGCAAAATGTGCCTTTTATATAGTGAGTCATTTGAAAATGAATTATTTTTACTCACATTTTAATTTTTTTTAAACGTCAATATGGCATGTATTTAATCTAGACATATAACAGTGTTTCAGTATTAACAATAAGAGGCGATAAGAGCATCAACAACAGAGAGGTTCAGTTTGTGAACTCACTCTCCGCTGCGCCCGTCGGTGAAGGCCGTGTCGGGGCTCAGGCTGGCGGCCATCTTTCCTCCTGACAGCTGTCTGTCTGTCGTCTGCAGGTCTCTGTCCACGCGCTCCAGGAAGGAGTCCCACTCTGACTGCGCACGCACACACGCAGGCACACACACGGGTTATCACACAAACACACATGTTATCACACACACACGGGTTATCACACACACAAACATAGACAGGTTATCATACACACACGGGTTATCAAACACACAAACATACACAGGTTATCACACACACACGTCACACACACCGGTTATAGCCAGATAAACAACAGTATGTCATTCGTACTGATAACAATACTAACTAATAACAAGTCACACTGTATCTTTTTTTGCATTTGAATAAATCAAAACAATGCAACTACTTTGCACACTTGTCTTATGTATTCAATATCCTACGTTAATATTTTAGCACTTGGTATATCTATAGTTTATTCTAGCTTATTTCTTTAGATTTTATTCCAAAGATAATCAAATGTTGATATGTATATACTTAGTGTTTATTTTCTATGTATTTCTTGCTGTACAATCCATCTATTCATTTATATGTGTCGATGTATCTTGTTTATAAAATAATAATTAGAACATGCAGTTAAAACTGGGTCTATGAATCTGATTGTAACCTGATGAATATAGTACATAATATGCACAATACTGTATATATTTAAAGTGGACCTATCATGCTATATTTGAATAATATATTGTAGGGCCATACCTTTATAAAACATGTCTTTTCAAAATACCAAACAGATCATGCATATTAGCCATGCCTCATTTCGCTCTATTTGCTCTTTTTTGTGAGAAGTCTTCTTCGCTGCTTTTGTGGCAGACTACAGCGCCCCCTACAGGCCTGTCATATGTACTACAGCGTATCCAGCGCGTCTCCTCCTGATTGGTGGAGTTGGCCCAATAGCCGTAGCGCCACTTCTGTGACGTCATAGAAGTGTTCAAATCTGGATCAGTCTGTATCAGATCCGTTGCAGCCCCTTTTTAAGAGATTTGGGTATGGAGGAAAAGAGACAGGGTTGTTTTCTGACACTTGGTGAGTTCCCTGGAACACCGGGGACACATATTCATGTAGAAAAGACGTACAAAAGTGCATTTTGCATGATAGGTCCCCTTTAAAATAAATACAAAGAGCTTCACTCATACAGACCTCCAGCTGCAGAAGCTCCTCCACCTTATCTCTCACTGTGGCATTGCTGGAAAAATACAAAGCTTTATTGACAAACAGACGCCACCCAACTGTATGAATAACAGAACAAAAGAAAAGTAATTGATTAACGACTGTAAATCAATCTTAGCGTGGGAATAATAAAAAAAATACCTGCCAATGGTCCATTGGCAGGTATTTTTTTTATTATTCCCACGCTTGATTATTTTTATGATGATTCGCCACAGGAATTTTTGTGGAGTCTCGACTTTGGATCGGTTAGGGTGGAGCTCAGTGTCAGGATGGGACGTGTGTAAAATGTGCCAGATGAAAAGTGTGTTAAAAAGCATTCAGACTATCATGGAACATACAATCTTTTAATAAATGCTGGAGGCAATGAGGACACGCCTGTAAAGGGATGATAAACCTGTAAAAACCTGTAGTAACCCCTAAAAGACCCAAATTAGACACACCATAAAGCTGGCTGGAATTTCATTTATCAAATTAAAGACACAAATACACAAATGTATTGAAAATGATTCTTAAGTAAAAGTATTTGAATGAGTATTACAATGACTCGTTGCAGAACAATTCTTAAAAGGGGCCTGTTATGCTTTTTGGGGTTTTCCCTTTCTTATAGATTGTTATAAAGGATTTTTTTTTGCCTGTAAAAGGTCTGCAAATGATAACATCCCCATGTTCCCCATTCATACATTTAAATACTTAAAAAGGAAAAGCAGTAAACCTTCATATTTGAGAAGCTGAAGCTGTGAAATGTTTTTACGCAAAGAAATTGCTGCCTCATCAACCCACTCATTGTAACAGGTGCTTAAACTTACTTTTGGGTCATTTAAAAGTAACTGTTTCATAAGTTTTGTGTGTAAAAATGGTTAGTCTCTAGTAACTAACGCTGTAATGAAACACAGTGAAGTAAAAACTGCAATTTTCCCCTTTAAATTGTAGTGAGGTAGAAAGTGCAGCACCAGTAGCTCATAAGTGTACTTAAAGGTCCCCTATGATACTGTTTTCATCAATATATCACAGGTCTCAGATGTATCCAGAGCCTGTCTCTGATTGGCTCCAAACACCAAACAGATCATTGCAGCATTACCCATAATCCCCACTGTTTCAGCCCTGTTTCCAAAGTGCTGATTCTCTGTCTGATACTTTGATGAAAATAAGGAGCCCCTCCCCACGCCCCTCTGAGAGAGATTTGGTTACAAAGAACACAATGGTGCTCTAGGAGGAGATTCAGGTTATAAGGGGGGGGGGGGGGTTACCTTGGTTGCTGATTGGCTAATGGTTACACAAGACAAAACATCGTTATGACATCATAAAGTGGCCAAAATCTGATCAGCTTATTTTCAGACAGGTTTTTATAGAAATGGATCAGGACAAAAAGAGAGGGGGTCTTTGTTCCTGAAACTTTCAGAATCTCTTTCCACAGGGGGGACACATGTTGATGTAGAAGAGACATGAAGAAGAGGGGACACATGTTGATGTAGAAGAGACATGGAGAAGAGGGGACACATGTTGATGTAGAAGAGACATGAAAAAGAGGGGACACATGTTGATGTAGAAGAGACATGGAGAAGAGGGGACACATGTTGATGTAGAAGAGACATGGAGAAGAGGGGACACATGTTGATGTAGAAGAGACATGAAGAAGAGGGGACACATGTTGATGTAGAAGAGACATGGAGAAGAGGGGACACATGTTGATGTAGAGGAGACATGAGTAGGAGGGGACACATGTTGATGTAGAAGAGACGTGACAAAGTGGATTTTGCATAAAAGGTGACCTTTAAGTACAGTACTTGCGTAAATGTACTTAGTTACTTTATCCACCACTGGTTATATACCCGTACTTACTGATAAAACTTCTTCCATATGGCCTCTGCCTCGCTTCTCTTCTTCACTCCGAGGCTGCACAACAGCAACAACACAAACAATTATAATAATAAAATGATTATAATTGAATAAATCACACTTAATTCTACTTATGAATGTTTCTGCAGGTGTTGTGAACTCCTCACCTTTTGTAGAAGTCTGCTCCGGCTGAGATCAGGCCGAATAAAATGGAGATCTTATGGGGGACGAACTTCTCCAGGGACTCTGCAGGAGAATAAAGGGACGCAGTGATTGGTCGGGCTGCTTTGTGCAATGTCACTGTGTGTTGGCAATAAAGCATGACAAGGATTACATTTCAAAACCTTCAATCCAGACCTGATCACACTGATCTGCTTTAACAACTAATGAGGAGAATGGGTTGTAGCCAGCCTTTACATATTCAAAAGGAAACCTGTGAATTATAATTAATAATGTAATAATATGTTATAAACAGAGTGGTATCGAATGTCAATGTAGCTTAAAACATGGTTTATTTCAACTAGATTTGCCAAGTTATAATGAAGCAACAACTGCAACATTTCTTGCACTTCGATGTTTTTTGCTTGTTGGGAAAACAAATGAATTACAAAAACAAACAGATCGTTATATCCGAACTATCTCTTTTTGAATTATTAATGGTTTGCAGTATGTTTTTTAATTCATTACGAATAGATTTTATATGTTATGTAATGGCCATCTACCCACGATCTTCAAGTACATTTCTTGCATTTTAACACTTTTATGCTTGTTGTGACCAATATAAATTAAACAATAATTAAATAATCATAAAACCCGAACCTATATTACCTCTCCTTTAATTCGGCGTGACTAAAAGCTATTTAAGAACACACGTTATAATGAAATATCGTATTTTAGTATTGATTCACGTGCTTCCTTCTGTCTAAAGCAGCATAGCACAGCATTATAAAAGCATAAAACAAGGTGCTTTTTGGTGTTTTATGTGAGCCGAATTATTTATAAGAAGAAAATAATACACTCTAAATTAACATAAGTCAAATTAAAGTGGTGTCTACCTTTCTTGGCATAAAACAATTTAAAATGTCCAAAATATAAATGGAGTACTGCCTCTCTTACCTGCTGCTTCCTGCCGGGCTGTCTGCAGCAGAACTTTGCTCAGGTTGAGCAGCAAACTGAGAGCACATGTTAAAGTGTCCTCAGAGACAGACACGTCCTCAGCCATGGTCCCCGGCTCTCCTCTCCTCTGCTCTCACACACCGACAATAACGGGACAACTAGTGAACTACAAGTGCATGTCGAGAGACCACGTGACCTCGTGACGTGGGTTTAAAGCATAGGCTGTATGTTTAAAGCCATACCGTGCAGTCAATGGTTAAAGCCTGACTGTTGCAACACTGAGGGGTTTCTCAATTTTGGGGGAAATGTCACATTCACACGAAAAAATTGACTGACTCTGAACCAAATTGTGGTCCTTTTTACGGAGAATTACAACAACATGGCACCACAGCTCAAAAATAAAGATGTATAAATTAAGAAAGACATCTAAACAAAATGTGTATTTAATTAATATTTTACTCGAAATGTCACCTTTTATTTGTATCACTATCTTTTTGCACAAACTGTACTGTTGTATTTGCTGTTTAGTGTCCGTAAGGTATTTATTGAATGTAAAGCACTTTGGGTCGACCAAAAATCGTTTTAAAAATGTGTTATATAAATAAAACTTGATTTGATTTTCCTTTATCTCTTTATTTACCTACTTTATTTTTGTATCTGTATATGCTGTGTGTATATAATGTATGATGTAAATATATACATTTTGTTGAATAAAGGGGGGGACAGTAGTATAATTACATATTTGACAAACATTTGCAAAAGATTCACAGTTTAACCATGAGTACAATACACTGTTCAATTGTACATCTGTTTGTAGTCATCATATTAAAAAGTATATACATTCCTTACGTATACAGTATTTGATCTACTCAAAAGCATAGGTGTAGTTTTTTTTTTAACAATAAAGCTGTGAAAAGTGGCATTTTAAGCTATTAAACATGCGAAATATGCAATAACAAAAAAACACAAATCAATGTTTCCTTTGTGTCTTGTGTATGTTTTTTGTCATTTAGTCAGGGGCGCACCTTGCGAACAGGCAAGGCAGGCAACTGCTTAGGGCCCCGGACCAGAAGGGGGCCCCCAAAGAAGGTAGATTAAGGCCCCGGCCACACGAGGACGAAAACGGTCGTTTGCGTTACTTTTTAGTGTCATATAGACCGTTCGGCCACACGAGGACGACCGAATATGACAGTAAACAACTGCGGAAACGATAACGGGTCCCAAGGTGGATAGAACGGCATACGCAACGCTCTGGGGGGTCCAACGGCCCGCCTCTCCCCACCTCTGCTGCTCACCCCCGCGTCAAAGTAAACTGCACACTGAATTCAGATTATTTATCTTTCTCTCGATATGGACATAAATGCGAGTGAAGTCTAATCTGACAGGACGGAGACACACAGCTCTGCTCACCTGCAGCTCACCTGCAGCTCCTCCCGCTGTGATGCAGCGGCGAACGGAGCAAAACACACACTTCAAGTCAGATCATCACCCTTAGCTATTTTAATTATCTCTCAAACCTAAACTAGTTATAAATATGTTTATTTTTACTGTCGGGTCACTCATCACTGGATCAGCTGCTGCTTGAGACAGACACTTACGCTGTCAGAAGAGAGGGAGGAAAAAGAGAGGCTCCATGTATTATATTATTATATTCGTTATTCATTTGTTTTAAAGCTCAATAAATAGCAAAGAAGACCTTTGACCGGCACTTTTATAATTTTGTCCGGAAGATTAAAACTTTAATACACGTTGACTGGCGAAAAACTCTGCCCGGTTCCCTCTGCCTCCACCGCGGATAATAAACAGAAGGGCAACCATGACAACCATGCTTCTTCGCTGCTTTTGTGGAGGAAGTTACAGCGCCACGTACAGGCTCCTGCATACGTACTGCAGCTTCTCCAGCGGTTGGAGCTAAACGGAGCTGTCTCGTGTGGACAGAAACTATCCGGTGAACATTGCGTGTGGACGGAAGTTTTTTTGCGATTGCGTTTGCGTTAATCCTATGCGTTTAGCCGTATGCGTCCTCGTGTGGCCGGGGCCTAAGAAGGTCCATAGCAACGACAACATGAAACACCCTTTAATTTACTGGAAACAGAAGAAGCACCAACATCAATGTGTGTCCTGTTTCATCAGTGTTGTGCTACATGTATTACATTAAATCCATTGGGAAAAGGACTAAGTATTGTATCACATGCAAGAAACACAGAGCCTGTTCACATTATAAATCAGTTTTATTGACTGCTGAACATTCAATCCCCCGTTCAATGAAAACAAATAAAAAATCCCTCCTTCAAGTTTTAAAAACTCATCATAGCACTGAATGACTGGGTCACAGTGCAAAGATAAAGAAGACAAAAAGACGAGCAGTTAGCACAATCATTGATATAAGAAAGCCGACCGTCAACAATGCTGGAAATAAATTAGATATGCCATGAAACAGATGAGTTTGTTCTGTGTGGATCTAATGAAATGCTGAATGTAGGGAAGCTGCCATTCAATTAAGAAGTCCTACAGCGTTGAGACGACTTTCAGTGACAGTCAATTCAATTCATTCAAAGACATTTGTTGAGACTTGTTCCAAAAACGGAATACTTTCAGATATCTGATGAGATTGTTACTAATAACCTGCTGAGCTCGTTTCCTCCCTAACTGACATAGGACATAAAACCTCAATATCACACAAATATGGCTGTTTCATAGGGTTGTAAACATTAGATCCCATTCAGAATAATAATACACTTATTTCCCCATTTTATCTCAAATCAAAAACAACAAACAGCATCAGGTTTTTTATATAGTTTTGTAAAGCCAGAATTAAACTAATACAATTTAACTAAAGAGAATACCAAACAGTGGTACATATTTGGAAATGAACAGCCAATTAAATGTGTTTTTGAAGATTTCCCAAATCGGTTAATCCATTATAATCTGGCCAGGTTTTCCCCAGATATAGAAAAGACAGAAATTGTCCCACATTGTCTTTTTACAGACAGTATTTTTAAGACTTTTGGAGCTCTTTTCTCCCAAAGTAATGCTCTTACAGAACAGCTTTTGACGGCACATTTAATCCACGAGGGCAAAAGAAAATCCGGGGATGAGAGAGACACAGATGGCATCCAGTTCAAGAAGGGAATGATAGCAAAGACGATGACAGTGTGTTTACCGCCATCTTTAATTAATCCTTTACGAGACCCAGCAGTCAGAGGAGCCAGAGAATATTCAGGAGTCTATTCATGTTGCCGATTTGTTTTTTTTGTACTTATTTCACTTTTTAAAAAAAGGGACATTTACTGCTTTAGTGCTTTTCAAATCAGACTACTATATAATACCCTTACTCATATTTATTTTTGGTATGAGACATATAACTGAACACAGCTTATTATGCTTCTTTTTAAAGTCTTTCCACCACAGCAAATCGCTTAAAGACATGACGCTAAAACTCAAAACAATCGATTATTATCAAGTATTATATCCCAAAAACCAATGGTGGCTGTTTTGGTTGGTGTATCTTTTGCTTTTTATTGATTTGCTGCTTGTCTTATATTTAATTGTATTAAGTATAAACACATTTATTTGATCAATTTCTGTTGAATTTTCTTGTGTTTTGAAAATCTTTTTTCATTTTTGCGATTTATTTATTTATGATCATGTTCCAATCTTAAAAATATTTAATATTATCCGTGGTATATTTTTAAATGTACATTAACACCATTTTATAAATCTTTCAAATAAATGGACACAACTGTTTAGACGTCTTCTTTCGCGAAAAATATTTATAACAATTTTGAATTCTTTATTTCCACATGAATACAATTCTTCCATTTCTCTGCTGTGTCGAATCCTAAATGTAGTATTGAAATTTAACACAAATATTTAAAATATAAAGAAATCGGTACTCTGCATTTCACATTGTTCAAATTCAAGTTTATTTTTTGCTTAAACTCAAATAATTCATGTTATCGTGACAGAAAACTCAGAAAACCCATAATTTTGAAGCAGTTTTCCTTCGACAAATCATTGAGGACTTTATACCTCTCTGAAAATTCTCTGAAATCTTCTGACTCTCGCTCTCATAGTCGTTCAGCAGCCAACCCCTCTCACCATCAACCCTTTTATTGGTCACGCTAAAAGAAAGCGGGGTTCAATCCCCCGAAAAGACATAAGCGACACTTCCTGCGAGTGTCGAGAACAAACTAAATAAAAAAGAGAGACTGCTTCAAGTATCCAGAGTGGGATTCAATAGCCCTGAAGGTTTTTCCATTATCATTTCACTTTCCGTAGATCCCGAAACTCTTTCTCTGCTGATAGGCTGGAGTGCTGGAGTGTGTGTGTGTACCTTAGTGGTTAAGAAAATGTGCATGTGAGACGCCAAATTAACATCCAATTTTAAGTTTAAATCCAAAAACGCTTAGATGTATTAATTAAATAACCTTGACTTGTTCCTGCTGAGATGGAGGACTGTGTGCGTTGTGTGTTTCAGTGTGAAGGCCTATAAGGCAGAGAAACAGATGCGGGTGGACAGAATCCGTTCTGCATCCCAAACTAAGACACTTTCTCCGTCACCTTCACCCAAAACGCTGGAGTGTGTGAATATTGGGACTGAAACAAGGTAGCACCAAATGTTATGTTTTTGTATCTGAACTAAATCCAAATCGATTTGAAACTGTATAAACGTGACATACTGTCCAATGAAAGGGGACAAGTCAAGCGGAAACAAAATATTTGTCCTCTTACCTGTTCCATTACGCAAATATAGGTTGTAGTTCGGGTGCGTTGCGAAACGTTTGAGATACCGATCATAGAGATGTCTGCCTTGTCCATAACATAATAGAACTAAATAGCCCTCTGCGTGTGGTGCTCTAAAGAAACATGTGAGAAACTCAACAGCCTCATGGAGAGCGTTATTTCCTTCCTTCGGTGCAATGATACTGCTGGCAGGTGGTGTACTGTAGAAATAAAACAGTTCCTCCAACAAGGTCTTTCCTTTTGAGTTCAAAAACATCTTTGGACTCATTAAGCTCAACAAACAGAATGCCATGTTGGTTTTTTTTTATATAAAAAATAAGGCAGACATCTCTATAGTGAATATTCTCTAAAACGCTTTGACAAAACAATATAGATGGGACTACAGCTGAGAGGGAAAATGTGTAGTTTCACGTGAACATGTTGACACAAGCATCTGAACAAAGTGTGGCAGGGACTGTTGTTGCAGTTGTTTTACTGCTACTACGGTAATTATAGTCTAGCGTGCCAAATAAATGTTCAAATGTAATGAAAACATTGTGTGCACCTGCTGGATGAATGCTCAAGTATGCACGTTCACACCTTAAAACGTGTGAATAAGAGAGGATTACTGAGTAGGAAGTCATTGTATACCAAATAAGATATATTTCAGAACCAAAGAAAAAGCAAGGTTTTCTCAGAGGGAAAGTATTTTTTTAAATACACGTTTTCAGTTGGTATTACCTTCGTTTTTAGCCAAGCCCAATAGACCAGGTTCCCAAATGTGTGGAATAAACAATATGCATTTAAAATGTAGGGAATGACCGTTAGAGCTCAGATGCTTTTGGGGTTTAGTTTGGGATGCAGAAGAAGACTCTGTCCTGCTCAGTGCAGCAGCTCCGTTATTAAGACAGAACAGACTCCTGAAGTTTTGTTAGGACTTCTTGGGACAGTGTGAGGATGAGTCTGTGTTGAGAACCTCGATCATCGTTCTGCTGGACGGGAACGTGTCTGCTACAGAAGGAAGACTCTGGTACCAAACTGGTAAACTGTTAAAAGGAGACAGAGAATATGAATGAACTGCGCTGAAGAGTATTTATAAATAAAAGGAAAGGTTCTGTCTCGTTACCTCATGAGGTTCATCCAGTTCTTGGCTGTTTTACTGAAGCTTTCTGGACTGGGTGTTGTCATGGCTTCAAAATCCACCAGCTGAAACAATGTTTAACAAACTGTTAGAGGACAAAGACAAGGGATACATGTCAAAAAAACATCTGCTACTAAGCAAGCGTTTTTCAAAACTAAACATGGCACTTATGTTAAAAAACTCTTCAGAATAGAAAATAAACGATAGAAATAGATCAGGGGGGTCAAACTCAAATACACAGTGGGCCGAAATTAAAAAATGGGTACTAGTGGAGGGCCGGACTGGTTCAATGTTTATTGCAGAACTTATTGAAATGAACTTATTGCACATATTAAATCTGGAACTAACAAAGCTTAAATTATTGCCTCTAAAAACAACATTAAACATTAAATAATCAGTTCATTCATTTCTTATGGCTCTATCTGCAGCTTCTCCAGAGTCATTTCTTATGAGTACATTTTCCCACAGGCCAACAACAGCTTCAACAAAACTATTTCCCTCAAAGAACAACCAAACATGCCCTGTTGTCGTGAGAGAGAAAGTGCAGAAGGAAACATCCATTAATAATAAATAATCTAAATGTTTTGTAGTTTAAAAAAATGAAGCGCAGAAATTAAACGTGCGAAAAGTTCATGATTAATGCAAGGAAGTCATCTGTTTCTTCAACTGTACTTGACATCAATCTGACATGTGATAAGGTCTGCCACACTGAGGTGAATGTGAGAAAGGTTGTTTATGTTTACCTTTCCTTTCGGGATCCTGCCGACCACCTCCTTCCCGCTGGCCATCAGCGCTCCCATCACCACGGAGTACGCCACTACACTGAGGAGAAGAACATCAGAGAAACACTCTTACACACCAGCATCATAAACTGAACTGCTCTGTAGCACGCTAACAGTAAGAACAGTTTACTCAAAAGTTTCCAAAATCTATTTGAAAGTAAGGAAACACTTTTTAAGTTAACTGTAAACAGGGATCCCACTCAAACAGCAAGCTAAAATGACAGTTACGTATCCTACACACGGTTCCGTTGCGTGCTTCAACGGAGACGCTTCCCATTCACTTTGAATGGGGTGACGTCAAGCTTTGCCGAACTGCATTGTGGTTCCGTTGCTTCGCTTTGCCTCCATTGCTCGCTTCAAATGTTGAAAAAAGTTCAACTTTTCAAGCGTCGACAGAAGCGTCAGCCAATCAAATCCTGTGCCATTACAAGCTCTAGCCAATCAAATCCTGTGCCATTACAAGCGCTGGCCAATCAAATCATATGCCAGTACAAGCGCTAGCCAATCAAATCATATGCCAGTACAGGCTCTAGCCAATCAAATCATATGCCAGTACAAGCGCTAGCCAATCAAACCTCATGCTTGTGTGTCCGGGGCGGGAGATTAATGTGATTGGTTGTTGGTCGCCCACCGGCAAACTTCAACGCGACGGAACCGTGTGTACGAGGCGTTAGTTGCACAATAGTTGAACCTTTTGAAGATCTTAAGACTGCAGGCTGTTTCCATGTTGAATTACCTGGATCCTCTGGAGAGGGGCATGAGATTGCAGAAGTAATAAACCAGGGAGAGGATCAGGTTACACACGGCATCCGCATCCTGGAGGACAGACAGACGACCGTTTAGTCACGAACTGACGGAGCAAAAATTTACAGACACATCCTTCAATTTAAAACTGCCTTCACTTTGAACTGCCTATATTTTCGGTTAAACAACAAAGGGTGAAAGAGACAAAAGACTAAACAAAAAGAGGACATTCGTATTGTTCCAGGTATCTGTTTCAGCTGTTACAATAATAACGACATTGTCCACACAGCTGTCAGTCTGGATTAAGTAACTAGAAGCTGAACAATGAGGAATTGAGCCTAAGTTGAACTGACTGACTTTTAATCAAGTCGAAATGTGTCTTTAATAAATGTCCGATAGTTTTTTGTCAAGTCTGAAAATCCTCCACAACAACCAGCTGCTGAACACATTCAACGACAATCCTGTATTTGATCTGTGATATTCTCTAAACGATGAATTAAATTCCCTCACTAGCTTTGCCGTGTGGAGATCTGATCTGTATTCTGCTTTTTGTAATGTATGGAAGACCAAAGTTAGGAAGGTTGACAGCAGAGATGAATCTTACCCCGAGTTCAGTGGACAGCATTAAGGCCTTCCCTTTGGCGGTGAGGTCTTTGTAGATGGACTCGATCTCTGACTGGTACTGCTGCGTCCGCTCCTCTGTCGTCTGCGTCTCTACTGAGAACAACATGTTGCCCACCCTAAAACACAGAGAACAGTTCAAACATCCGAACAAGCAATCAGTTCACAGGTCGACACTTAAAATATACTTTGGAAAAAAAGACAGTCTTTCCCTCGTACCGGTCTCCAGTGATGGTGATGGTAAAACCGTCGTACTCTTTCCCAAGATCCTTCATGCTCGGCACCTTGGAGTTGACCGTGAAGCCATCTCTGGTTTTACTATTGAACTGCTTCAGGAAATAAAACAGACACACAAACAACCATCCGGGTTTTCACTGCTGAACGAATACAAGACATGTATTTGGTACAAGACAACGAAATAAAAACTCGATGTTGTGAGTTAATTTCTTGAGACACTGAGACGGCAGTTGGTAAAACAATCTTCACTCATGGTTCCCTTTGTGTTTCTAACTGAGCCACATGCTTATTAGGACCTTATGTTATATAATATTCAAGAACTGCAGTAAAAATAACAAAGAGCCTCGTCTTCCCTTCCTGCAGCGGTCAGACTATACAACCAGCACAGCCCCTAGTTGACCACCCCCCCCCCCACACACACACACACACACACCACAACAAAGATTATATCACCCCTTGCTGCTAAATACCAACGAACTATGTGCAATATATTAAATGCCGTTAATAACTGTGTAATATATACCTGGCTGCTAAATAACTGTTACAAGGTGTGTATTTTTTTTGTATTATGTAACTTTTGATTTTTTATTATATTTGTTCTTATATCATAACGTAGTACTTAAATACATGTCACATATTTAACATATGTAACATTAAGCTGTCTTTGGCTCTTTTCCCTGCAGTAACTACGCACATTTCCCCTTCGTGGGACTAATAAAGGTATTCTGATTCTGATTCTGAGTTGAGAGCAATATTTTGAGCATCCAACTTAAGTCATGAACACATCTTGTTTACTTTCCTCTTAACTAATCATCCCGCTTTTCGTCCTTACCTTCATTATAGGAAGCAGATCTTCTACTTTATTCACATTTTCAAGAGCTTGCCGGACTTCTAAGAGTCCTCTGGGGTTGTACGCCCTGAGACACAAAACAGGAGAAAGTTGAATAAATATTCATTTATATTCATGCGTAAGAAAATTCATGCAAAACAAGAACGTTTTTAAAAAGCCTGGAGGAAAGAATGATGTACACAGTTCTGCTTTGTAGGCAGAATGCAGTAGCAACAATAATACCATAGCTCCTGGGAAATAAATTAGGACAGACATGGGGATGCTAGTCTTTCGTTGTTTTTCGGATACAGTTTTTCAAAGAAAGCAAAAGAAGGAAAAAAGGAAATAACTAAAAAGGATATTGCAGCAACAGAGATGTGTCGGTCGCGAATTCTTTTGAACGGCTCTTCGGTACGAACGAGGGGAACCGAGTCGTACTTGGTGAGAGCCGTTCTTTTTATCGTTCGATCGTTGGTCTGCACTCACTGCCTGCCAAAATCCACTCGCCTTTTAAAAAGCTTGATTTTGTTCCCCAAACGTATTCTGTGAAGACAGACCTACTCCGATTGGTAGGTTTCAGCTCGAGGAATGAGATGGGGTGGGTCTTAACGGAATACGCGCGAGAGAGAAGTCATAACAAGTGGTACAGGACAGGACAGGTAGACGACGTGTTTTTGGGATGGCGCACCATTTGTAAAGGCAAAATATCCTCTAATATCTCCATCGCCACTTAAAAACACAGTATCTAATATTAAGAGTTGCGTGAATTTCATTCAAGGCAAGGCAACTTTATTTACTTAACACATACGTAAATTCAAAGTACATTCACTGACATGAAGGACATGGATATGGCGCCACCTTGTGTCGTGTTTACAAAGCAGATTATTGACATTAGGTCTGGCAATACAGTCAATCATTATCCTGGGGATTATTTCGCAGATAAACCTAGTAACCCCGCCCCCTTTAAACGTCTCTTTAGAACGGCTCTTTGAAAGAAACGGAGCCATAAGATCCGGGTCCCTTCAAAGAGCCATAATTCCCATCACTATTTCTGATACAGTTTTTCAAAGAAAGCAAAGGAAGGAAAAAAGGAAATAACTAAAAGGATATTGCAGCAACAGAGGCAGTACAGAATATTATGGTAACTGTTTGTGATAAATGTTTCAGTAATGGTGTCATTTACCCATGATACACCAGTATTCTGTCTTTGATGAAGTCGAGGATGTTGTCAAAGTACGCTAGGTATCTGATGTTGATAATCTGTCCCCTGAGGAAAGACAAGGACAACAACATTCAACATACTGTCAAAAGATCTGCTTTGGTATGAAGAAGTGCTTTCTGTGAGTTTGTCCGAGTCAAGGCTACTGTGATTAAAAACGGAACAAACAGTGTCGTATATAAAAAGCAAGGCAATATGGAAATTCAAGTCAATCCAGAGACTTATGGGAGCCTCTGTCTCCAGGGGGAAGCTGTTACCTGATGAGGTTGATGTGATTGTTGAATCCTCGACTGAGACTCCTGGCAGGCATCTGGTCCAACCACAGGACGGGCTGGTCTGGGTCTGCGATCCTACGAGCAGAGGAAAAGGTGGTGAGTCCGTTAGCACTGTAGTTCAATAGAGAGGCGAAGTCCCGCCCATCTACTTCCGACCCATGGGACCTTATTTCGGAAAAAGTATGTATTGAAGTCAATGGAGAGAGAAAGGTTATCTTTCGATCCCGTTTGAATTGTGCCACGAATTACAAATATGATTTTTGTCAATCTTAAAAAATAATTTCCATGTCAAAAAAGTCAAAGTTTGTCGTAAAACTGTTGAAATATAAGAATATGAAAAATACGCAACTAGAAAGACTACAAATCCCAGAATCCCGGTCCCGCATGCTGGCTCTTAGGAACCGACTAACTCCCCTTGTGTGTGTGTACAGCTCTCAACATGCCCAGACTTGGAGTGATTTTCACCTCTTTTAATACTTTTCGCCTCATTCTGAAAGAAAGAAGTGAAATGTGCCAACGTGACGGCCATCTTGGTGTGTGGTGCGAGATGGGAGATGTAGTTCATTGAGCGGTTTCACACAAACAAAGTGTTTCTTCACAATTTTTCGAAACATTTTAATTTTTTTGACTTGCAAAATTATCTTTTAAATTGACAAACATCATATGTGTAATTCGTGGCACAATTTAAACGGGATCGAAAGATAATCTTTCTCTCGCCATTGACTTCAATACATGCTTTTTCAGAAATAAGGTCCCATGGAGGTCCCCCCGGAAAGGGAGGGACTTCGCCTCTCTATCAGCTGAGGACAAAAGACTCTCTGGGTAAATGTCATTTAACCTATAACCTGTAAATACAGAGGGGGCGTCCATTTGTTGCATGTCTGTATTTGGTTTGCTTAAGTTAATGCTATAAGTAAACCATGACACACAAGGAATGGAAATATACATGTTTTATTATTTAAGTATCCGTCTTTTCAGTCCTCTTAACTTTAAATAACTTTTTAAGACCACACAGATCTGGAGTCTAGAATTGACTATGCTACTTAACCCTTAGATGCATAAGTGGGTCTTTTTGGACCCGGTGAGGTGGTTTTCTTGAAGTATCTTTGTAATTACATTTTTTATTTCATATTCCAGTTATTCCTCAAAAAACATGTTTTGGATTTCATGCCATTCACATTTTAAATGTAAATTTTAAGAAATCGTAGTTTTTGTATTTCTACCCCAAGCTTCCATAAGTGGGTTAAAAATGACCCGCATGCATTTCCTATGGGATCCTATGGGAACCTTTGATTCTTATCACCTGTTGCTGTCAGGAATACATTCACTGTAGACCACACAGACTACATCACAAGTGACACCTCTCAGGAAGATTATTATAATAATAATAATAATAATAATAATAATACATTATATTTCTATAGGGCTTTTCAAAGACTCAACATTGCTTTACAATATAAGGGAAGGTTAGGGTGGGGGGTATGGGACTATCAAACTTGATCAACCGGCATGGATTGACAGGGGGTGGGCTATGAGTAGACAAGAGGAGAAGAGATGAGTTTTGAAAAGGGACTGGAATACTGTTAGGGTCTCAGAATAGCGGAGATCTTTGCATCGATATGTTCAAAACGTTTTTTTTCAAAATGTATTTTCTTTTTCCGAAAATTATAAATAGTGAAAAATTAAATATAAAATATTTCTAGTGTGAACCAAAATATAATACTAAATATTATAAGTGATTTTTCTTAAACAAAATGAGAAAGATGGCATAAAAACACATATCATTCTAATACGGGTCCTTTTTGACCCACTTGTGGACGAGTGTAGGGTCCAGTCACTCTAAAACGGCCCTTCTACACTACAGGCATCGAAAAATGCTTTCAACGCTTCGCCCATTCACTTGAATGGGGTGACTTAGAAGATTGGTAATCTTCGCCGAACTGCATTGTGGGGAGCATGGCATGGCTTTGCAAGCATCACGAGCATCAATCGGCTTGAGGCTCGATGCTTGGCATCAGCCAATCAAATCCCGTTTATGCAAATCCCGCCAGTGCAAGCGCTAGCCAATCAAACCGCGTGCAAGCTGGGAGAGACAGACCGCAGTTCATTTCCTCATATTCCAAACGAGATATTACGGTAGCAAATCACCCGGTTCTTTACGACCGGAACTATTTACCGGGATACAAACCGGAGGAACCAGGCATGGAGGGAGGTGGCAGAGACAGTGGGTGAAACTGATAGTTTTTTCGCCTGTTTGGAGAGTTTATATCCAGTTTACTTCGTTTTAACATTGCTATTGCTTTGTATGTCGGGGGCGGGAGATTCATGTGATTGGTTGTTGGTCGCGTTGCTCGCAAAAAATCGCCAAGCTTCAGACACGCCCAGCTTCAAGATTTGTTGATGCCTGTAGTGTAGACGGGCCGTAAGGGCATCTAACGGTACGTCTACACTACAGGCATCAAAAAATGCTTTCAACGCTTCGCCCATTCACTTGAATGGGGTGACGTAGAAGATTTTTAATTTTCGCCAAACTGCATTGTGGGGAGCATGGCATTGCTTTGCAAGCATCACGAGCATCTATCGGCATCAAAAGTTGAACAATGTTCAACTTTTGAGGCTCGATGCTTGGCATCAGCCAATCAAATCCCGTTTATGCAAATCCCGCCAGTGCAAGCGCAGCCAATCAAACCGCGTGCAAGCTGGGAGAGCCAGGCCGCAGTTAATTTCCTCATATTCCAAACGAGATATTACGGTAGCAAATCACCCGGTTCTTTACGACCGGAACTATTTACCGGGATACAAACCGGAGGAACCAGGCATGGAGGGCGGTGGCAGAGACAGTGGGTGAAACTGATAGTTTTTTCGCCTGTTTGGAGAGTTTATATCCAGTTTACTTCGTTTTAACATTGCTATTGCTTTGTATGTCGGGGGCGGGAGATTCATGTGATTGGTTGCTCGCAAAAAATCGCCAAGCTTCAGACACGCCCAGCTTCAAGATTTTTTCATGCCTGTAGTGTAGACGGGCCGTAAGGGTTAAGAGGGTAAATTGGTGGCTATGAGGTATAATCATCTGTCTTCTTATCCCTTTAATCCTCTGTGTTTTAGAATGAGCTCCCGGAGATGAATATGAATCCCGCGTATAATTTCTCTTGGAATACAATACAGTTTTAGGTGTCTTAATCATTGTTTTCAAATCTAGTCAAAACACATTTACACCGTGTTAAGAGTAACCACTTTTTGACTCAATAACTGATGTTAACAGTCGATAAGTTAGACTGTGAATGGATGAAGTTCAACATTGTTTATTTCAACACAGATGATCCGAACCAGTCCTCACCTCCTCCATTTGACAGCTATGTCAAACATGTCTCTCCACTGCATTTGCCTGGTTTTCCCGTTGACTCGGACTTTGGAGTTGCTCCACGTCCGATGCATGGCCTGCATCACCTCCAGAGTGGCTAAACCCATGGCTGAAACGGCACAAACACCATTATTCTACTGCCTTTGTTTATACTTCAAGCGTCTGTATGAAGTGCAGCATTCATCACCTCTGTGTATTCTCCTGTTAGGCAAGAAGCCAGGAGTGTCGTATTGCATGAGCGCCCCCAGGTGATCGGCTGTGCAGATCAGCTTCTGGACTTCACTGCTGTAGCTCTCGAAGTTCTGAGGCAGCACGTCTCTGCAGAACACAAACACAAATCTTTTATGAGGTGTGCACTTTTATTAGTTTATTTCTGGACTGTACTGTGGCTACTGTTAAAGCTTCTGAAACGTCTTGGTCAAACAGAAGAAAACGTTTATTTCAGGCATAAAAGAAATCTGCCTTAAGGACACTGGATCTTTTAAGCCTTATCGAAAAGATGGCAGGTGTTGCCTATGAACCATTATACACTGTTTGGATGGGCTCGTGCGTTTGCTACAAACTACAGCTCAAAACAATAGGAAGGTGATGGATCATGGTTTCCGGAATTAAGTTATTCAGGGTGTATGCAGGAATCCTGAAGTCAAATGTAATCCCTTTTAAGACCTTAAGACCCTTTCCACACATTTTAAGACCTCATCTCCACTTGGAGTTCTAACCGGTTACCTTGGCGACACACTTTACCTCACATTGACTATATACAGTATTGATTGTCCTTCCTCCTTATCTTCCAACCATTTGGACGCAGACTTGCATTTCCCCATAACGATGTTGTTTAGCAACCGGCGTAAACGGACCTTCAAGCGCTATCAAGCAGTGAGCGAGCGATGTCCTGTTCAGATGACGTCAAACCCAACGGGATGCCATAAATAAACTACACAGAATCACACTACACACCTACGCAATGATTACATTCAGGCAGACTGTAGAATACAACCTCTTTGGACAATTTATATACTTATTGAAAACAAGCTACAAAATGTAATACCTTGGAAAATGCCGTTTTTAATAGCCTTAATTTTTGCTAAATTGATTTATCAACTTGTAATACTTTTTAAGACCCCGCAGAACACCCTGTTAATACTCTTCCGTGCAGGACACTGTGTAATGAACCAAATAAAACCAAGAAAATGTATGAATGTTATATATTAATATGTTGGTTTGAAACCCCTTTGAATGCGCTACAAATGAAGTACCTTATTATATTACATTTTGCTAATATCTTAAGCATTAACTGCAGTTTTTGTTTGATCTCAGAGCAGGAAAAAGTATAATATCAGCTGTATAGGACCGATCAAACCTACTTGATGTGTGGCTGCAGGCCGGGCTGTTCTTCATAATCTTCTATTAAAAACGGCAGGTTCTTGGCCCAGTGGTTCTTAAAGTTTCCCGGTAAGTCCTGGTCCACGTTGTACTCTGCTACCGGGATGTCAAGGTGGGAGTGCAGGTAGCGAGAGTACTCTGGGGGGGAAATAAATGCAAGATATCATTTAAAAAGTACTGGTTTGGTTTGTAGTTATAGTAACTGTCTGCTGCTTATGGTTTCTTTTATAGGGATAACTAAAGGGAATGTGTGGACACTGACCTCTGAGGTATTTGACTTTGAGGTATTCAGAGCTGGCCTTCTGTCCCAGCAGAGGGTCGTTCAGCATGACTTTAGTCTGAGCTTTGATGCCCTCGTAGAACTGACCCATCGCCACGTGACTCAACCCCTTCATGTACTGACACACCTCGTTGTACGGCTCCAGCTGAAGACACCTCTGCAGCAGAGAAATACAAAGGGACCAAACACAGAAGAACAATAAGAAGGGTTGGACTGAAAAAAGATGGGTTGTGTTATTAGCCAACCTAAGGTATACAGAAGTTCAATATTGAATTGTTTTTGCTGCAAGGGGTCTCACATTTACAACAATATCAAAAGATGTAGTGACACGTTGACGTAGTGAACTAGTGTGGTATCATGGGAGCTGTTTTTTTCACCCCCATTGTTGTCATTGTAGTTATCCTCTCCGTTGTAAGCATTATTCCATTGTTCATCATTCAGGAGATGTTTACCAACAGCTGGATTAGGTGGTTATAACATACAATTAAACATTTATGGGTTTAAAATCAGTTTTTATTGGACTCTGTGCAACAGTGTGTGCAACAAATGGAGATGTGTTAACAAAATATGGCTAAAAACTCAATTTTAAAGTGGAATAATTACGTTACCATTATATTAAACTTATTATTATTTTTCTAGGCTGGAAAATGTGTGGAAATATTTGGAATAATGTTTTCTAACAACTAAACCAAATGTATAACACAGCCGTTTTGAGACCCTTTAATTTGATATTTTACATATTATAATTCTAAATCTGCAGTTTAACGAGTATAAGGCCCACACAATTAATATAATAACCATATAATTAACAGTGTAATCCCCCGCCCCCCCCCACATGAGCTTTTATGGGTTAAAAATCAGGGTTTTTTGGACTCTGTGCAACAGAGTGCAACAAATGACCAATAAAGGCATTGAAAGAAATATGGCTAAAAACCCAACATTAAAGTGAAATGATGACGTTCCCATTACAGGCGACTAAAGCCAACAGGGAACCGTTACCTCAATTACAATTACTATAACTTATTATTAATGTTTCCAGGCTGGAAAATGTATGGAAACATTTGGTAGTAAAAAAACTAAATCAACGGTACGTCCACACAGCAGCGTCGCGTTGAAGCTTGCCGGTGGGCGTGTCTGGCGTGCGACCAACAACCAATCACATTAATCTCCCGCCCCAGACACAAGCACGCGGTTTGATTGGCTTCCGTCGAAGCTTGAAAAGTTGATATTTTCTCAACTTTCGAAGGGAGCAACGAATGGGAAGCGTCTCCGTTGAAGCACGCAACGCTGCCGTGTGGATGTACCGCAAATGTAGAAAATATATTTTATTTTTATTTCTGTTGTACCTATATGTTCACTTTGTTTTATGGGGTTTTATATTTTATATTGTTGCATCACTTGTCTTGTGTCTTATCTGTCAGAGAGAAACCATTTTTTATATTATTTTAATTAGCATACGTTTTACCTGCTTGTGTCTATCAACCTGATAAAATGTTATATTTTTTACCTGTAAAGATCTTAACAAATAATCTGAGGGGAATTTCTTGTTGTTTATTTTTAACTTGTGATGTGTCATTTTGTAAAGCACTTTGAGCGTCATGTGTTGTATGAAAAGTGCTATATAAATAAAGCTTTATTATTATTATTATTATAACACAGGTTTAGTTGTTTTTGGAAATGTTTGACATATTACAGCTTAAAACTACAGTATAAACGACGCAACTTCTGGTCCAGGCTCTCGTCATCTCACGCCTAGACTACTCCTGGCTGGTCTACCTGCATGTGCCATCCGACCTCTGCAGCTCACTCAGAATGCAGCGGCTCGTCTGGTCTTCAACCTTCCTAAATTCTCCCACACCACGCCGCTCCTCCGCTCCCTTCACTGGCTTCCAGTAACTGCTAGAATCCACTTCAAGACCCTGGTATTTGCGTACCATGCTGCGAATGGATCTGGCCCTTCCTACATCCAGGACATGGTTAAACCGTACACCCCAGCACGTGCACTCCGCTCTGCATCAGCCAAACAGCTCGCTGCACCCGCACTGCGAGGGGGACCCAAGTTCCCATCAGCAAAAACACGTGGGTTTGCTATCCTGGCTCCTAAATGGTGGAATGAGCTCCCCATTGAAATCAGGACAGCAGAAAGCATACACATCTTTTTCAAACTGAAAACTCATCTCTTTGGACTCCACTTCGAGCGATAGAATTACTAACAAAGCACTTATATACTAACAAAGGACTGGCTTATCTAGAGCCAGTTGAGTAGCACTTGAAATGTTTTGGCTCTATGAAACCTGATGTACTTATGATTCCGTTTTCTTCAAGTTTGTACCTTCTTGGTCGAATGCACTTATTGTAAGTCGCTTTGGATAAAAGCGTCAGCTAAATGTAATGTAAATGAATATTAGGCCCAACAAATAAATAGGATATGAAGCCTAGCTATATAATCCCACAATGTCTCCCCCCCCCCCCTCACCTTGAAGTTCCCGATGGCCTCCTGCAGCGAGCCGTGGTGGTACAGCATCATGCCTCGCAGCTGCAGAGACTGGATGTGGTTCTGGTTCAACATCAGGGCTTTCTGGAAGCTCTCCATCGCAGACTCAAAATCCCCCAGCTCTCTGCAAAGAGGAAGAAGAGAAACCAAGAGAGCAACATGCACATGCTGTTAGCGAAGCAGAGGGGAGAGGGGGGTAATCTCAACTCCTTCAATGCAAAAAAGGACATG
The DNA here is from genome assembly GCF_949606895.1 of Notothenia rossii. NCBI lineage: Eukaryota > Metazoa > Chordata > Actinopteri > Perciformes > Nototheniidae > Notothenia > Notothenia rossii. The sequence goes on along the minus strand of NC_136906.1, from coordinate 75,967,276 downwards.
TGTTATCGGGTATATAACGGTCTCTGTACCTGTAGGCCTGTCCAAGGCTTTTATAAGCATCTATGAAGTCAGCTTTTAACTTCAGCGCCTCTTTGAATGTCTCGATGGCTTCCTGACGAGTGAAAACAGAGTGACGACACAGAGTTAACAGGAAATTACAAAAAGGGAACATGAGAATTGACCCAAAAGGTTAGACTCAGCAGATGGTGCAGACCTTGTTTCAGATATAACCAGATAGTGATGGCACATTTTAGTTGACAGAACAGTCGTCACAGTGGAACTCATGAACTGCCAACACTGTTCATGTAGATCAGTGCTTCTCAAAGTGTGGTCCGCGGACCACTGGTGGTCAGTGAGCGCCCCCTAGTGGTCCGTGAGTATATTGGTAACATTTTAAATTAATTAATTGATTTAAGTTTTCCGCACTCTCGCGGGAATATCTCCGCAATGGAACGAGCTTAAGTTTCACTTTCGATTGCATGAAATAGCCCAGCGCAACACCTTCGTCACACATGTTGCCACTTGTTTGTAACATTTTCAGGCGATTTGTAATCTGTTCTAGAAAAACGATGTGTTTTGATATTTGTGGCGTTAGGTGGTCCGCGAGTGTTTTTTTATTGGTTAAGTGGTCCTTGGTATGAAAAAGTTTGAGAAACACTGATGTAGATGCATAAAATAATGTTTTGTAAAGTGTAAATCAAATACAATTCCACGACGTAATCCTTGCAAGGAGTGATAGAAGTAGTACGATTTTATACCTAATTCGAAATGCCAATACACAAATGTAAAGGTACTCCACAATAAGTCAAAGTGATGCATTTGAAATCCCCCTCAAGTAAAAGTACAGTTGTATTATTATCTTAATGTACTGAAAACACATTATGTAAGGGTCACAAGATAAATGAGATGGGTGTTGAGAATATTTACGGGAGAGGGAGACCAAGGAGAAACAAAGTTGTCCTTTTAAAATGTGTATGCTCGTTTGGACTTTTCTCAAATTTAGCATTTCTATGAAAAAGTGGATAATTTTCCCTCTTCGGGCCTCTAACGGTACGTCCACACGACAGCGTGCTTTGAAGCTTGCCGGTGGGCGTGTCTGGCGTGCGACCAACCACCAATCACATTCATCTCCAGCGCCGGACACACAAGCACACAGTTTGATTGGCTAGAGCTTGTGCTGGCATATGATTTGATTGGCTGGCGCTTCACGGAGGCAAAGCAACGCGACGGAACCACAATGCAGTTGGGCAAAGCGTGACGTCACTCAAAGTGAATGGGAAGCGCCTCCGTTGAAGCACGCGACCGTGTGGACGTTATGTAACAGTTGTTTAAATCAAAAAATCTGAAATGTTAAGTGGGGACATTTGCATTTTTTGATGTACAATTAAAAGAGTAATTGAAGCTTTATAGTAAATGTGGTAGAATAAAAAGTGCCTCAAGTACACGAAACATTAAATGGAAATGTTCCAAGTAAAAAACAAAGACTCCTAAATTGTACTTTAGTATATAACATGAGTACATTTAGTTATCTTCCAGCATTGAGGGAAGGGGCCACTTATGGGTCAGCAGACAACCATTTCCCTTTCTCACAACAAATAACTCAGTCACAGTTCCTCCTACTGATTAGAAGGATGTAGAGATGCAGAGTAGATTTGTTTTCAAGAGAAATTGTTAAAATACATTAAACTCTCATATCAGAGTTACATCATTAGACTACTGTTAATGGTGAGAGTAACTGGTTCTGATAGTCAAATGTTCTACTGGCTCTTTTCTCAGCATATTCACAGTGTGTGTTCAGTAGCTGCTGCACAGGGCTTCCCCCAGGAAATTGGTTAGCCGAGGTGATAAGCACAACCAAAAAAAAAACACACACTCATGTGACTGAATTAAACCGAGCAACTGAAGCAGCTTTGCAGAAACCCTCAGATTAAACAGCTGCAGCTCGGCACTCCACTTAATCTGACATACATACATATTTTGAGATTGACAATAAAGTTGACTTTGACTTGACTAACAAGAGTTGGACAAATATGTTTCAGTTGTTTTATGAAGCCAAAATGAAGCAACTTACATTTGAAACGTGAGATAAGAACTCTAGTGTGTCTACATACGGTTGATAGGGACTTTTCAGGTCATTTCCAGTGTGTTTTTAATGAGAATGGTACAAAATAATGTATGTAAAGGGTTAGGACCTTAGGACTAGGGTTGCTCAATTAATCGTATTTTAAATCGCAATTACGATTATGGCTTGCAACAACATAATCAACAACATAATCAAAATAAAACGATTATTTTTTTATTATTATTATTACTTTTTATTTATTTTTTTTCAAATAATTTTTTTTTTTTATTGGTTTTTCAGTTAAATTATACTTGAAGTTCAGGGTAATCAACTGTTAAAAACATACTGTTCACATTTTTTTTCTCTAATAAATTGATGTTTTCAAAGTAAATGGATTATCGTTTTTAATAATCCTGATATCAATTATTGATCCAAATAATCGAGATTATGATTTTTGCAATAATCGAGCAGCCCTAGTTAGGACTGCTGAAGATGAGATGGGAAGTCAGCTATGTATCAGCCCTGCCCAGCCCTCAGGGAAACCCTGTCTGTAACACCACAGCTTTAAAGTACAGCCTCCTATGTGTCGAATAACACCCTGAAGTGTCTTTGAGGTTTCTGATGACATTAGCGGTCCACAACAAACAGAAACAGGAAACTGGTGTCAAACACAGCTTTCTCTCGGATTCAGACGGCTGTATTGATCCTGAAAGGTCAATTCCCTCCCTACTGAGAGAGCTGCTCAAACTCTCTTATCGTGTAGCCTATAAAAACCAAGGCTAAACTTCAAAAAAATCAAGAAAACCCAGACTCAAAATGTCTCCCAAAGCAGTCTACTAGTTCTAGTTTGCAGCTGCTCATAGGTGGTTTAGTGTATATATTGGATGGTAATTAAGTTTGCACATAAAATATGAATGCAACACCATTAGCTTCGAAGCATGTCCTTGTTGATATTCTGTATACATCTCATTGAAAGTGTTCCCCTATATTATTGATTGTAAACATATTATCAATAAGGCTTTTTGTTTTTGATCAATTCCCACAATAAAATAAGTGTACTTTCTAAAAGATGTGGATTGGTTTAAAGCTTTTTTTATGCTCCTAAGCATCCACAAATGTTATATATTCCTTTCAGTGAGAGGTCGCTAGCTAGAGCAGGGGAGCAGTTTTTGCCCTACTGTCCCTCTCAGTAAGGCATACAAATCTTAAACGGGATGTTTGTGCCGTGAATGCTATTTTTAAAGCCTGATTTTCAGTTTTTCTTGATAATCAGAACACACACACACACATCCAAATTCCTATATTTCTATAGTGAAACCCCTTACCTTGAGCATGCCTCTGTGGAAGAAGGTGAGGCCTTTATACAGCATGGCGATGGGCTGATTCTTCTTCAGCTCTAAAGACTGCTGGAAGTCTTCCATAGCTGCCACATAGTCCTGGGGAGAGAGCACAGGATCAGCTCGTGGACGAACGAGGACATGAATGTTCATAATGCACATACAGAACGGTTTTCAGACAAATAACAGGCAACAGTAGTATTCAGAGTGTCACATTGGGCTTTATACAAGAACAGGTAAGAAATACAAGCTTAGAGAGGGAGAGTAAACAGAGCACCTGTCTGGTAAAACTAACAAAAAAGGCCACGAGCAAACACGATAGGTCACCTCGACAGTTAAGAAATGATCTTGATACATGGCAGTTGTAAATAAGTGCTCACATATACTCGTACATATATTGAGTGCATAGCAGTAATACACCAATTAAGAGTGTGTCAGTCCGGGATAGTATCAAAGGTCCCTTTATCAGTATATGCAAAAAATGGTCCCCATGTCTTCTTAAAACAAGCAGACGACCCTCTCATCTACCGTAATTTCCGGACTATAAGGCGCACCTGAATATAAGCCGCAGCAGCTCAATTGAATGATGTGTACATATAGAAGCCGCACTGGACTATAAGCCGCAGGTGTTTTAATGTTTCATTACCATATGTAAGGGTTCGTGCACAGAGGGGATTGTCGGGAAAGAGATGGCTGTTTGAGGAAGCTCCCATTTATTAACATTTCAACAAACAAGTTGCATATTTGCATAACGTATTCAAGTGTTAGCATTTAGTGCAATAGTAGCTACAGAACATGTGCTGTGTAAACTGTACTGTATCACATAGCGTTTCAGACACACACACTTTTCAACTTTCAAACTTAAACGGTGCGCTCCCAGCACACGTACCGGCAGTGATCTACAGCAGCGGTTTCCAACCAGTGGTACGGGGACAAACTGTCTCGCTCTCGTAATGTCTGTCTGTCTTGCTCTCGTTCTGTCTCTCGTACCACTCTCGGTTCCACTTTGACTTTTGCGCGTTACCTGTCTCACTCTTTTCCGGCCTCCAGCTTTTCCTGCTGGAGCCCGCTGCTTAAAGGTGGGGGGCGCGGACCGGCCATAGAGCCCATAGAGTTAAACGTGGTGGACTGTAACCTGTCAAATCCAGATTTAGGAGTTCCCCTAGTGGTCGTTAGCTGTAAAAATCCATAGATTAGCCACACCGTTATATAAGCCGCAGCGTCGAAAAATGGGAAAAAAGGCGCGGCTTATAGTCCGAAGATTACGGTAATTGTGTCCATATTAACAAAGATATCTCTAATCCAGTCCTGATGGGCAGGTGAAGCTGGGGATTACATAACGTTTGATGATCACACCTCTGAGATGAAGAGCAGGGTTCCTCTGTGCCTGTAGAGGCGGGCGGAGGGCTGCAGCTGGATGGCTTTGGTCAGATCGCCCAGAGCCTCGCTGATTCGACCCAGGGGAGACAGGATCTACACAGGGAATCAGACAAAGCACACACTCAATCAAAACAACAGATGTATGGAAACCAAGTGAGATCTGAGCTCTACACACATCCTTTTTTTAATGTTTATATTTTAGTTTTCTTGTATTTTATTTACATATTGTTTTTGGTTGGGTATTATTTTATTTTATTTCATATTTTATTTTTAACTAGCACCTGTTTCGGATTTGTAAGCATACCTGTCTGTACCGACTACCCAGGGAGAGGTCAGAGAATTGAAATGAATGTCTTTATTTAAGTATAATTTACCAAGACTCAGAAGGAAAGGGGTAAGTGTCCGGCAGTAGGGGCTTGGACTGTGAGCCGTAGGGTCGCCGGTTCAAGTCCCCGACCAGATCTAAATATGGACTGCTACTTGGAGAGGTCCCAGTTCACCTCCTGCCCTGCCGTGGTGCCCTTGAGCAAGGCACCGGACAACCCCCTTCCCCCACTGCTCCTAGTACTAGACTCCTGGTACTAGGAGCAGGGTTAAAAGCAGAGAACACATTTCACTGTGTGTGCTGTGTGCTCTGCATGTGTGACCATTAAAGAGGGTTTCATAATGTATGTATATGTATGTGAGCAATAACGTGTAGATTTGAGTGGACTGTAAACTGAGGCGGGTTTGATTTGTATGTACATCTCCATGTATGTTATATATTTGTGGAATAAATAAAAAGTTCTAAAAACAACATATTTTCATATCATTCTTGCAGAAATCCACTTCATTTGATTTGCCTATCACTAACAAGGACTATGGCTTTCCCAACATGACTTCACCAGTTACTAGGCCGACAAATACACACACAATAATAATGGCAGGGTTTTTAGGAAGTGATTCCTTTGTTTGATATTAAACTGCTTCCACTATTAGGAAAAGCTGGTTTGATAATTACAACTGAAAGAAATGTATGATAATCTTTTTTAATGCAAATCGCACTAGTCACGTTTAGGTGAGGAAGTTCATCACACTTTGCCATTTACAGTTCTTTGAGTTTTACTAATGTGATACTTCTTATGTTAAATACAAATGCATTTAAGGACAACAAGACAGAAAGCAAGTAAAAACTTTTTTTTTTTACGTGTAGGATCTTGAAGAATATGTTTTAACAAACACTTCAACATCTCGTGAAATTCCTAACGGGGTCTTTTGGCTGCACAGTGTTGGTGAATTGTTCTTAAGGCGACACTAAATGACAAAGTGACTCTCTGTCGTGTGAAGACAGGGTTGTGTAACCGCTTTTGTGGGACTTGCATGTCAGCTTGATTTCCACACAGATGTTTTTCAAGTGGCTCACAAAGAGGAAACGGCCTCAGAGTGAAACCGAGCAGTGTGATTCTTCAAAGTAAAAACTCACAGTTATCGCTTGTATGATTTGCCTGGGAAACAGCTTCAATTTGTATGTAGTAAAAAATGTGTTTTTCCAGATGATGATTTCTGTGCTTTTGTGCTATAAAACCAACACTGATAACGTCCCCGTCTTTTAAAGTGTCAGCTACTTAAAAATAGGCTTTTTTTCTTTTTAACATCTCACACACCATCTTATGTGTTGTGTGCTTCCTAAAAAGTCTAAAGGTACAGTGAACATACTGTATGTGTTGCTTCTCACTGCACCAGAAAGGGACTGTGTGAATCACATGTCATCAAGGAGCCAATTATGCTCCACTGACGCCCATCGAAACATACAATGATCAGATATAGTGGTGATAAGTTATCAGTGGGATCAGATAAATGATATTACTTTTTGTGTTTTATGGAACTTCAAATCTCATTTAAAGGTCTCCTATTACACTGATTTTCATCAATATATTACAGGTCTCAGATGTATACAGAACATGTCTCTGATTGGCTGAAACACCAAACAGATCATTGCAGCGTTACCCATAATCCCCTCTGTTTCAGCCCTGTTTCCAAAGTGCTGATTCTCTGTCTGTTACTTTAGATGAAAATAAGGAGCCCCTCCCCACGCCCCTCTGAGAGACATTTGGTTACAAAGAACTCAATGGTGCTCTAGGAGGAGATTCAGGTGATAAAGGGGGGGGGGGGGGGGGGGGGGGGGGGGGGTTAGCTTGGTTGCTGATTGGCTAATGGTTACACAAGACAAAACATTGTTATGACATCATAAAGTGGCCAAAATCGGATCAGCTCATTTTCAGACAGGTTTTTATAGAAATTGATCAAAAAGAGAGAGAATCTTTGTTCCTGAAACTTTCAGAGTCTCTTTCCACAGAGGGGACACATGTTGATGTAGAAGAGACATGGAGAAGAGGGGACACATGGTGATGGAGAAGAGACATGAAGAAGAGGGGACACATGTTGATGTAGAAGAGACATGAAGAAGAGGGGACACATGTTGATGTAGAAGAGACATGGAGAAGAGGGGACACATGTTGATGTAGAAGAGACATGGAGAAGAGGGGACACATGTTGATGTAGAAGAGACATGAAGAAGAGGGGACACATGTTGATGTAGAAGAGACATGAAGAAGAGGGGACACATGTTGATGTAGAAGAGACATGAAGAAGAGGAGACACATGTTGATGTAAAAGAGACATGAAGAAGAGGGGACACATGTTGATGAAGAAGAGACATGAGGAAGTGGACTTTGCATAATAGGTCCCCTTTAAGAACAACACTTTTGAAAAGGAGGGTTAGAGAGTAAACCATACTGAGGATTGACTCTCTTTGTTCGTGTCTTTGTGCACCTCACCTCTGCTCGCTGCTCGTAGACCTCGGGCCAGTTAGGCTCCAGGGTGATGACTCTGTTGAGCTCGAACAACGCCAGGTCAGCATTCTTTATGTCCTGGCGTGGAGAGGAAGGAGAGGCGGTCACATTTTGTTGACATAAACCTTTATGTTATATAGTGAACAAAACCAGGAGCACCAACACTAACAACTAAGAAAGCTTAAAAAGTGCTGTCCAGTGTTTTTACCGGAGGGCACTCTCTCCTAGCCACAGATATAATTTGTATTCATTGAATGACACACTGAGTCATCCTGCACAGGCCTGAGAGTGCTGCAGTCATCAAAATGCATGATGCAAAAAGAAAACCTACAGACAACAACGCCTTCTCTTAATATATATCAACTACGGTTCTTTTTTTATCCGCAGACTCCAAATAAAGGAACTCCATTTATAAAGAAAACAGAAAAGGAACTTTAGCTTGTTCTGCAGGTATGACTCATCTGCTGTGAATAATCTGAAGACCTCACCGACAGCTACAACGCAGCGTTATAAGTGTTTCTCCTAAATAATCACTTCATATCCTGATGAGGCCACAAAGTATACCTTATATATGCTTTCTGTTTGTTTTTAAGGCTTTGTGTAAATGGTATGCAAAGGTCACAAGTAGGACTGCCAGAAACTGACCATGATCAAATTCGAAAATCGGACAGCCCTGGCGAATATTAATCGATTATTCGCCACCCAACCTCCCCCCCCCCCCGGGAGAGAAACATTTGTTTTTGTAGCGACACCATTTTTTTATTTATTTGCACATGTCAGTTCGAAGTAGATCCACGAGGAACTCTTCTTTGAACGTGCCGCTTTGTTCATCTTTAGTTGTGTTGTTCCCACTGTTCTGTATATCACAAACAAATCAACCGCACGTGTGACGGAGAGGGGGGGGGGGGCGGGGTCGGTGTGTAGCGGCACTCTGTTGGGGTGACCAATGATCATTTACAATTATTAATACTATTATTAGCAGTAGTCTATATTTTGGTTGAAACTAAGCCAGGAAAAAAAAGAAAATCATAAATAATAATTAAAAAATATATAAATAAAATCGAATTTTTAAAAAATAATTTTCGATTATGGAGACTGTAACGAATATTCGAAAAATCGAATAATCGCTGGCATCCCTAGTTACAAGTTGTATTTTAGTGTAGATAAATGAAGTCAACTTTATCTCTGTTGCACATTTCAAAGCCAGGTTGCATTACACGTGCACAGAAAGTTCAGATCACTAAAATACAAGAATAGTTTTGGGGATTTCCCAAACACAGAGAAGTTACAAAAACACTATCATCAACCACTCACCTGTAAGCTTTTTTTCCCGTAAGCTATCCCCCTCCCATAGATGGCACTGACCAACTCGGGGTCACCCTTAAAACAAACACATATTGTCAAATGCAACACAGAGAAAGGAAGTTGTACTCTAGGTTTGAAAGGATTCAAAAGGGGGTTTACAAAATAGCAAAAGTACGGCCAAATGAAAACCCACCTGTAATAAGAGTGAGAAGTGTTTGATGGCTTCATCATAAAGACCGTTGCCTATCAGAACGTAGCCTATCGCTGCAATGACAGAACAAAGCATGATGAATACCCAGGAGAACATGGCGAGAGATAGCTTTTGTATTTAGAACATCAAGCAAACTTACCAAGTTCTTCGTTTGTGTTGTGGTTATCTACGGGGAAGGGGATTTTTTTCTGTTCTATAAACAACTTGGCTTGGTTCTGTGAGAGGTGGAGACAAGAACAAAAAACATGTAGGGGTTAAAAAAAGAAAGAGACATTTATCAAGATGGCACGCTAAACTAAAAAAACGGTAGCTTCCTGTGTGAAGCCAATGACAGATCAACTAAATGTGGAAAAAACTCAGATGAACCAGATGGTTATCAGTGGGCTATATCTAAAAACATGCTTCCTGTTCCTTTGAATTCTTTAGAAACAAGAAGTGATACCTTTCTACAGAACACGTTTAAATTAAAACCTTTGTCAAGAACATTTAGGTGACTTAAAAGCTTTCTCAAGGCAAGCCAAATTCGACTGTAAAACACATTTTACTGGCTACTCAAAGTGAGTAAACATTAAAAGCACAAAGATGAAGTGCAACAAGATCAAGGTTATTCTTAGAATTCAAGCCCATTGCTGAGGACGTTGAGTACAGCCGAGCAAAGTTCCTGTGTAGCAATAAATATTCTGTGTATTGCTTAAAAAGGCTGTTTTGTCATTCTCCCTCTCACAGTGCCACGTCGTGTCACCGTGCCATCCCAAATGCAGAATGGCAGCATGACATACCAGTGTTTCCCATACATTGATTTATTTGTGGCGGGCTGCCACAATTAAATATCGTCCGCCAAAAATGGATCTCATAAAAAAAAAAAAAGTATTATTATTATTATTATTATTATTATTATTATTATTATTATTATTATTATTATTATTATTATTATTATTATTATTATTATTATTATTATTATTATTATTATTATTATTATTATTATTATTATTATTATTATTATTATTTATTTTTTTTTGTTTTTTGTTTTTTGTTGGTGGTCTAATGGATAGTGAGGTGGGCTGATGATCGGAAGGTTGCGAGTTCAAATCCTGCCTGGAACACCACTACTAGTGTGCCCTTGAGCAAGGCACTTAGCCTTCGGTTACTCACGGGAGAATGTCCCTGTGATTGGTCATTGTAAGTTGCTTTGGAATAAGGCATCTGCTAAATGCCTGAATTGTAAATTGTAAATAATATTTTGGGGAGAATAAGCCCCACAGATCCTCAACTCCGGTGTGTTTCACTCATTAACAACGCAACACAGAGCAACAAGAACGTGGGGGGGGGGGGGGTGCCCCCACAAATAGAATACAAATTATGTGGGAAACACTGCACACACCATTACAGGATGCAAATGGGACAGCATGCAAATGTTGCTGTCGGCAGCATTTTGGGTTTTCAAAACAGCGGCGAGAAAACCGACAAGACAAACGTCATCGGATAAAGTCACAGGAGCGACGTCCTCAGAATGTGAACTCAGGTCGTGACGGAAAGCAGAGGGTTGTGTTTCTCCTCTTTCTAACTTATCAGGCAGATCTTCTCTTGAGTGTTAAGGCATTACATTACAGGTTTTTCTCACTTTTGGGAATGAACACTAGCCCAAGCATTTCACCTGTAGAGGAAGGGTGCGGTCAATACATGTTGGCATCATTTGTTGGGTGTGGTTAGAAGTGCAACAGACATAGTACTCTGGTATACACGCAGCAAGGTTGTTGTTCTTTCCCCTCAGAATGAAAAGAGATTCTGTCATTCATCTTGTGATCAAAGTGTAAAAGCATTACAAAAAATAATGCGTATCAAACTGAAACATGAGCATAGTGTAATAGTTCATTAATAAATAAGAGTATCAATCAATAATATGCAGGTCAGGTTTCTTCCTTGATACACAAATGAAAGATGGGAGAGCTTGGAACAGACATGTAGCACATAGTGCAGAGTGTGTGTGTGTGTGTGTGTGTGTGTGTGTGTGTGTGTGTGTGTGTGTGTGTGTGTGTGTGTGTGTGTGTGTGTGTGTGTGTGTGTGTGTGTGTGTGTGTGTGTGTGTGTGTGTGTGTGTGAGATCTCACCAGGATCTTCTCTGCGTTAAGGGAGAAGACTGACTCGCAGGGCGGGTTGCTCCCCTCCTCACAGTCTGGGTCTTCCAACTGTAAAATAGAGGACTCTGAAAAGAGAAATATTCTGAGTATTTATAAAAAGGGGTCAAGTTACATTTAAAACATCACGTATTTCAAAGAGGAAGTGCCACGACAACTGCCAAGCAGACCTCACCCCACTTCCAGTGGCACGTCAGCAATGCAGTTTGAATTACTCCACAAAGCTCTTGAGAACGAAAGTAATGCACTTATAAGTTATTTATTGATTATTCATTCTAAATCATGTTTTTTGGAAGATGTTGTCCTCTTTTAACTGCATAGTTTAAGCTTTAAAAGAAAAATATATTGATCATTCTTTAAACACACATGCAGTTATATAGTTAAAGTTGCAATTGTGGTTTAAAAAGTGAATTATTACATTGGTGTTTTAGGAAACTTCCTGCAAAACACGTGCCTTTTGCCAAATTAAGAAGGTTTGTGTGTATTTTAAGGTGTATATGTCATGGCCATCAATCACTTTAAAGTGAACACTGTGTCACTTTTAGAGTGTGTCTGAGTTATGTTATACATGTGGGGTTAAAAAATAAAATATTTAAAGCATTGAAAGGGATTTTTTTGTTATGTTTCCAATGCATTGCTACAAAAAGATAACCTAACTTTAATAATAATAATAATAATAAATAAACCAAGCAAGCGGATTGCCGAGTCGGCAGGAAAAACTTTTAACAGCTCAAAATGCATGTTGCATTTGGGTTTACGCTCTTTTAGTGCTCTTAAATATTTTACATTTGGTTAATAATATCTCTTCAGCTCAGCACACACATGGGTTAAACCAGACAGCAGTAATCTCAGCATAATGTCAATTTGTAAAACCAGTTCACCTTTATTTTAATCCCAGACTGTACAACCTGTCCCCTCTTGGTCAAATTATCTGATACATGACTGCACTACAACTCTCCAGTATAATTTGCAGTTAAATGTGCACTACCTGCACTATGCATGCACACATGTACTATATGCACTTTGCAGTAAGTAAAACCGTAAATGCTTTTTTTTAATTAAACTATATAGCGGGGGGCTATAGCAGAATCCACCACAAGCTTATTGCCTTCACAAAAATGTTTCATTAAATTAGAGCATTAAATTAAATTAGAGCAAGTCAACACCAAAATGATGTATTTTCTGAATGGAGTTTGGTGTTGACCTTTTAGGGTAAGCCAAAAACAATGCAGTTTGTGAATGAGTTTTTGGTTTCCTTAACTTACTGTTCTGTACACATTCCCATACCCTCACTCCTATGCTAATAATATGTCATTTATCACCATTTCAAATGTCCCATTTCAAATCCCATTTAACCTCTACGGTAGTAAGGGCCAGAGCTTATCTCAGTAATCTCACCGCTTGTTGTTATTAGCTCATCTATTAGCTTACAAACGGTTAGGCTACTTCCACAGTGACAGTTGAAACAGAGGGAGGACGTGGCAAAGTAACAGCCGAAAAAGAGAGACTTTATTACCGCAGTCAGCCGCGTACTCTTCCCACTCGGACAGCGAGCTGCATCCCTTCTTGTGGAGCTCATTGTTGAACAGGGTGAGAGTGGAGAAATATTCAGAGGAGAGGATTTCTCGGCTCAGGTAGAGCAGAGAGAGCGCTGCTACCACAACAGCCCGGCTGGCAGGGGCCATGTTGTGCTACATGTGTGACGCGATGAGAGCGGAAGCTGCGGCAGTTGGTTCCGAAACAGAGGGACACGCCCCCCTCACGCGCGAGAGAAGAAGAAGACTGTAGACGGAGATGGTGATTAAACTACATTTCCCAGCATACTCTGCGGCTTTCAAACCGGTCCAGTGTCCACTGTCAAGCAAGCCGGACCGAACGAACACACTATCAAAATAAAATAGCGATATTTTTTATTTTGCATGGCTCCACAATTTTCCAGATTTTGACAGATTTTCTTTGTTTTTTTTATTTTTTTTATTCAAGAACATATTTGAACCTCATATATTTTGTATCTAAAAAAATTCAAATCAGGGGAAGACATAAAAAGTAATACAACTTTTTTTATACTAAAATAAATAAATAAAATAATTTACACATATGTATAATCACTACAATTAATTGGGGGAGAATATAAAATGATTAACTTTAATTATTGATTAAATAGCAAATTACAATCTGTGCTTTTATTTTGAAGGCGAAGCTGTTTGGAACCATCGTACTTCCGCTTTGATTGAACAACATGCTAGCTGTTCTGTGGTGTAAAGTTATCAGTTTACAGGTTGAAGAATGGGGAAAGATGGCTTTAGATGTGTTGAATGTAACGAAAAATCACCAGAGTTACACCGGGATTACAGCAACGGGATCCTGAAGATAACAATATGTGTACGTTAGTTTGTATCTTCTTAAATTAGAGGGGTTTGGTCACTGTTTATGAATGAAGATGCTACATGCTATAAGATTATACAGCTAACATAGATCTCATAGACATGTTTGATACCTAACTTTTGACACAAATGCTTAATATTATCGTGTTATTCCAAAACAGCAACATTTTAATACAAATTGTGTGTGTGCTTCCAGGAGTCGTGTCAGAAGCCAGTGGACAAATACATTGAATATGACCCAGTTATCATCCTGATTGATGCCATTTTGTGCAAGACGCAGGCTTTTAGACACATTTTGTTCAACACAAGCCTGAATGTAAGTCTAATTTCCTTTCACATGGTCACAAACAATAATATATCAAAATAAACTACTCTATGTATCAACAGTTTGTAGATTTGGGCATGCTCTGTGTTCACAACAGGACTCTTAAGTGACACAGGGTTTATTGAAAGTATAGTGTTCACTTACAGAAAAACAGTATATAGTTATTTGTCGTTGTTTTGTATGTACTGTGTCCTGATATATCCATGTTGATGTTATACATGGAGCTGCTGTTATGCAAGTCAAATTTCTGACTTGATCTGACCATTAAAGTAATATCATTCTGACATACTTTCACCTCTGTGTGGTTTTGTATGCAGGACTCTTACTTGTAACGGAGTATTTTAAATAGAGTGGAAATGGAGGAAATTCAATGAGTACTTTTACTTTATTAAAGGATCTGAATACTTCACCACTGGTGTTCAGGTACTTCAAGTGTGTGTGTACTCTCCTCCAGATCCAGTGGAAGTTGTGTGTGTTCTGCCTGCTGTGTGAGGCGTACCTCAGGTGGTCTCTGCTGCACGGCACCGAGCAGAGCAGCGACCCCGCGGACATCATCCGGTACACCAAGGAGTGGGAGTTCTACGGCATGTTCGGATTGGCCGCCCTCGGTGAGAACCAGAGCTTTATACACACCTGTTACTCTGTTACTGGCAGAGATGGCAAAAGTACACTCATCTTTTACTCAAGTAGAAGTACAGATACTTAAGTTTGAAAATACTCTGGTAAAAGTAGAACTACTGACTAAACTTCTTTACTCAAGTAGAAGTAAAGAAGTATGGGCTTCGAAATGTACTTAAGTAAAAAGTACCCATAACTTTGTGTCCTTGGGCAAGACACTTCACCCTAATGTGCTGTATTCACTGTTACTTGTCTGATATGTGTAATATGTAATGTAAAGCGCTTTGAGCATTCGGAAAAGGGCTCTTATAGATTTAATGAAATGCAGATTAAAACTAAATTAACGAGCCTGTTTGGAAAATGTAAGAAGTAGAAAGTACAGGTATTTCTATTAAAGGTCCCATGTCATGCTTTTCTGGTTATTACCCGTCCCCTTGTGTGTTATGTAGGTTTTCCTGCATGTAAACGGTCTGCAGAGTCACAAACCCTCAAAGTACACCCTGTAGGGAGTAAAACTCTAACACAGAAGAGACCTGTCTATGCTGCCCCAGAACGCCTCGTTGGACATTTCTCTTTCTCCATTGTTTACTTCTTGGGTATAGTGACGTATTTCGGGTATAGTGACGTAACGTAACAGCTCTGCCGATTGGTCCAAATTGACCAATCTGCAGAAGATGCTGTATGAGAAACCAATGTGAGTTTGGAAAATTGCACAATATAAATTTATTTGAGTAGACCTCAACAATGGAATTATGATCAGTAGAAATGGCCATGACATGGGACCTTTCAAAATGTAAGAAGTAAAAGTAAAAAGTCGTCAGAAAAATAAGTAGTGGAGTAAAGTACTGATACCAGAAAAAATGTACTTAAGTACATTAACTAGGGATGTCCCGATCACCTTTTTTTGCTCCCGATCCGATTCCGATCATTTGATTTTGACAATTTGCCGATTCCAATTTTTCCCGATCCGATCTTTATGCAATGCATTAAGAGAAAAAAAAAGAAAAAAAGCATTCAAGTTGTCCCTTAAGGTTATTTTTTTATTTAAATTGGATATTCTATCCAACATGGATATAGGTTCTTTCTTTCACAGCAGCATTGGATCAGTTCAGTTGTGCAGCATTGGATCAAAACAAAATAAAGCTTATCAGTACTCGTTAGCTTACTGCTACAATTAGACACTGCGCCCACTCTGTTGCCAGATTTGAGAGAAATAAGCAACCAGGTCTATGGAAACAAGCCCCAAAGAAGCAACACATACATGATGTTCTGTAATTTGAAACCAAAACTAAGGCCTCAGGATGACTTTAAGACTTGAACATGGTCATTTTTGTTTTGAAACATTGAATACAAAATAAAAATAAAGTATTTATATAAAAAAATTACAAAAATTAAAAAATCCCAATCCCCGATTTTTTTCTCCCGATTCCGATCTTTTGAAAATCACGTGATCGGCTCCGATCCCCGATCACGTGATCGGATCGGGACATCTCTAACATTAACGAAGTATTACTCCACTACTTCCCACCTCTGGTTACTGGCTTTGTTTACCTGGGAGTATGACTGCATTTACACTATATTTTGATTAGTCTCAAGGTTTTTTTTTTTAATATAACTGTCATTTAGTCTGAAAATGTTTTAAAATACTAAAGCCCTTCACAATTTCCCAGAGCCCTAAGTGTTAAATTACTTGTTTTTGCCAAGCGACAGTCCAAGTCTACGATATTTATTTTACTTGTATATAAAACAGAGAAGAAAAATCAGCACATCTTCCCATTTGAGATGCTGGAAGCACAGACTGATTGACATGTTGCTTCATGCATAACTTAATCACTCTGAAACATTTAGTAGATTCATTTGCTGTCAGTCAACACTTCATTTCAGCACTATCCTGGAGTCAAAAGCTCAGTGGAATAAAACGTTATCTTTTTGGTATAACAGGTCAAACATATTGAATCAGGCCAAATGTTGCTGATACTACAGTTCCATCAACGCCCTTTGCACTAGTGTATCATTCAATGCATGTGTCTATGTGTGTCAAGGGTGTGAAGCTGGCAGCGTTCTGTCAAATGTAATGAGGTACTAAAGAAGATGCCCTTTACAATTTCCCAGAGCCAAAAGTATTTAGTGACTTTCATTTGACTTACAATATAATTGAGAAAAGCATCAAATCTTCCCGTTTGAGATGCTGGCAGCACAGAATGATTCACATGTTGCTTCATGAATAACTGAATCACTCTGAAAAATGTAGTTGATTAATTTTCTGTCAGTCAACACTTCATGTCAGCACTACTTTCTCTACTTGGTATAACATATCTAACTCACCTCTTGCCCTGGCTTTTAATACTAGTTGAACATAACATTTTTACATTTCTATGTGTTTTTATATGTTTCTAGTTATTGTGCTGAGGTTGTTTTAAATGTGCTATATAAATAAATAAACATTGAGATTGAGATTGTGAAACATATTGAATCAGGCTAAATCTTGCTGGTACAACACTCCCATCAACGCCTTTTGCACAAACGTATCATTGAATGCATGTGTCCGTGTGTGTCGTGTGTGTAGAGCTGTCAGCGTTCTGCGTTGCCGTGCTGTTGTTCCTCATGGTGGTGGTGGGGGGTCTGCAGGGCGCGACCCTCGACCTCCGCCTGCTGCTCCGGGCTCTGCTGCTCTCCTGCTACGGGAAGGTCCTCCTCATCCCCGCCGTCATCTGGGAGCACGACCACTCCCCGCTCTGCCTGGGCCTCATCAAGATGTTCGTGCTCACCTCCAACTCGCAGGCTATCAGAGGTACAAGAAGTGTGTGTGTGTGTGTGTGTGTGTGTGTGTGTGTGTGTGTGTGTGTGTGTGTGTGTGTGTGTGTGTGTGTGTGTGTGTGTGTGTGTGTGTGTGTGTGTGTGTGTGTGTGTGTGTGTGTGTGTGTGTGTGTGTGTGTGTGTGTGTGTGTGTGTGTGTGTGTGTGTGTGTGTGTGTGTGTGTGTGTGTGTGTGTGTGTGTGGAGTTATCTAGACAGGTGGACGGTGCTGCTTTCACTCGCTCAGGTTTTGAGATAAGCATTTTTTAGATGTCTGCCTCTACTGCAATACTATGGATGTAACTGAAATATATAATTGGTGTGGCTCAGAGAGTTGAACATATATATTTTAGGAAGTCAGCGGAAGCATCTGTTTCTACAAAGAATGTTCCCTTTACTCTGGATAATCTAGTCTCACTGTGAATACTTTAGGTGTCTTTGTTTGAATATGAACTTTAAACAAATCTGAAATAGGAGCTTTCAAAATAATATGAGTAATACCTTTGAATACATTTTAGTATGTAGTACCAATATTCAAAATCTTAAACTTATGGTATATAAGTGGTCATCCATAGATTTTTTCCCTGTGCCCTCCTAAAGTATGAGTAGGGTGGTAGCAAAACCTTTAGCCAGATGCTGACGTTATAGTGGAATCACATAATTTAAGGCAGGGGCGTCAAACTCAATTTCATCGCGGGCCACATTCGCATAAAGGTTGCACTCAAAGGGCCGGTTGTAACTATTTAAATAGATTATATATATATATATATATATATATATATATATATATAAAATAATGTATTATATTACATTATTGCCTCTGATTTTGATTATTATCTGATAGGATAATAACTTAGTAATTAACTACGTCTGAAGCAGAAGTCCAGGGCAAATAATTGCAAGTCTCTTCAAGTCACAAAACGAGATGCATTGTGGGACATGTAGTTTATGGGCAACCTGCTTCTGTAAAGTGGCATGTAACCATATAATAAACGTATTCTATTCTTTGCAAGCTCTTGCGGGGCCACATAAAATGAAGTCGCGGGCCAGATTTGGCCCCCGGGCCTTGAGTTTGAGACGCCTGATTTAAGGGATGGATACGATGCTGATCAAAATAAAACGGGATTATTATAGAAATTAGAAGTCATTTTTTATCTGAATAATTAGTTGTTCTAATATTTGAACCTTACAGTTCAAGTATATAATTCTTCAAAAACCTTTTAGAGCACCAGCAGGTGGCAACTACCTCCAACTTTGTGTGAAACATCCCCCTGCTCCTGGTGCTTCTCACAAAGACCCCCAGTCAGAATCTAATTTCTCTCTCACCTCTATTCTTTCTGCAGTGATCCTGAACAGCAGCAGGCGTCTCTCTCTGTTGGCCGTGTGTGTCGGCCTGCTGTCAGAGACCTGCGTGGCTCAGGCCTCTGAGAAGCTTCTGTGGAGCGCCCAGGACATTTTGACTTTTGATTGAACGTCCTCAGACTGAGAGAAATGTCAGTTAACTCAGGGATGGACAAGTGATGCCAAACTGTGCCAGGGAACCCACTACACAGAAAGGTGTTTGCTGCTCATATCCAGTTCTCAAACTGAGACGGAGAGCAGCAGAAGAGACATTATAATGACTTTTATTCTGTACTCTTTACAGAGATACGATACATCTTCATTTTGGAGAGATATTTAGGAGGTGGCGTTGTTTTTTATCGTGGTTTTAAAGTGAATAATTTGCTTAAGACTCCTGTCGTATTTTAATAATGTGACAATAAGTACTTCTCTGTTTGGACAGGACTGGGACTACACTCTTCACATTCTTTGGCTCATTGGGGAAATGCTTAGCTTAACACACACACACACACACACACACACACACACACACACACACACACACACACACACACACACACACACACACACACACACACACACACACACACACACACACACACACACACAACGGTATATTGTGAGAATAAATAGGGATAATTAATTAATAAATAAAGAATCCAGGATTTACTTTCCCTTTTTTTATTCCCATTATTTATTGCAATGCTGAAAGCGTATATAGCCCATACTGTATAGGAGGGACAGTGACAGCTCATGTAAACGTTTTGGTTTGACTAGATGTGGATTTTGCATTAGTATTAATCAATTACACCTCAGAAGAGAACGAAAAATGCCTTACAAAGCGCAAAGTGATGGCTTCAATGTGCTTGTTTTGTCAAAATACTAGGGGTGGGAATCACCAGGCTCCCCACGATACGATACTATCACGATACTTAAGCCACAATATGAAAATTGCGATTATTCTACGATATGCTAAGTATTGCGATACGATATATTGCAAATCACATGTGTCATATCCATGTCCGTTTTCCCCTCCTGGTTAAAAAATGTATTTGCAATATCAATAGTTTATCTAAATAACCCAATTTGTGTTCTTTCAACCTGAAAAGGAGATGGCATTGTTTTTCTCACTTTCATTGCAATTGTATGTCTTAACGTAACTTCCTGTTTTATATATACGACCATCTTTCGGAGGGATATGCTACACTTTATATAAAAAATAAATAAAGTTTATTTAATAAAATATCGATCGCGATACTATGCTGTATCGATTATTCCCCCCACCCCTACAAAATACCCTAGAATATGTATTTTATTATGTTTGTAGCGGCCACAATCCTATAGAACTAAAACAGCCGCGGAGGCGCTAGTTAGCGGATCTTACGCAGGGCAATTATCCAAGTCCAGACAAGAACCTCCATTTGTGCATTTTATTCCAATAACAAAATACAACGAACAGGTTTCCTATATCTCTTTTCCTTAAGCCTTTCCTATGGCTTTCCCTTGTGTGGCTCGAAAGAGGTAAAAAACCGTTTGCCTCCTAGTGCTCTGGCTCCCACCACCACCTGTCTCCAATATATACAATTACACCAGCTGCTCTAATCACCCAGTGCCCAAAACATGCCTTCAAAATAAAAGCATGGAAACTCCTTTAACTTATGACGCTAACTAACAATACATTTACAATAAATAGAAAGAGAATAAATGTTAAACTATTAAATAATATAAATAGTTCCAACAATGTTGATAAGGTAATTATCTTCACAAGCCTTATTAGGTCAGATGAGATTCAAATGTATTGTTATTGCACATAGTACAACTAAATGCAGTCTGCATCCAACCATAAAGTGCAAAGAGTAAATAAAGTGCTGATGAGGTTACAGTAATACATATTGTTGTGATGCATATGTACACAAAGCAGCGTAAGGTCCCTGAGTGTGAGGCGCTGTAGTGGTTATGTGGGTAAACTTAATTAAATCTACACTTACTTTCCCCGGTGTGTGTGTGTGTGTGTGTAAACAAAGTGAATCCGTAAAACAAACGTCCAGAGCAGACTGAGAGTCTGTGGAATGATGGGAATTCATCAACTGCACTTTCCTACAGTACGAAGAGTGAACCGGCCCCCAGGAGACTTTGCAGGAGTGGAGTTGTTATGAGGCTGGATTCTCTCTAAACAAAACCATCTGCTGACAGAGCCATGAGATCTCATCATATTCTCTCAAAGATAATGTGATGGACATTCAACGTTTTAAGGGCTAAGTATGAAAAAGGCTGCGTGAAGCATCCATTCAACATCATATTTATCTAAATATCGATTACAAGTGTTTCTGTTTGTACTTCTTCACATTGTGTCTTGCCCTCCATATCCTTTCTCTGGTGTTTAATCAAAGAGATAAGAAGATATTTCTTTCTTCTGCATTGCACTCCTTCTGCCAATAAGTTATTGAAGCAACTCTGTTAAAATGTCACCCATTTATAAGAAATGGACAAAGAAGTGCACTGTAAAGCCAGTTGCCAATGTTCTCTATGATGATGTTCAGAGCAGATATGTGTGTATTCCTCAAAAATAGTGATACATTGATTATAAAACTACATTTTTCGCTACTTTAAATTGAATACTACACTTGAAGCTGCCTCCTGAATATTTCTTGTTGCACTACACTCCTATGTTCTGAGTCATATTCAATGTGAAGCTTATTTTGTGACGCACTGTACTCTCTGAATATCTGTGTCTCTCTGTCATTGACAAGCCCTAAAGTGTCGCAGGGATTTATATTTTATGATAGATTATGTAAATTAACTTGAACAGCCCGTTTGCCACGAAACACTGCAGAGAAACACTGCAGAGAAATGTTGCAGGATATGCTGTTGACATAAAAGTATGACATAAATACATGGATTTGTTTTTGTGCATTCGTGTACTATGTGGGTGCTGTGTCTGCACGTGGATGCATGTTACTACAGGCGTGTGAATAGTTGAGGAGACAGCACACACACTGAGGAATGTGTTGTTAGGTGTCCTCACTGTGTGCTCCAGTCTCTGCAGAAACACAAAGTCGGCATTGTTGTCAGATTAACACAGAAATGTAACAATCGTACTCTGCAGGAGATACACTGGTGTGTTCATGGAGCCACACAGCAGAGTGATTGTAGGAAAAGTAGTCCAGTTTGTAGTCTGTTTTTTCAATGGGGGTTGTAAAAATGACATACACCTATTAGGAAAACTGTGCAAATTGCTAAATGAAAGGTTAAGTGCTTTATAAATGCAGTTTATGCTTATGGTAGACACTTTTCTGAGTCCTATGGGCAGGGACATCATACGCGATACAGGATGTCTGCTAAACTTGTTGACCGAGATTTGTTGTAAACAAACCCTGAGGGAGTTTCTAAATGTGGAAGTGTGGCTCAATTAGTGTGGCATGCAGTGGTTAAATGTGACTAATCAGATTACAGCAGTCACCTCCCTGCAGTCTGCACCGGCGTTAGCCGAGGAGATAAAGCTGGGTGCAGTAAATCCAACATGAAGTCAATCTGCCCTCCTGGTGCATGATGCTGGTCCAAACCCCTCGGCCTTTATTGGGGATTTGTCCGATTTTTGGTGATATTGTGGATTTATTTTTGACATTAAATTCACATTGGACGTCATGTACATTTGTATCTCTTTTTCACATCAACAAAAGAACATATTGAGAGATTTATTCAACCATGCTTTAGCTTTGAGCGTGCTCGTCAAATGCTAATAACATCAGAATATCTTAACAGCGTGCTGATGTTAAGCTGTTAGAATGTGCTTGTTTATTTTTCATAGCACATTTCCGGATGTATTAAAACAGTCAAAAAAGATGGGCAAGGAGAATAAAAGAGCTTAAGTCTAAGAGAGATTGCAGTTTAAGTTAAAGGCAAGATGATGAATATAAAAGTCTTCAGTGTTTTTAAAAGTAGCTTTTGTTAGTACAATATTAATAGGACATCTGAGGGGAATTTGGGAAGGAATTTCCGTACCACTTTACAATAAGACTACCCTTATAAAGGGTTTACGAGTAGTTTGTAATTCATTTATTAATTAGGTTGTGAACACTTTATAAATCTTTAATAAGCTTTTTATAAGGCATGAGATAAACAGGGCAACTGTGACTGGTTGCTTGCCAAATAATGAGCCCACATTTATCTGTACTGCTAAGCCTTATGGTAGTAACTCATTAATAAATGGGAATGTGTTTTACACTTTACAATAAGGCCCCCTTTTGGCAACTATAAATGTTAGTAACTCGTAAATAAATGCTCATAAAGAGATGCCAAGAAACATCAAGATGGAAGGGGGGGGGGGGGGGGGGGGGAATCAACTCAGTGAACAACAGATACCAAGGATGCAAGTTGATGAAGAAGACGAAGTCAGCTAGGTAGCCAATATAAGGCTTAGTCATCTTGCCAAATAGTGAGCCTGTGTTGATGTATGAAAACTATGTTAGAACTGGTTTATAAATGGTTCTTAATGATTAATAAAGTGTTTACAACCTAATTCATAACCTAATTATAAACCCTTTATGAATCCTTTATAAGTCTTATTGTAAAGTGGTACCGGACTTTCTTTAAAAACCAAAGTATTAGATACACATGAATTGACCAAATGTCATGGCAATCCATCCAATTGTTGCAGACATTTGACCAAAAAAACCACAAGCTACAGCAACTAGCATAGATAACGTAAAACTGAAAAAACACTAAACATCATGACTAGTTAGTACATCGTGTTTTCAAAGCTATTGCACTGCAGTTGAGTCTTTATGTCAGGAAGCAGCGCACTGATGGAGGAACTTTTAAATGAGCAGGAACGAGGCCCATTGGCACACTAACCAGCGGTCCTTTGTCTCTTATTCAAAGAGACAGCAGCTCTGTTGTAAACTGGCCTCACTGGGATCAACAGGCTGAAAGGAAAACACAAAGGAAGCACATTTCAACAGAAATGATCTTAGTTGGGCTTAGTGGGGAAAATACACATTCAGACAATATTTACAACACTCAACAAGCAACTGCCACCTTCAAGGTCATCTATTGTGCAAAGTCCTCCCCTTCCTCATGTCTCTTCTACATCAACATGTGTCCCCTCTTCTTCATGTCTCTTCTACATCAACATGTGTCCCCTCTTCTTCATGTCTCTTCTACATCAACATGTGTCCCCTCTTCTTCATGTATAATAATAATAATAATAATGCATTTATTTTATAAGGCGCCTTTCAAGGCACTCAAGGTCGCCGTACAACAAGGTTAAAAACAGTTTTTACAAACATAGTTAAAAGCAAAACACAGTTTAAAAACATAACTACTAAAAACATACAGCTTGCAGCACAGGTCAGCCATACGCTTGCCTGAACAGGTGGGTTTTGAGGTGAGTTTGGAAAGTATCTTCTACATCAACATGTGTCCCCTCTTCTCCATGTCTCTTCTACATCACCATGTGTCCCCTCTTCTTCATGTCTCTTCTACATCAACATGTGTCCCCTCTTCTTCATGTCTCTTCTACATCAACATGTGTCCCCTCTTCTTCATGTATCTTCTACATCAACATGTGTCCCCTCTTCTCCATGTCTCTTCTACATCACCATGTGTCCCCTCTTCTTCATGTCTCTTCTATATCAACATGTGTCCCCTCTTCTCCATGTCTCTTCTACATCACCATGTGTCCCCTCTTCCTCATGTCTCTTCTACATCAACATGTGTCCCCTCTTCTTCATGTCTCTTCTACATCAACATGTGTCCCCTCTTCCTCATGTCTCTTCTACATCAACATGTGTCCCCTCTTCTTCATGTCTCTTCTACATCAACATGTGTCCCCTCTTCTCCATGTCTCTTCTACATCAACATGTGTCCCCTCTTCTTCATGTCTCTTCTACATCAACATGTGTCCCCTCTTCTCCATGTCTCTTCTACATCAACATGTGTCCCCTCTTACTCATGTCTCTTCTACATCAACATGTGCCCCCTCTTCTCCATGTCTCTTCTACATCAACATGTGTCCCCTCTTCTTCATGTCTCTTCTACATCAACATGTGTCCCCTCTTCTTCATGTCTCTTCTACATCAACGTGTCCCCTCTTCTTCATGTCTCTTCTATATCAACATGTGTCCCCTCTTCTCCATGTCTCTTCTACATCAACATGTGTCCCCTCTTCTCCATGTCTCTTCTACATCAACATGTGTCCCCTCTTCTTCATGTCTCTTCTACATCAACATGTGTCCCCTCTGTGGAAAGAGACTCTGAAAGTTTCAGGAACAAAAATTCTCTCACTTTTTGTCCTGATCCATTTCTATAAAAACCTGTCTGAAAATGAGCTGATCAGATTTTGGCCACTTTATGATGTCATAACAATGTTTTGGGTTGTGTAACCATTAGCCAATCACCAACCAAGGAAACCCCCCCCCCCCCCCTTTATGACCTGAATCTCCTCCTAGAGCACCATTGTGTTCTTTGTAACCAAATCTCTCTCAGAGGGGCGTGGGGAGGGGCTCCTTATTTTCATCTAAAGTAACAGACAGAGAATCAGCACTTTGGAAACAGGGCTGAAACAGAGGGGATTATGGGTAATGCTGCAATGATCTGTTTGGTGTTTCAGCCAATCAGAGACATGTTCTGTATCTATCTGAGACCTGTAATATATTGATGAAAAACAGTATCATAGGGGACCTTTAATATATAATTACCAGTGTTCCTACTAACTGATTTATAGTTAATTGTTCATGTAGATGTTATTGTGATAGTCCTCACAGACTGACTCAAGGCTGTCTGTCCCTCCCTCCCTCCCTCCCCGTGGAGAGAGTGATGCGCACCTTGGATTTGCTCTC
The DNA here is from genome assembly GCF_949606895.1 of Notothenia rossii. NCBI lineage: Eukaryota > Metazoa > Chordata > Actinopteri > Perciformes > Nototheniidae > Notothenia > Notothenia rossii. The sequence goes on along the minus strand of NC_136906.1, from coordinate 75,941,713 downwards.
GGTCGAGATTATGTTAATCTGCTCTAATCTCCGGAGAGACGCTCAGATGGGCGGCCGAGCACAGAGAGAGAGAGAGAGAGAGAGAGAGAGAGAGAGAGAGAGAGAGAGAGAGAGAGAGAGAGAGAGAGAGAGAGAGAGAGAGAGAGAGAGAGAGAGAGAGAGAGAGAGAGACACAACATGGGCAGTTAAGATACAAAAAAATCACAATATTAATATCATTTTTTAAGTAAAAATGTAAAAGTCTTTATTATGCTTGCAAAAAGCCCTCCGCCATTTTACTTTGCATTAAGATATTGATGCATTCACAGCTAATTTGACCTATTGTTCTTCGTATAACCATTTCTCATATTGTATTCATGCACTTATGTCTTTTATCCTAATCTGTAAAGTAACCAGTAACTATAGCTGTCAGATAATTGAAGTGCAGTTAGTGAAAGGTAACATAATTACACTTTAAATACTGGGTTATTACAACAGGCTGTATAAACAACACTTAAACTGCATTTAAAAAGTCATCTGTTAGTAACTATTACAGATTTCCTTACACTTAAAGAGACACCCTCTCACTATTTGAGACCTTGAGATGTAAAAGGACACAGTTCACAGTATTAAAAAGCAGAGCAGAAATACCAAACCAGCGGAAAAACACATTCAGAGTTGAAAGTGTTGTGACCCATTTCTTCAGTCTCTCAGGGAGAATTGAAATGCATGAGTCTCGGAGTATGAAAATATAAACAGTGTTATCATCATCAGTAATTCATCTGAAGCTCTGCTGCTTCAAAGCCTCACATCCTGCTGCAGTAATGATCAATTAAAGCGGAACTGCTCCGGCGTGGCAGAACGTCGGGACCAAAATGCAGATCGGTGCATTTAAATGCAGGTCAGAGGGAGATGCATTCAGGGGAAAGAAAGAAGAAGTAGGGCAGCAGAGAGAGAGGAGGAAGACTGCAGTTTGATGTGAGAGAGCTCAGAGTTTTACTTGGGTTGATTTTGGGTGAAAAGAAGATGCTTCATATTTTTGTCTTACTGTTTTTTATGTATTTTAAAGGGGGCCTTTTTATTCTTTTTGAGTAGTTCCCTTTCCTGTAGTGTGTTGTATAGGTTTGTGCGCATGTACATCTGCAAAGGCTCAAATCTGGGTTTCCTCCAGAGGTTACTCTCCCCCCCTGTTTGAAAACGCCTCCATTTGACTAATTTTCTTACTTCTGTACCAGAGTGACATCACAATGTAACACTGTGCTTCTATTGGCTAGCCCTCCAACACATTGTATTGGACGCAAATGCGAATATTCGCTTCGCTCTAATCGCTCCTATCACTGAAGTTTCACCGCGGCTGCCAGCTGTGTTTACTCCCATCATTCAAACAAGACTACAACAAAATGAACATATTTTACCGTGATTAAATTGTAATACACGTTTCTAAATGATGCCAAAGTAACAACATACTGATTACTTATTACTGGTTAGTAAAAACCATGAATTAATGCTTAGACAAGTCTGCAGACAGACGGCAGGCGAAACAACTTTTAAAATGCGTGTTTTCTGAATGGAGTTTGGCTAAGCTAAAGTTGTATATGCTCCGACCGTCCACACTCACAACAACGGCCTACAGACATAAATAAACCAGCGACTGTATTCTCCATGACACAGACAGTCTGTGGTTTGTACTTGTTTAACTTTTGTCTAGTTTCTGAACAGATATGAGGATCTGTGAGCTCTGAGTGCTAACGGCTGATGTTGTCTGGCTGAACGTCAGTGACGGCAGGCTGAGATCCTCACCGCTGATTGGCTATCACGAGATTGCGTCACGCGAATATGTCCCTCGGCTCGAGTTGAACAAATTGAACTCGAGCACAATGTAATAGCTACAGCACATTATTAGTGGATTATAATCCAATGTTTTAGGATTTCAAGGCTTGTAATTGGCTTTGAAACTGGTGTTATATATGTAAACCTATAAGGCTCTCCTGTTTTTCTCTTGGCTGAATAGCGCGCTACAATTCAACTGATTAAACTCAGGTGTCAACAGAGGTCAGCTAAAAAAAAATAAGATTGAGTTTTGGTACATTTTTGGGCCTGTTATTCAAGATTTTTAATAATAAAGTTCCCCTCTAGAAGCTCATGAAAACCTCGAGTCTCTTTGATTGAGTTATTTTGTTGAGTGTGTCAAAATAATGTCCCTGGATGCTTACCACTAAAGCCAGGGTGTGACTGTGATTACTGTAATAACCCTCAATTAGTCAAAACACATGACACCTTTGTGGTTGCAATGCATTCTGCTCTATTGGCGCCACTTTAAGTAGAAACTCCCAAGATCTTTTTGGATATTACGAGAGACTTGTACCTAAACTTTTCACATTTTCATAATAGAATGTTGGTAACACATCACATTGTGTAACTTTACAATCGTGTTCAAAAGTTTAAGATTTTTCTGTGCATCAAATGTACATTTCTCATTAGGAAAACACAACTTTAGCCCCGAGATGACATCGCCACATCACATATCCAATAATCACATAAAGGGGGGTCATAAAAGCAGGATTGTTTTTTTGGACTGCCAATGGTACGATATTGGGTACAATTCGCTGGCGTTCAATTGAAAGCACATTTGTCTCGTGTGGATTTAGGTACAGTCGAGTCACTGAAGAAGCTGTTGTGTCCCGTCAAAAGTGTTGAGTCTAGTCATGTTTCAGTTTAGTCAATTGTTGTATTGTCTCCCACTTCCTGTTTTATTTTGACACTCACCTGTTATGTTCATTCCAGGTTCCTTGACTCCTTACCCTGGTGTGTTTCTCCCGCTCTCATCAGCACCAGCCCGATTGTTTTCACCTGTGCCTAGTTACCTCGTTTATATTCCCCAGTCTCCCCTTGTCTCGTCTCCATGCCAGTAGTCAGCGTACCAGCGACTAAGTATTATGACTCAAGCCTAATTTATGCTCCAGAAGTCTTTAGTAAGTTTTGTTCCTCACTATTTTCTTTTGTGCTTTTCTGAAACCGTCTTCACCTCGTCGTCAAGTAAATAAAGTACCTTTTTGCATACTATACCTTTGTCTCTCGGGTCGTGCATTTGAGTTCAGTTCCTTGTTGATTCCAAGTTCGTGACAGAAGCACCATGTGTCTGTGTAATAAAGACAGACTCAAAGGGGATCAGGTAGCTGTACTATTGGGGGAGATTAGCACACGCAAATAGAAAGAGGTGCGAATTAAAACCCCTTAAAATAAGTAAGTAGTACACCCTGTATTTCTTTTTGCAACTGGCATGACTGATTTTAGGGCCGATACAAGTTTTGGAAGCTAGAGCTGCTTTATGTAGAAGATTACATTTGATTTTGGCATGATACATATTGGAGGAAAGTGATATATTCTCTGTGCTGGTGTTGTATTTCTGGAAAACATCGACCAAGAGAGGAACAGAACTGCTTCAGCGACTCATATTTCAGAGGGAGGAAGCATCAGAAAACACACACGGCTCCAGCAGCTGCAACCTCGTCAATAAAAATGAAAAAGGAGCCTTTGACAGCAGAGCCTGAAAAAACCCAAAGTGAACCTCCAGATCTCTTGGCACACCTTTAAATCAGATCGTTGAGATGTCCTTAGATTTCTAGTCGGAGCACAACTTCACTTTTTTTCTCGATTTTGCAAAAGTTGAGATTCTAGATTTACACGTAGCAGCTTTAGGAACAAATAGCATGTCAAGCGGGTCACATGATACAGTTTATTTATTCTCGTCCCCGTGGTACACAGCAACCATCCGGTCTGAAGGTTTGCAAAGGCACTAATTGTGTAGACATCCAATAATAAATCATCAGGGGTCAAGTTGGTACAGAAAGACTTTCTAACTGCATCGATTACAAACGGGTAATTTGACTGGAAATATTAGTAGCATTCAGACACAGATTTATCACACAACGGGCAAACATTCAATCCAACTTATTAGATGAGAGAAAGCACCATCGTATTTGACTGAAGACCTTTGTTTGCATGTATTGTAATTGTTAGAAACTTGCATTATGGGTATTAACAGCAAAAGGTTTGGAAGCGGGCAAGACGTGGAGTTTCAGAGCAATATAAGAAAGTACAAGCTCAATTTTTCTGATAATAATGGTCTAACTGTTGAAGGATTTGAATATATTTTATGAGGGAAATGGGCTTTGCTTTCTTCCAGCACAGCAAAAGCATGTTTTAAATCTTTTTTTTTTTTTTTTAAATGATAAGTTGATCAGATAAGTAGCTTCATAATCACATAGATATGAGGGCGGTATGGTTGTTATTTAACTGTCTGCAAGAAAGCAAGTAAACACCTTTCCTAAAATGTTTAACTAATCCTTTAATATGACTGCTGTGATAACTACTGTAGGTCACTATGCACTCATGCGTGTGTACACTATCATTTAGATAGGATTTACACTCTAGCTGTGTAGACCGAGGTGAGAACTGAGACTTTCTCGTCAGTCAGCGATAAAGAAAGCCGTGGGAATAATGTCATTGTTTTTGTTTTTTTAAATATCAACGTCAATATTATCACCACAGTGAAATATGAAGTGTCACCGCTGGAGGACAGAGATGACATGTGTCTGATAACTGTTTGAATAAAATGTCATTCAAGAGCATTAACTATCAGCTTCTTTTTCTGAGCACTTTAACCCAAATACATTTCATTTTGAGTGCCGTTCCTTCTTTGGTTTGACACACACACACACACACACACACACACACACACACACACACACACACACACCAGAATCTTTTGCACATCCAAACATTGTTGCTTGTCGCTGGATAGATAGTGCGGGACAGAAACAGAGTCCAGAGTGTTTCAGTCAGAGACGGCAGTTGAATACACTTACAATCTTGTTAGTGAGCAGTATCGAAGCGTTGTTGAAACACTGAGAAAACCCCCTTCACATCCCTCCGACACGTCATAAACAATGTTCAGTTTATATAGGGATACAGAAGAGTTCTAATAAAAGTACCCTGTATTCAGCTGATACACACACAGCTTTGTGTCTACACCGTGTGCAACATTATGAGCATTCAGAGTCGAACAATCACTTTTAAGTTCGTACACTTCTCCGTCAGTCACAGTGATTAGTAACACAGACAATGTTAGCAAGTGTGAATGATGTGAGGAGTCTAAACATCTCAAAGCTGGTTATGTGGAAAGTCATTTCATCCAGTTCTTTTGAATCGATGCTGGCTAGCAGTTGCTACGTGGCTATGTTGTTGTTGATTACAACGTGAGCTTTCCTTTCATAGTACTTCCCATGAGTTTTGATGAGTTATGGTTACTTTTCCTTTCTCCCTTCCAGATCTAAGAGCAGTATACTTTGAGAACTTGTTCTTATCATAGGAATGAGAACTATTAAAAAAACAAAAACGCAAGTAAGATTACCCTTTAGTTTGTGTGCAGTATAATTAGACGATTTCCCATAGATTAAAACCATCTGGGCCTTTAACACCAACGACACATCAAAGTGGTCCGTAATGCGTCACGACAGCTTCAGTTGGGGGTCAGGTTGCAACCGTCTCCAGCATTTTGAACATTTCACATTTTCAGAGCGAATAACTGCTCCATCCTGAAAGGCTGAAAAGTGTCGCCCTCACCCCCTGAACCAAAACTCAGTCTGTTCCAATCATCTTTACACGGTGAGCAGGTATGAGGACTTTCTCCGCTTTTCACGCTGGACCCATTTTGTTCTGGAGTTGTGTAAATATTGACCTCGCCGCTTAAAGTAACGTTTGACCCAATCGTCTGCTTGGGTCCAGAATCCTTTGTGTTCCTTTATGAAGCCTCCGGTTCCTGGTAGTCCTTGTACCTGGGGTAGAGTTGCAGTACAAAACATCCGTAGAGAGAAACAGGAAGTATCTTGTCATTTATATTATATAATAAATAATACGACTTTGTTCATATATTTTGTAAATGTAAAAAAAGTTCTGCCAAAAAGGGGGGGGGGGGGGTGGGGGGGGGGGTCACTGGCTGGCAAAACCACTTGATACAGAAGCAGCTGTTTTTGTTTTTTTTAAAGAAGAAATCATATATATTGCCTAATTTTGAGTATGAGGAGTCTGGGTAATCTGAACTCTGAGTTTGAGGACGTGTCGGCAACTCTCAGCTCAGTGAAGATCAGAGAGGAGCTGGACTTAAGATGGAGTCTATTATGGTAACAAAAAAGCTGCTACCTCTTGCAAACCAGTTCCTTCCTCCTCAAGTCTTCCCCCCCCCCCCCCCCCAAACAGCATGTATCCATCCAGAAAGGCCTCAGATGTTGACGTGAAAAGAGTCCCAGCTGTCGTCTTTTGCGATGCCGCTCCCTTTCTTTCCCGTCCCGTCTCCCAGCTCTCCGTCCGGCTTCTCTCCGGTGGGCGTGGCTCCAGGCTCCGGGTAGTCCTCGTCGTCCTCGTCGAAGTATCCGTTCTCCATCATGCTGAGGCTAGAGGCGGCGCTCAGGTCCTGGCAGCTGCCCTTGTAGTCCTGGATGGACTCGTGCAGGGACCACAGCTGGCAGAGCAGGGACATGTCCTGCTGCCGGAGCCCCACCTGAGGGACGCATTCAGAGCATGGTTCATACTTAAAGAGGGCTTTTTGCAAATGTCATTATATTTTTGGTCTGTACTTTAAACTGACTTCTAGTAAGTGCACACTTTTGATTGTATGTCTAATGTTGGGGAATGTCCGGTTGTTTATGTGTAATGTGATAAATGTAAAAGATCATGTTAAAAAAATTAATAAATACACAAGGCCGTTTTTTCCTGGTTGTCAAACTTTGCTTTCTGGGGTTTTAGATAATCTGCGAATGGTTCTCTTAACTCTGCATACAGCCTGATACAACTAAAGCTACTAAGGAGGAGTATTGTCTATATTCTAAATAAAGTACCATTTATTTTCAAACACCAGCACAAACGCCAAATATATTTTGTTAGCCACAAAATGATTCAAATCCCCAGAGTTACAAAGCCGGAGCAAAAAATGATTAATTACAGTGTTCTCCTGGTTGTTAAAGGTCCCATGTCATGCTTTCTGGTTGTTACCCGTCCCCTTGTGTGTTATGAAGCTTTCTCTGCATGTAAACGGTCTGCAGAGTCACAAACCCTCAAAGTACACCCTGTAGCGAGTAAAACTCAAACACAGAAAAGACCTGTCTCTGCTGCCCCAGAATGCCTCGTTGGACATTTCTCTTTTTCCGTTGTTTACTTCTTGGGTATAGTGACGTAACGTAACATAACGGCTCCGCAGATTGTTCCAAATGAGCCAATCTTCGGAGCCGTTATGTTACGTCCGCGGAGCCGTTACGTTTGGACCAATCAGCGGACTTCCTCACACACTCACAAACTCGGCGGGACGTTGCGAGGCTCGCTGCTGCGAGGAGCGGGACACTGTGAGCTGGCTCACTGGTGTGGGGTCGGCGAGACATCGAGACACCGCAGAACTCAGCCTGGGCACACACACAAACTCCCAGCCAGGCTGCAGGTGTGTGTGTGTGTGGGGGGGGGGGACTGGTTTCGGGCTGGGTTTCGCTGTGTCTCGCAGACGGCCACTGGGCTCACAGGGAGGGGGGGGGGGGGGGGGGAGGAGCTCCAACAAGCCGTGTAGGACAGAGAGTGAATACACATACTATACAGAGATGCTGTATGAGAAACCAATGTGAGTTTGGAACATTGAACAATATAAATCTATTCTAGTAGACCTCAACAATGGAATTATGATCAGTAGAAATGGCCATGACATGGGACCTTTAAAGAGGCCGGATTGTGCTTTTTAGGGGTTTACTTTTGTTTCAGATAATCTGCGAGTGGTTCTCTAAACTCTGCAAACAGCCTGAGACAACTAAAGCTACTAAGGATTATTTAATACCCTTTATTTTCAAACACCCAAATGATTCAAATCCTCAGACTTAGAAAGCCGGAGCTAATGAACCATGACTTTTACTGTGACTTTATTTCAAAAAGCAATACATCGGAGTAATCTTTTCAGCTAAGCAGACAATTGATGTCCAAATGATATTAACAAACTAGCCGATTCATTGATAATTTGATCAAGAGACAAATGATAGCTAAACGGTTTAATAATCAATTAATTAGTACGGTTTTTGTACAAAGAAAATTCCAAATGTTCACTGGTTGCAGCTTTTAAAATCTTGCCTTTATATTTATTTGTAAACTGAATATATTTGGGATGTTTGTCAGACAAAACAACACATGGTGGTCATGTTTTAAAAAAAGCATTCATCTAAAGTGAAATCAACCAATAGGAGAGGAGATGAATCTTTCCTACCTGACATTACCAATTCACAGAATAAAGAAATGATACATCGACTGGCAGAGTTCAAAAGTGCATTTCTCACAGAGTGAACTGCGGGTCGCTGCATTGCATCCACACACACACACATCACTGTCAGTTCAAACAGCTGAAGCCCCAAGCTCCATAAAGTGGGGAGCGGCTCACAGATTCTGACCAATAGGACATCGACAACGTATTAAACGGTGTCAACTACGACCTCGTAGTTACACATTAACAGAGCAATACCCTTTGATCAGGGAGCAGGGGAAGCAAAGCAGGGGTTTAGTGAAACCTGTAACCGTAATCCAAATGCCACAGAGGTAGAGTTTCATACAGTTTGACTCTAAATGACTGGCTGTGAGGAATGCTTTTGTTATGGATTCACTAAGAGCCGTGGAGGAGTCTACCTTGATACTGAAACTCTGTTATTAAATCCCTGCGGCTGGCAACGGGGAGTAAGAGTGTGTGTCACTCTGTTTACACCCCAATTACTGTGGCCTTATAATGTCTTAGTATTCACTACAGGTCAGGGTTACATGCTAGCTCATGAAAACAGTTTTATAATGATACTAAAAGGTATTAAATTGAGCTTAGACTATAAATCAGCATGAGCGTAATTACTTAAATTTGACTTAATGACTGCAGACCTTATCCTGATCCTGGTTTCTCTTGTATTCTTACTGCTAGAGTTTGAAAAGACTTCATGTAGCATGTACACTCTGTGAATCAATGGGGTCTTTTCATAACCTCGGTAAACATACATTTCACTAAACAAAGTTGTTATTGTGCAATATTTGGGGCTAGTTAGGGTCCAATGATGACTTTCTATCACTAAAATGTAAGTGGGCTGCAGGAAAGAAAGTGAAATCCATACCTGAAGATGATATTAATTATATGCATGGTCATTTATATGTATGCCGAATGTGACAGGAGACTCTTACAACTTGTACAAAGTCGTAAACTGTTTGTTAAGAGGTGTGTAAATATGCAAATCCAGGCAACATCCAAATCTATCTATCATTCAAATGTAAGATGAAAATGCAGGAAAGAAGCTAAAGCCATACCTGAAGATGATATTTAATTCAGGCAATGGTAAATGGTATGTATGCCGACATTTAAAAGGAGACTATTATAATTTGTAAAAAGCCTTAAACCGTGTGTTAAAATGTGTGTAAGTATGCCAGACATCATCCACATACCAGATTTCTTTAAAGGCTTTGAAGCAGACACATGTTCATACAAGATGATATTTTAATCCATGTATTTTAGTGCATGTTAAATGGTATGCATGCCAAATTTAACAGGAGACTCTTATCATGTTTAAAAAGCCTTGAACTGTGTGGTAGAGGTGTGTAAATATATGCACAAAGCCAGGCAACATCTAAATATATCTATCACTAAAATGTAAGTGGACTGCAGGGAGAAAAGCGAAATGCATACCTAGAGAGTGGAGAGACGATATTTAATTCACGCAATGCTAAATAGTATGTATGCCGAATTAACTAAGAGCCTTTTATCGTTTGTAAGAAGCCTTAAACTGTGGGTTAAGAGGTGTGTAAATATGCACAGAGCCAGGCTACATCCAAATGCCAGAGTTTCTTGAGGGGATTTGGCTGGCTCTGAATGTAGAGCGCAGAGGGATTAAAACATGTCGACAGACCAACCAACGGACAGGGACAAACTGACCACTTTCTTCTCGTTAAACACAACTAAAATGTTACCATTTCTTTCCGCAGGAGAGCCAGAGCAGCGTCCAGGTTGGCCGGCTTGTGTGAAAGCAGGTTGTCGTTTCTTCCCCGACTCAGGTCGTCCTGGATCATGGTCTTCTTCACGTACATCCTCTCCATGTCTCTCCAGGAGCCGCCGCTGGAGTTCAGCAAGCCGCTCAGGCTCTTCGGCAGCGGGGGAAGACCCTCGATACAGGCCATGCCCCCCAACGAACCGTTCGTAGACTTACCATTCATCGTCCTGTGAGTTACTGGCCGAAAGTTGCTGGGATTTAACACTAACGGTGACTGTTTGTTGGGGTAGAATCCTGTAAATGTTGTGAATAAACCGCCGTCTCTTCCACACCAAACAGACTGAGCAACAGCCGTGGTTTTCTCTGCTTAGGGCGGCCGGTGACGACACGTCAAAGTACCCGGATTGAAGTAATTTCATTTCCGGTTTGACCATCAAAATAAAGGGGATTCTTTTTTTGTACTAAAATAAATATACAAGATGTAGGTTCTGAAATCATTGTTTTTCATTCAACAACTGCAAGTTAGACCATCTATTACTGTAAGAAGAATATGTATGTAACTCTGTGAAATATATACGATTGAATTGTATCAATAAAGTACTTATCTATCCATCTATCTATCTATCTATCTATCTATCTATCTATCTATCTATCTATCTATCTATCTATATATCTATCTATCTATCTATATCTATCTATCTATCTATATCTATCTATCTATTTATTTATCTATCTATCTAATGATCTAATGTAATCTACAACACTGTATTCTGCATGTTACACCTTTTTATTTTATAAATAGTGCTGCTACTACTTATTTAACTGAATGTGTACTTCTGTACATTTTAATGTATTTATTGTGCATGTCTTTCATTTATTGTTGTATTGTTTTCATCTCTATCTATACTTAGCTCTCACAATGTAAATGTCCCCTCTGTGGGACGAATAAAGGAATTCAGATTCTGATTCAAACGTACATTTTAATGTTGAATCAGGTTTAGGAAGACAGAAACGTCACTAACACTCAGAGCTAGCCTGTACTGGAGAGCATGTGTTTGAAGAAGCTGGATATAAAAAGGAACTCACCTTGTGGTATAACCGGCAAGAGAGAAGAGCCTTTGAGCTCCAGACTGTTTCAGAAATAATCCTTGATAATCCATGATATGGCGTTTCATCACGGCACGGCAGTATTTAGTTTAGACCAGTTGTTCTCAAATGGGGGTACGCGGACCCCTAGGGGTACGTTGGAGTACTGCAGGGGGTACGTGAGATTTATTTTATGTAATGAAAAAACAACATAAGTAATGCATTTTAAAAAACTACTAATAGTAGATTAACTACTTTATTCAAAAGTTTACAGCAATTCTGGATAATAAAATGGGAAAAATAAACGGGGTGCTCTCTTTTCCTCTCTCTCTCCTGACAGCCCGTCAGTCTCGTGCAGCTCGCTGAACCTGTACTGTGACCCGACAGTGAAGAATACAGATATTTATAACTAGTTTAGCTTGTTCCAGAGTAGATAAACTAGCTAAGTGTGTTAGGTCTATCTCTTAGTGTATTTTGCTCCGCTCACCAGTCCGTTACAGCGGGGGAGCTGTGACACGGCAGACCTGCCTGTTCTCCATTATGATCTGATCTCTCTCTCGCGTCCGGTTATACTTCACTCGCGTTTATGTCCAAATCTATCAGATCTAGCTAGTTCTAGTTAATGATATGACTGCTTGCTTATCAAAGGACCTAAACAATAAGCGTTGCTTGGCAACGGCGTGTGGCCGCAAAGTATAGCGCAGCATGTTTATATATAAGGGGTCAAAATCCAATAAAATGTTTTAATAAATCAGACACCGATGGTGCAGCGCCCTATTGTACCTCTTTATATAGGCTTTTTTCCATAGAATTTCTTTTTGCGCTGACCAGGGGGTACTTGGCTGAATTTTTTTTCACCAGGGGTACATTATTGAAAAAAGTTTGAGAACCACTGGTTTAGACAGTATCTGCCGGGTCCCGCGAGAACTCAGCCCCCTCCTTTTTATTTTGTAATCCTTTTTTTTTTTACAGCTTTATTCCCCAAATCAGCACTTTTGAAACAGGAAGTGAAATAGAGGGATATGAGGCATGGCTAGAATGGGTGATCTGTTTGGTATTTGGAGCAAAACACTTCATAGACATGTTTTTTATATATTTTTATATATCTGAGACCTATGCTGATAGGTGACCTTTACTATGACTTTGTGGCCGACACATCTGGCTGCTGACGTTTTGATGGACTGGTTTTGTTAATGACAAATATTGATTTTTTTTTTTCAGTATGGGCATTTTTATAAATGTTTTTTTACTAAGGAATGTAGGTGTAGGTTCTGTAAGCATGTTTTCCTTTTCACAATCACAACCCTACATTTTTCCCGTTGAGTCAGGTGATGGTAAACCATTCGACCATGATAGTATAATGGCGACTATAATTAGATTTATTCCACATCATTTATTCAACTGGAGAGCTGGTCCCTCTGGAGGCATTTGAAGGGTTTTAAATGACTTGGAGGCAGACACATCTGGCTGTTGATGTTTTGATTAATTGGTTATTTTAATGAGGAATTTTGGTTAAGATATTAGATATGTGTTCATTGTTTTATATTCTTGAATATCTTATCTTGTCTTTATATTAAATCAGAAGACTCTTGAATATATATTAGTATATTCGTACACAACTACAAAGCAGCAAAATATCAAAGTCATTGACCAGTTAAATTATGTATTCAAGTATTTGGAGACATGTATGAAAAGTGGACATGTACTGGGGGTCTCTTTGTGGTGTTCGCATTCTCACAGAATAATTGTGACTACTCTGTTCCAAAAAGAAAATGTAATTTAAAAAATTGACATTTATTTTGAAATCCAACTTCCGGTCATCTCATGGTTGGATATTACCTTGATGGTGCTGATTGTGGCTGAGAAGTCAAATCCGCTTCCTGTCCATTTAACACTGTGGCTGCTGGGCGTCTGCCTAGGCAGGAAAACTGAGTCTTTTTGATGTGTTTAAGTTTTTTAATTAATATTCAAAATGATTTGAACACCAGTAAAGATATTTTGACCAAAACATAACAAATTCAAAATATATTCTTTACTGCGTTAGTGAAGAAACGAGGTAAGATATTTGACAAACATTTATGATAAGAAATAAGAAGCATACATTCAACCTTGAATATACAGTATAGCCAACGACATTTAGCTATAACATCAATACAGATTAATTCATATACACTTTCTATTTGGATACATTAATAACTATTGGAGAAACGTATACACAAGTCTTAATACAAATGACTACAAAAAAGAGAAACAAGATGATTGAATAAGCTAACGGATGTGATCTGTAAGTATGAATCTTTCTATGATGTTCGTGCTCCAATAGTGAAACATTGAACACTCAATACTTATTTAAAATGTAACCGTAGGCCTTTCTATCAGCTTAATGTCGGAATGTAGTGTTCATTGGAGTGCCTGCAATAAACCTAATTGATAGATTTCCCCCAGCTGAGTGCAATCATAGAGTATGAGGTCACGATGGGGGTATGTGTGTGTGTGTGTGTGTGTGTGTGTGTGTGTGTGTGTGTGTGTGTGTGTGTGTGTGTGTGTGTGTGTGTGTGTGTGTGTGTGTGTGTGTGTGTGTGTGTGTGTGTGTGTGTGTGTGTGGGGACAATAGTTTTAGAGTATAAAGGACAGATGGTTGGCTTCACTTCCCGCACCCCCAGCCTGCAGCTCCGTAACAAAATTATAACAACAATAACCTTGAAATCAACACACAAAAGCATCACACACGCTCCCCGGCAAAAGAGGAGCATGTGATGTACCACACACACACACACACACACACACACACACACACACACACACACACACACACACACACACACACACACACACACACACACACACACACACACAGGCAGATGGATAATGCCTGGTATTTGTAATCCACTCATATTAATTGAATCGGACTCCTACAGACAGCATCATGTGCTTCTTCTTATGAGCACCCTACACCAGAGCCAAGCTTAACAAATCTACACTTATTGCTACAAAAAACAATGATTTGATTTTTACTTTCATAAGCTATTAGACTAAAAGGTGCTGCTGTCAGACCTTATGATTTATTTGCCCTATTGGGAGTGGGTGAATAGGTCTTAATCTCTGAACGTGTAAAAAAGTTTGCATTGACTGACAAAAAGTATTAAAGGGTCAGAAATATAACTCAAATAAATCATATTAACAATTGAAGAGTTAAAATAGAGTTACATTTGGAATATTAAAATGTATCCTTTTCCTTAAACCCTTAATTAGTTTAAAAAGCCAACAAGCTACTATTTGGAAGCAAATGCTTAGACCACTAGTGTGTTCAAATCAAACAAAGTTGGTTCAAATGTGTATTTTAATCCACTTTGTACCTCATTGATTTACAGTGTTGTCATACACATAATACAACTCTGTTTCCTGACTAATATTCCTGTTTTGAGATGGATAACCAACAATGTGACTTCCTAACTGTTAATTCCATGCTATCAATACAGTGTCAAATACTACATTTGCCGTGGAAAAGCATCTGTACAGTACAGCCTAATCCTGCTCTCAGAAACAATCAGTCATGCGCCGACCGTCCTCAGCTGCAGACCGATCAGGGACAATCTGTTGTGTGAGGCTTTTATGAGCAGAAGGACTCCTCTTTAAGCTTTCACCACCACCACCACCACCATCATCACCACCATCATCACTGCCTTCAGAGATCAAAGGATTAAGCGTATGATGCCCCCCCCCCCCCCCCGGGTGTCATGTAACCGCAGCAGGCTCGTGTTAATCTGCCTTGCTAAAAAGCATCGCTAAGCGTATGGTGGCTAATAATGCTCTGAAGATATCCGCTTATGTCGCTGCTGGAAAGCGATATGTGTTGCTAAAGACCAAGGAGATGACACTAAGTACTCATGCACTGTACATAGGCAGAACATGAACGTCTTTTGAATGTCTTTTTCTGCCTTAAATGTGACTTTATTCTCCTTTCCCCATGTCTTGGGCATTATTATTGTTTGAAGCCCTAGAGTGCAAATACTATGAATTGTCTTTCCCCTAAAGATATTCTCCCACCATGCATAGAATATTAGCTTGGACATTTTCCATAATGAATAAGTGATTTGAGGTTTCATGGATGAAACACAGACATCCATTGAACATGGCAGGATATCACAAAGCCATCACTCAGCCTTATGGTGCACGTTGTTAGTGTCTAGTATAGGAAAAGGCATTAATATTCTGAAAAAGGATTTACAGTGACAATTCAGGTTAAACATACAAAATGATTAGTTCTAATTTGTGTACCATCAATCACCGTAAATGTACATAATGAACAACCATTTGAACTAATGTTATTATTATATTTTCTTATATAAATATCATTATTTTGCCTTAATGTATACAATCATAATGTGTTCTACTTGTCTTTGCATTTAAACTTTTTTTTTTCTATTTTCCTATAATGGGACGAGACAGAAGTCTTCACTAAGCAGAGTAAAATTATGGTACCCCGTTAGTCACGTAGACATGTTTATGTGTGTGTCTGTTTGTGTGCGTGCAACATCTGATTCGTCCTTAAATCATTCAAATTTGATCATCTCTGTCTAAAATTGTAGTTTTATGACCGGATTTCACCCGGACCTCAATTTATATTTTAAAAAACAAACGCAATATCATTTGTTAAGAAAACATTTTTCTTCTACCACCATCCCATCTCACTGCTGGAACAACTCTGCATTGAACTTGGAGCTGATGCATCATTGTCTGAGAAACACAATGGGGTCTGAAGGGAAGGAGTGTGTGTGTGTGTGTGTGTGTGTGTGTGTGTGTGTGTGTGTGTGTGTGTGTGTGTGTGTGTGTGTGTGTGTGTGTGTGTGTGTGTGTGTGTGTGTGTGTGTGTGTGTGTGTGTGTGTGTGTGTGTGTGTGTGTGTGTGTGTGTGTGTGTGTGTGTGTGTGTGTGTGTGTGTGTGTGTGTGTGTGTGTGTGTGTGTGTGTGTGTGTGTGTGTGTAGGAGGTCAGCTTCCTAGTGTGTGAGTGTACAGCCGGTCAGGGGAGAGGAGTGTCAGAACAGCTACTGTCCCTGCTTCCTCTGGAGGGGTGATGTCAGGGTGACGTATAACTGTACTGACAATGGGTTATACGGCATTGTTTCAAAGTATAAAATCACATATGGAAGTGTGGTCAACAATAAATATGTGGAGGGTAAAACATCCTCTTCCTGCTGTTTAAAAAGGAAACAATGAGACATTTCTCACTGAGGGGATGCGTGCACTCCCACTCCTCAACTTCCAGGTGTATTCAAAAAAAATTGAAGCTGATCTCTGTTATTTCCTGTTTCTGAAAAATATATGATCTCACGACCCCTCACTCACGTTGTTAATTGCCGATAGGGCTTTAATAGGATTGGTTGTGCTTTCAAGTTATCCTTGTAAGCCATTACTTCCAAGTGCATAAATCAGGATCATGGTCTTTCATTCAGATAAAACTACAGGTTGGAAATAACAAAACAAAACCTGTTCTTCTTTTCTTTAAACATCACATTGTATACCTCAAACATCAGAGAACCTCCATGCTTTCTGTCCCAGATCTATTCTCCCCTCAAGTGATGCACGTGCAGAGAGAGGATGATCAGCGGTGTGTGTAGCAGCAGCAGCATCAGTCTGTGGTGCTTGAATGAGATGTGTGTTAGCTCTCGTGCTCTGTCACCCTCCTGGCTTCTCTCCATTCTGCAGGGACAGGAGGGCGTAGTCCTGACCAGCAGCTGGCCTCCCGCTGTCTGACCTCTGACCTCCTCCCCCATTTCTGCTCACCCACCAGCTCCGTTACACCCACTATATGTCCTTCTCTTCTCCTGTCTCAAGTCCGACTCCTCATTCTATGTGTGTGTGTTTTAGCTAAGGGGTTCTTAGATTAAACACAGACACAGCAGTGAGCCCCGTTACTCTATATGAATCACATTGAGTTGCAGGGGTAACTACAGTAACGTGTAGGGCGGCCTAAACGTTTGAACTAAACCTTTTTTATGGTTCATACAATACTAGTTATTAAAAATAAAATATATAGACACTTGTTTCCTGCTACAGATGTGTTTCGTGCAGTGATTTAGCACAGGTTAGCTAGCACACGCTATTGAGTGCCACAGTGACGCGTCCTAAAACCCGGAATTAAGTTAGCATTTTACCACTTCCGGTTCCTTCGACAAAAACCAATGCAATTTCTCCGTAGGATTTTGGAAAATAGCTCGAGAAAAGGTCTGTGGTTGAGACCGGTTGAAACACATTGAAGAGACAGATCACGTTTTGGTTTTTGTCGAAGGAACTGGAAGGAGTTTACTTGCGGGTTTTAGGACGCGTCACTGTGGCACTCTATTGCATGATTAGAGGGTGATTTCTCCCGTGTTCAGTAAGCAGTAAATGTGTTCTTCTGGAGTCAGACTTAATAGTTGCTAATATGCTAGATACTCGATAATATAATGCATATTTTTAGACATAATTAAATAAGAAGGTCTGAAATATATATATATCTTAATGGTTTGGTGCAGTCAGTGTTTTTTGTGTAGCACTGAAAAACAGATGGTTGTAGCTGCCTGAGGTTTCATTAATACTGGATTCAGAACTGATGGTGCAAATGTATCAAGTTTTTTTTGTTATTTATTCATTAAAGTTTGTGTTTTTTTATCGATGTGATGATAAAATGTTAGATACTGGGACACGCTCCAAACAAAAAACAAGGTTAAATAGGTTTTATTTGGCAACAAAATCTCAACATATTCAAAACTTTCCTCCAACGTATAAAAGTGGAACAAATATATATAAAATGATCTTAAAGTAGGAGTAAAATGTACATTTCAAACTTAAAACATTAAAACACAAACATGTCAATAAAACATCCTCGGTGTATCTACAGTGGATCTGTGTAATCAAGAACACTGAATCACAGTCACAGATACCGTGCACTGCCTGACCCCTGCAGCGTAAATGCAAAGAGGTGCAGAAATAAATAGCCAGTCTGAAAGCTGACTCCAGATCAGCAGAGGTCAGGCGGTGTGAAGGGCAGCACCAGCATATTTTAGGTGGAGGATCCATATATCACACACACACACACACACACACACACACACACACACACACACACACACACACACACACACACACACACACACACACACACACACACACACACACACACACACACACACACACACACACACACACACACACACACACACACACACACACACACACACACACACCATAATTAACTCAAGTAAAATTCCTTACGTTATCCGTTATACCCTGCTGTAGGCATTCAGTGTCAGACGGCACTTGTGATCATGACAGCGAGGTAATACTGAAAACCACATAAAAACCATTATTTTCAAATAAAACGGAAAGTATTTAGACTTTGTTGAGAAGATTTGGAACTGAAAACTCAACACAGCAAACTCCCTGAAACTCCTCCTAACATTTGAAACATTATTGCAACGTCCCTTTCACCTTCTCAACGTGCCCCTCCTTACTCCTCAGGCGAGGCAGGAATCAAGATGCTGGTTGATGGCTGACTCCGGCATCTGCGTTTGGCACACGGGACAGCTGACCGTCAGCACGGAGGAGGAGGGGGTCAAAGTGAGCATCCCAGGGAGCGAGGAAGTAGAGGAGGATGCAGAAGAGGTGGCAGTGGCAGTTCTCTGCTGCATTGCGGGTGCTTGTGTCTTCCCCAGCTCCCTCGGCGCCGCTGAATCGCTGCCTAATGCCTTCTGGAAAAAGTCATAGATGCTGGGGGAGTTCCCGCGCTCGTCCCACGGCCTCTTCCTCGATGCCGGAGCAGAACCGGAAGCTCCTGATTTACCGTCACTGTTAGTTTGACTGAAATACTTGGACTGTGATGGTTTACCAGGGCTGCCTTTGGTTCCTGTTGACACCACAGAACGGCTGGGTTCACTCGGACTAGCCGTAGATGTGAGGTTGTTATGTAGCTGTTTAGGAATGACGCCAGACGCAGAGAAAGCAGCATTGGGAGGATCTCTTTTTGTTTCTGGGTTAGAGGGTTGACCCGCTGACCTCCCGAGGCTCGTGCTGGTAAAGAGGCCTTCTATGGACCTCTGCGTGCTTTTATCTGCGTCTTGGCTACGGTTGCTGCCGCCGTGGGGTCTGTAGATTCTCACTGGAGAGCCGTTGATGTTGACAAAAGCTCTGGTGTTGCCGACAGACTTCTTCTTAAGTGGTTTCTGCACCACGGAGGAAGCTGGTCTGATGGAGGGGACAAGACTTTTAGCCGGAGAGGATGGCGGGAAGAGCTTCTTTGGAGGGGGAGGCACCGCTGGGGAGGGTTGGGGATTCCCTCCGAGCTGGAAGCCTTTGCCACTGAATGGGATGAGGTTCCTTATGTCCTGTGATACGGAAACTGAGGGGAAATAAGTTTATATTTGAGACTTTCTGTGATGTCAGACCAAATCGATTATAAGATTACGCTTTTAAATGATTATCTAAGAGCTGTTGCTAACCTTGAGCCTTGTTGTGGACTTTCATCCTTTTGAGTCATCTGAGTCATTGTACGTATGAACAAAGTAAACAAATGCTCGCTAGGCTAGCATAAGCTACAAAGAACATACACTGATATACACTCTAAAAATCATTGTGTACCTCATTTAGGGATATATAGTGACTTAACCGTGATTTACTTAAAATGTATGACCAGGGTATATGCAGGAATCCTGAAGTCACATGTAAGACCTTTTTTAAGACCCTTTCCATACATTTTAAGACCTCATGGCCACTTGGAGTTCTAACCGGTTACCTTGGCGACACACTTTACCTCACATTGACTATATACAGTATTGATTGTCCTTCCTCCTTATCTTCCAACCATTTGGACGCAGACTTGCATTTCCCCATAACGATGTTGTTTAACAACCGGCGTAAACTGACCTTCGCGCGCTATCAAGCAGTGAGCGTGCAATGTCCTGTTCAGATGACGTCAAACCCAACGGGATGCCATAAATAAACTACACAGAATCACACTACACACCTACGCAATGATTACATTCAGGCACACTGTAGAATACAACCTCTTTGGACCATTTATATACTTATTGAAAACAAGCTACAAAATGTAATACCTTGGAAAATGCTGTTTAATACTTTTTAATAGCCTTCATTTTCACTAAATTGATTTATCAACTTGTAATACTTTTTAAGACCCCGCGGACCCCCTGATGAAGGACTAGTTAACACAGCAACGCCTTCCTCACCTGTAGTTGTGCTCGGAGGCTTTTCATTTCCAGAGGTCTTCCTCTCTGAGGCCTTCTCGTCTGTTTTATCCTCCTTCTTGTCGTCCTTCTTGCCTTTTTTGCCGTATCCTTCTGGCTCTTTGACCTTGGTGTAGGTCCCTCCACACGTCCTCCTGTGGTCTTCCCACCACGGATCCTGAGGAGAAGGAGCCCGGTTCATGGCCCTCTTTACGAAACCAAGGTAGGGCTTGCGGTTCTGACAGGGCCCGTTGCATTTCCACCAGTGCTGCCGGTACACTTCCACCTCATCGTGGAAACTGTGGTAGACCTGAGAATAGGACATGGGTTTATTTATTATTCTTTAATCTAAGCCAAAACAGACTTAATACATAAAATGTGTAATAGAAGATCCACTTACAGAAATGTGTGTCCCGGTGGCATCGTTGATCCGGTTCATGTGTTTGCAGAACTCAGGGCCGTGACCGTCTCTGTCTCGGTTTTTCTGGGTCACAAACAGCAGCGCGTGGATCATCTCATGAAGGAGAGTCTGTGGAAACAAAAAGAAGACCAGTATTAACCAGTGTGAATAAATACTAAATTGTGTCTAATCTTTCCAGTGTTGTGTTCTTGTTGTTATACAATATGTCATAAGCCAAACACTTCTGAAAAAGCAAGATCAGTGTAACTATCCACCTCACCTGCACCAGGTCTTTTCTCGGTCTGAGCTTCAGCAGAGGCACACTCAGTCGGATTGAACACAGACCCCCTCGGCCCTCATAAGAACAAACACCAGCACACCTGAACAAAAGCATAAACACAGAAGGAAACATTAGAGACAGACGGCCCTTTCATGAACGCTATTAGCACCAGCAGCACTGGTGGTTCAAACCAGAGGCGGAAGATGTATTCAGGTCCTTTATTTTGGTAAAAGTAACAATACCACACTGGGAAAATAATCCACTATGAGTAAAAGTCCTGCATTTGAAACCCAAATTAAGAAAAGTATGTAAGTATTGTACATCAAAAGCAGTAGAATGGTCCCTTTAAGAGTTTTGCTATGATTTATGATGTTTTTAGATCAATATTATTGCTGAATTTATGTTAATTATGTGAAATGTTAATGCTGTAGACAGAAAGGGTATACAAAAGTGAACTGAAAACGAACTAAAACTGCTGTGTGTGGAATAAAAAGTACTATATTTGCCTCAGAGGTGTAGTGGAGTATGAGTATATGGTAATATATAAGTACCTTAAATGTGACCTTAAATACATGCATCTAGGGTCATTAGACCACTGCTTTAAACAGTGACATAACCTTATCATCTCTCCAATGGTCACACCAACACCCAACAAATGATCTAAGCATATTCTTTTTTCATTGGTGGCATTTTCTGCACCCTTATTGCACACGTCAGCATGGTTTTGGTTTCTGGCAACACAATTATAACACAGTATAATGTGACTCACAGTGTCATCCTTGGGCTCCACTTCACCTCCACACCGCTAAGTTTCCCCCAGAAGAAAGTGTCATTGAATTCCAGAAACATGGCTCTGACATCGGGGCTGGGGTCCAGCGTCTCCCAGGAGGAGTCCACGATGGACAGCGGCCTGTCGGGCTGCACTTTCGGCTTCCAGTAGGGAACAACATCGCCTCCAGAATCAGATACCTCCACTTTCCGCTTCTTACTGCTCTGTCCGAAGCCTTCATCATCACAGGCACTGGATGAATATGGTGGTGTCTCGTATTCATTGTCAAACTGCTCCTGGAGCCGAAGAGCTAGCATAAAATCTTCATCCATTACAAAAACAATACATAAAAGATTATGCAAAATGAGGTAGCTAGCCACTTAGCTTTGGTTGTTCGGGCTAACTAGTTAACGTAGTTTGTAAAAGGCTCTCAAATAGCAAGTGACAAAATTACCGGAGCCAGAAAACAGTCTGACAGATATAAGACCTGTACAAAACATTATATTTGTGTCATAATTTCATTAAAAACACGCAAATCATGTTGGACGAAAGTTTTCCTGCTAACTCTCAGTCCGAAGCTAGCGCCAGCGGTTTTTTGCATGAAGTCTTCTTCTTCTTCTTCTCTTGCTTTTGGCGGATTGCAAAAAACTTAAAAGGTGCATACCGCCACCTACTGTACATGAGTATGAATCATCACATCATTCCAACTCTTTAACCTATGTTCTAATCAAAATAAAATAACAAATAAATCAATAAAACCATTAAATAAATAAAACAAAAAACAAATCTATGTTCTTTCCTGACCTAATGTTAAATTATTTTTCCTACCCCAGTTTCACTCAAGAATTTAAACAGTGCCTTTCTGGTAGCTTTTACTCCCTCTCCTTTTGTTCCCAAAACACCAACCACACTCCACTCCCTCTCTGCCTCTAAGACTTTAGCCTTTAATTGTTCTCTTTCCGCTTTATAGATGTCACAATGTAACAATATATGTTCGACATCTTCTTTTACTACACAGTTCCCACACTTGTTACTGTCACTTTTCCCCATGATATACAGCGTACTATTCAAAGCCGTGTGATTTATTCTGAGTCTGGCCTTCATGATTTCCTCCCTTCTGTTTCTTTCTTTATGAATATTAATTGTAATTGTATTTTGTACTTTGTGATAGTCCTTGCCTTTCTGGTCTTTCTCCCACCTTTTCTGCCAGATCTCCATCCCTTTCTTCTTAATAACTGCTTTTCCTTCTCCTTTACCAAGTTCAACTGGTAATGTTATTTGCTTTTGTAGTGCACTTTTTGCTCATCTATCAGCACACTCGTTCCCTTTCACCCCCTCATGTGCAGGCAACCAGCAGAACTGCAGATCCATGCCGCTTCTGCGCAGTCTTAACAGGCTATGATTCAGTTCTATGAGAATGTCTTCTCTAGTAGTTGTTGTTGATTTTTGCATGAAGTCTATCACAATGCAACCAAATAACATCCGTTAAGAATTTCAAAATAAAACTTCCAAAACAACTATAATGTAACTATTTGTTGTAAAATGTAAAACTCAAATAAATACAATAAAGAAAATGCGTGTATGTTTAATGAATATCAAAATGATAAAATTACAATTATTAGGAGCCTTACACATGAGTGTTTCTTTAGTTATTCCTCGACCTGTGTTTAAATCATGATTGTTTGCTCTTATTGTGACACTCATTTCCGGATCTAGATTTATTGTTAACTTGGCAACACCTTGGTTTGTTTCGAACGGTTTCAAATACAGCAAGGAATTGTGGGAATTGTTGTCTTCTTTAATTCTTGTAGGCGGCTTGTGGTTGGCCAACCTAAAATGCACCCGGTGTTATTTTTGTTGTAGTTTACTGTTAAAATAAAAATATATTTTGCCTCAAACAAAGTGTTATTTATCATTTACATTGAAACTGTATGTAATTTAGAACAATTTATAATGTTAAAAACGATCACATTGTAATAAATATATTTTTATTGATGACATTTGTTGGCCATTTCATTTTCTGAATCCCGTGACGTTTAGGGTGGCAACTTCCTGTTTGGGTTGCAAGCGGACATGAATCGATGAACTCTTCTTCTGTCTACATGTATCACTATTTTATCTAAACAAGGGAACACACACACCACAGAAATGTCGGAAACGGGGAACAGACTTCGCAAACTGCTCGAATCGCAGAATTTCGACCCGCAAAATTACGTGAAGCAGCTGTCCCAGCAGTCCGATGGAGACAGAGACCTGCAGGAACACCGTCAAAAGATCCAAAACCTGGCCGACGAAACGGCTCAAAACCTGAAGAAAAATGTCTACAAGAACTACAGACAGTTCATTGAAACTGCTAAAGAGATATCCTTCTTGGAGAGCGAGATGTACCAGCTGAGCCACATCCTGACCGAGCAGAAGAGCATCATGGAGAGCATCACTCAGGCCTTGATATCCACAGATAAGGATGAGACCTCTAAAGAGATGCAGGCTGCTTTCCCCAAAGAGACAGAGGAGCTGAAGCAGAGGACACTCACATCCCTGCTGGAGAAAGTAGAAGGGGGTAAAAACATCATGGACACCCCAGGGAGGCACCTTGTCTACAATGGTGACCTTGTTGAGTTTGATGTTGACAACATGTCCCCCATCCAGAAGGTGCACGCTTTCCTCATGAACGACTGTCTCCTAATCGCCACCTGGCTGCCCAACCGCAGGGGAACCGTGAAGTATAAATACAACGCCCTGTACGACCTGGAGAGCTTCGCTGTGGTCAACGTGAAGGACAACCCTCCCATGAAGGACATGTTCAAGATCCTCATGTTCCCCGACAGTCGCATCTTCCAGGCGGAGAACAGCAAGATCAAGAAGGAGTGGCTGGAGATCCTGGACGAAACCAAGAAGAACAAGGTCACCAAGGACAGGCACAAGAAGGAGGAGGAGGTCCCCGTGTCTCCTGTGAGGGCCCAGGTGTCCACCAATCCTTTCGACCAGGAGGAAGAACAGCAGCCAGCAGGGGAGGCAGAGGAAAGCGTGGACCTCAGCCTCGACTGGATCCAGGAGCTGCCCGAGGATCTGGACGTCTGCATCGCCCAGAGAGACTTCGAGGGCGCCGTGGACCTGGTGGACAAACTCAACGAGTATCTGAAGGAGCAGCCGGTCAACCAGAGGGTCAAAGAGCTGCGGCTGAAGGTGGAGGAGCGGCTGCGCCAGCTGACCGAGGTCCTGGTGTTCGAGCTGTCTCCAGATCGGTCCCTTCGGGGGGGGCCTAAAGCCACCAGGAGGGCCGTGTGCCAGCTGATCAGACTAGGTCCGGCTTTGTTTGTGGTTGTCTTTCATTTATAGCCCCTTACACATCAACTCAAAAGTAAACATTGCTTTTCTGCAGGGAAACTACAGCGTCTCCACTCTCCAGGTTAAAGGGCACCTTGGCAGGAGTGGATAAGGGATTGTTACTGATTTACTTCCCACTCCTACACTGTTTGTAATAATGTCGCATGTGGTAGTTAAATATGCTAGCTCAAATTCTCCCAGCAGAACACCTTTTAAAGACTTATTTGATTCCTCACCACCCAAACTCTTACATTTGCTAATTTTTCTTTTTTTTAAATGACCAAATTCCAAATAGTATTTATTAAATGTTATTTTATCCTCTCAAATTATGTTCTAAAGTTGTTTCAAATTATGTTCTACACTGCTAAGTACTCAATGCATTGTGATGGAGTAACAACATCAATATTTGTTTTGCTACAAGCAGTAAAAGGTCAGATATTTATTCAAAATCATGCACGAATCAGCCTTACTTGATGAATGGTTATTGAAACATGTTAAAATGCCTAATGTCTCACTTAATTAGATCATATTTGCATTCAATTTGAATCGTTTTTGTCGGTGTATGCAGGCCAGCCCAACACGATATTCAGCCAAATAGCAATATAAAACCCCTGTGATATTGGTTGTAAATTTGAATCGTGTTCACTGTGTTTTCTAGGCCAGTCCACTAAGGCCTGCGAGTTGTTCCTGAAGAACCGAGCTGCGGCGGTGCAGACGGCCATCCGGCAGCTGCGTATAGAAGGAGCCACGCTGCTCTACATCCACAAACTCTGCAACATCTTCTTCACCAGCCTGCTGGAGACGGCCAAGGAGTTCGAGATGGACTTTGCCGGGAACACGGGCTGCTACTCCGCCTTCGTGGTCTGGTCCAAAACCACCATGAGGATGTTTGTGGACGCCTTCAGCAAGCAGGTATGTAGAGGATAATACGATATTGCTTTGATGGTCGGATCAAGTCTGAAATGTGACATGCATCACAGCAGCTCCATGTGTAAGATCAACAGACAAGTATCAAGACACGATACATGAAAAACAAACATTTAGCAGAACGGCACGATCACTGAGAGATGCTCAAACAGCCTTCAACGTGCATCTGATCTGGATTCAGCTCTGTGTTCACTGAGAGGACTGACTGGAGCTCAAAGGATGCTTCAGTCTGACTTTATTCAATCTCCATTAGATGGCAGCAGTTAATATTCTCTGTTCAGAGCATGCTTTGGGTCCCAGGTGATGTTGTTGGACAGCCTCACAGGTTATTATGGTATGCTGAGTCAGAAAGTCTCATAAGTAATACATGATATGGTTACCACAGGGGGAGATTTGTCATTTGAACCCAGTGAAGGTGTATTTATTCCTGTGAAATATCAAAGTAACATCCGAGTGGCTTCTTGTGTTCCTCAGGTGTTCGACAGTAAGGAGAGCCTGTCCACAGCAGCAGAGTGTGTTAAAAAGGCAAAGGAGCACTGCCAGCAGCTGACGGAGATCGGCCTGGACCTGACCTTCACGCTGCAGTCGCTGCTGGTCAAAGACATCAAGGCGGCGCTGCAGAGCTACAACGACATCATCATCGAGGCCACCAAGCACCGAAACTCTGAGGAGATGTGGAGGAAGATGAACCTCATGACCCCCGAGGCTCTGACTAAACTCGAGGTGGGTTTGGATTTAACTCGTTTTTCGTGTAGTGCTAATTGGTTCTCAGCTGTCCCGTTCTGAGCTGCTATTGAGTTGTTTAGCAGTCATGCTGTCAGCTCACAACTGAACGGAAGCAATGACATTTGTATATACCCCACTGTATAACCAAACATAAACATTTACCTATCTACACAAGTATACCCATACATACAATATATGTTAACCAATACAACCATACACTTAAATGTAACCATGCAAACATTACAAAATGCCATTTAAATAAAAGAAACACAAAAAAGGGTTCATATATTAGGGATGCCAGTGATTATTCGATTATTCGAATATTCGTTACAGTCTCCATAATCGAATATTATTTTTAAAAATCGTTTTATTTATATATTTTTTTATTAATATTTAGGTTTTTTTTTTTCTGGCTTAGTTTCAACCAAAATATAGACTAAGAATAGTAATAGTATTAATAATTGTAAATGGCCATTGGTCACACCACCAGTTTGTTTTACTGTAAACTTGGAGGAAGCCTGCGTGCAGAGCAGACTGCTGCTGCAGCACGCTACACACCGCCCCCGCCCCCACCCCCCCTCTTCCTCACACGTGCGACTAAAGATGAACAAAGCGGCAGGTAAAAAGAGATCCTCCTCGTGGAACTACTTCGAACTTACAAGTCCAAAGGAAGTTAAATGCAAGCTCTGCGAAAAGACGTTGGTCTATCACAGCTCAACCTGCGAAGCACGCCAAAGAGGTTAGAGAGCATAGCGCATCTCCAAATAAAGGCAATGGCAGGCACTTTAGAAAATAACAAAAAATAAACCAACATCATGTTGGTGTTGGTCTATGTGTCGTTTATTTTGTTTGTACTGTTAAACATGTTCCAGTCAAGAAAACAACGGGGGGGGGGGGGTCGGGGTCGGTCGAATAATTGATTTTGATCATGGTCTGTTTCTGGCAACCCTAATATATATATATATATACAACTTTGGACTATTGGAAACTTTAGAGCATGGTGAAAATAATTTGTAAAGGGAGGCTGTGGGGCAGTGGGTTGTGTGTTGGTGTTGGGATCAGCGGGTCACAGGTTCAAACCCCACTGCTGTCAGCATGTCGTTGTGTCCCTGAGACACTTCACCCCAAATTGCTCCTGTGGGGATTGTCCACAGTATTGAGTATGTAAGTCGCTTTGGATAAAAGCGTCTAACATGTGATGTAATGTAAAGTCTGTAGTGATTGCTACCTCAGTGCAGAAGATCTTTATCCGAGGAAAAACTAACTACCGTAATTTCCGGACTATAAGGCGCACCTGAATATAAGCCGCAGCAGCTAAATTGAATGATGTGTACATATATAAGCCGCACTGGACTATAAGCCGCAGGTGTTTTAATGTTTCATTACCATATGTAAGGGTTCGTGCACAGAGGGGATTGTCGGGAAAGAGATGGCTGTTTGAGGAAGCTCCCATTTATTAACATTTCAACAAACAAGTTGCATATTTGCATAACGTATTCAAGTGTTACCATTTAGTGCAATAGTAGCTACAGAACATGTGCTGTGTAAACTGTACTGTATCACATAGTGTTTCAGACACACAAACTTTTCAACTTTCAAACTCAAACGGTGCGCTCCCAGCACACGTACCGGCAGTGATCTACAGCAGTGGTTTTCAACCAGTGGTACAGGGACAAACTGTCTCGCTCTCGTAATGTCTGTCTGTCTTGCTCTCGTTCTGTCTCTCGTACCACTCTCGGTTCCACTTTTACTTTTGCGCGCTACCTGTCTCACTCTTTTCCGGCCTCCAGCTTTTCCTGCTGGAGCCCGCCGCTTAAAGGTGGGGGGCGCGGACCGGTCATAGAGCCCATAGAGTTAAAGGTGGTGGACTGTAACCTGTAAAACCCATAGATTTAGGAGGTCCCCTGGTGCCCGTTAGCTGTACAAATCCATAGATTAGCCGCACCGTTATATCAGCCGCAGCGTCGAAAAAAGGCGCGGCTTATAGTCCGAAAATTACGTTAGATGCTTAGTGGTCATAAGATAAACAAGATCAGATGTACTTTGTTGGACCTTTCTGACTTGCAGCAGCATAACTAGCTTTCATAATTCATTTAATCACCGTCACGATATAAATCTTTCCTCTGCAGGACGAGATGCGCAGCTGTGGCATCGCCAGCTTCGACCAGTACACGGGGGATGACTGCTGGGTGAACCTGAGCTACACCATCGTGGCCTTCACCAAGCAGATGATGAGCTTCCTGGAGGAGGGTCTGAAGCTGTACTTCCCTGAGCTGCACATGGTGCTGCTGGAGAGCCTGCGCGAGATCATCCTGGTGGCCGTGCAGCACGTGGACTACAGCCTGCGCTGCGAGCAGGACCCCGAGAAGAAGGCCTTCATCATGCAGAACGCCTCCTTCCTCCACGACACCGTGCTGCCCGTGGTGGAGCGGAGGTTTGAAGAAGGCGTGGGGAAACCCGCCAAACAGCTGCAGGACCTGAGGAAGAGCACCAGACCGGTCCGCATCAACCCAGAGAGCACAACGTCTATGGTGTGAGAAGACGGAACGCTGGCCAAAAAACACTGAAAAGCTCTTTTACTGAATGTTCCGCCAATTTCAACTCCCATTTGAATAATAACCGCTAGATGTTGGTTGTTTTGAGATTGCCGGACAATAATTAAAAGGATGCATTAGGAGAATACCTCAAGATAGGTATGAGTATAAAGCTACTTTGATTTACCTGCATTTCTACAGACACACACACATGCCTATTGTTATTGGTTAACATGGATAACACCTGATCTGATTTAGTTTTTTTGATGCACTAAAATGATTTATGAGAAAGCCTTGTTCCATTCGACAGTGAAACAAACGCATCATCAGTGACTTAGCATCAAATAAGACACATTGAAATGTGTTTGTGTTACTGTATGATGATAACCAACAAGTGCACAGTGTAAGTGTGCAACAAGTCCCTGAGGACACATTTCAGACAATGATTATATATACATTTATATCTGATCAGACTGCCAATGTTACGTGCCGGTTTCCATGAAATGTCAAAACACAATTGATCAAAGATATTGAATCTATTGACATCAGTGAAATAAGTGTGTACCCATGCCAAACTAATGTTTATACTTAAGTTGGATAATATGAAATATGATGTTTGATGCAAACTCACCCAGTTTAGATTTTGACGCTACTGGACCGTCATTAGACACTAAATAGTTTTCTTGCATAGGACTTTTTGAAAAGGGACGACTGAAAATATAATGCACTGGTGGTTAGCGCTCACTGTTATAAAAAACACATGAAAGTGAATAAAGGTCTAATGCACAAAACCTGATCTGTGTTTTTTTGTAAAGAGACACATTAATTGCACAAAAACTCAACGTATTGCTGAAGATTATTCACCTGTGAATGTGTTTTTAGAGCATTGCTACCATCAACACCTACTTCTTCAAGGTCGAGACCTCGGATAAGTCGACTCCAATTCACATAAAGTCGAGTCAACAATATGCAAAAGTGTCTCTCCGAAGCTTTTCATCTGCTCTCCTGAATTCACAGCTTGAATAATATAAGGTCACATGTTGGTGAATGCAGGAAATACAGAACTCAAACAACACTCAACTTCTGGGTTAGAGTACATTTCATCTATAAAACACATGTAGTTCCTGAACAACTTTCCTTTAAGCTCACCTTTGAAAGATAAAAGAGTATTGCCCTACTCTTTAGTATATAACGTATAAGAGAAGGGACGTTACTATTTGAGGCAAGCATGTTTCTTTTCCCACGTGTCTCATTATTTGAGAATGCTAATTAAACCAACCCATACAGAAACAAAGCTCCCTCTCTGTGTTGACAGTGAAGAGCGATATGTGAATGTGACCGATGTGTTTGCTTGATAAGGATCACCAATTTGCTTCTTTGTTCTCTGCCAAAAGTATATTTAGCATTTTTTCTTCTGTCAAAATGTGTCTTTCCAACCCAATACACTTTTTTATGTTTCTTAATGTTTTCCAAACAAATCAGAATCATAGACCTTTTTGCAGCAGCCATGTTAGTAGTTCCACCAATGCTTTCCCTGCAATTCTATTAACATATCCAGAACTCTGCTGCCCGCCTCCTCACCCACACTCGCTCCCGAGACCACATCACTCCCTCTCCTCCGTCCGTCCGTCAAAGAATCGACTTCAAAGTCCTCCTCATAACTCACAAAGCCCTCAATAACCACCCCCACAGACCTGCTGCACCACCACACCCCTTCCCGCTGCCTCCGCTCATCAGAAGCCAACCTCCGTCCTATCCATCCCCACCCGCATCAATCACCGGACCTTGGGGGACAGAGCCTTCTCCGTCGCTGCCCCCTCCCTCTGGAACTCACTCCCACAACCCATCAGAGACTGCCCTGACCTCACCACCTTCAAAGAACTCACCTCTTCAATCTGGCTTTTAATGTGTGATTGTGTTTGTATTATTTGACTTTAATTTGACTTTAACTATATATATTTATTTGTGGTTCTTTTCTTTTGTTTCCACTATTTTGATAGGTACCTATATGACTCATTTCTGGGATTTCCCCTCCTCGACTCCTATCCTCGACTCCCAGCCTCGTGTCTTAGTCCCGCCCACAGGAGATGCGAGCGGACGAGCCGCGGAGGACCCATCAGTGTATCCTCGATTATAGCTCCTCCAGAGAGCCTCCTCGACGCTCGATCCTCGGTGCTCGAAGTGCATTTAGAGAAATGAGATGTCCTTCAACATGGCGCGCTGAAATTCATTTCCGGGTAACTACCGGGGGACCGAGGATTCGAGGAGTCAAGATCTCAGAAATGAGATACGTCCCTAGTCTTTGGTAGGCCAGTACTCCTAGGTGTGTACATGCTATCACATACACCCAAACCCTGCCTTTAAAAAAAAAATCATGACTAAAACCCATACCAGCACATTACAACGAATTGTAAAAAAGCATGTATCTGTGCTTAAACCATAGACTGTATATATAAAGGCTTAAACAGAAGAAAATCACCGCAGATCAGAAAACATTACTTTTCATGACTTTGTCCTTCTTTATTGACTACACTGCCCTCTTGTGGCAACTCCCAATCAGGACATCTTATATTATGATTGATTTTGTTTATGAAGATGTTAAGGAAGCAATTCATAATCCTTTTACTGTTAATGACGTGATTGAACATTCAACAGTCAGTATGTTTTATTATTAATTTAATTTATACATTCTGTTTACAGTTCTAGTGTTACACTGTAATCCATGGGGAACCTCCTCAAATCCTTACAGTAGATGTGATTAATTCCCCTTTACTGGGAAAATGTGTCCACTCATCATCCTGTTTTGCTGGAGAAAATGGGAAGGAAACCTTAAAAATATAATATTTAAACATGTCTCTGTTGCCCTTTCAGTAAAACCCAGTTAGACCTATTTGACTTGTGTTGTTGCAACATGAAAACAAGTTCTCCACTCTCTGTTTAAAACATTTCCCAGCAGCCACAGTCAGTGTAGACGGATATATTTTTAGACTTCCTTCATGATTCAACACATGATTGTTCTCTCTGCTTCACAGCTCATCTGGTTATAATCAGTGATGTGACGGAGGACTCGAGGAAAGCCTCCGGGTAAGGTTATCAGCTTATCCTCAGAGAAGAAGCATCAGGCTGCTGGGATGACTCCAGAGAAATGCATTCAGTCAACACTGAAGGAATAAAAAAGAGAGAATGAATAGGTCGTAGACTGAATGTGCTGTAAACTCAAATGCATAATCCAATCTTTTAAACACAGCATGAAAACACATGTTATATATTTTAATTAGTGTTTCACATCTACATTAAATTTCATTTAGCTGATGCTTTTATCCAAAGCCACTTACAATAACAGCAATCAACCATGAGGATTCAAATCCAAACAGCAAGAATCCTGTAAATAAGCGCAACATATGAGAGGAATGAGATTTTTCTATTTTAAATGTAGATGTTTTTTTTAGTTGCCACGGTGCACTGGAAACAGGTGTTTTTTGGTTTGTTCGAAATATGTGTTTATCTGCTGTTCTGTTCAATGGGGAGCTGTCTACTCCAGCCAGGATAACTGCACATAAAGCAGTATCAGGGGCATTTCCTTCTAGTCAAATTGATCCTATGGACAGAGTACAGAAATAATAATAAAATAAAAAAGTAAACATTTTATAAATACATTAAAAATAATAATACAGCATCAAATAAAATGATATACATACATTACAAATAATTATAATAAAAACAATTTAAAAAATACATACATAATAAAATAATAACACAACAAATAATAATAATAATAATAATAACACTTAAAAAACATTTAAAAAATAGCACTGGCCAGCCTTACAGGACCGTGCTACCACCGAAACACAAAAAATATAACATAAATAAAATGATGAAAAACGTATTAATAGAAACATAATAATATTAATAATAATAATATATTGCTCAGAGGTTAGAGCAGGCCGCCCATAACAAGTGTTGCTGTGAATCCCAAACATGGCCGTACAATCAGACCCAACCACATCCCCCTTCTATATCTGAGCAAGGATTTATACCTTCAAAAAAGTGACCAGCAGGGAAGTGTTAGAAGATGTGTGAAGGGATTTTGGTAGAACTTTACTTTATGACAGGGAAGAACTCCGAGGGACATGAAGAATCACAAGAACACATATTCAAATAACATAAAATAATAATAACATAAAAAAATAATCACAATAATACAATAAAATAATAATGAAATAAATAAAATAATAATATAATTATTGTACAAAAAACACTGATAAAATCTCACTTGAAAAAATATGTATGTAAAATAAAAAATGTTTAAAGTGATAAAAAATAATAATTAAATACATTATTTTTAAAAGACATTTTTATATAAAACCTGAAAAGAAAATTGAATTAAAAATTGTTTTGCAACACAACAAAAACATTTTAAATAACAATATGTTTTATAAATGGGGACACAGATTTTCAGTTTGCTGCTTTAAGAAAGAAACACACACAGAGATACAGGACTTTCAATTTTTTCATTTCTTTTGAAAGATTTTGGTCTTTGCCAGTCTTAAGGTCATGTGATCCAGTCACTTCAAATCAATCCTGCCTGCTTAAGCTTCTGTATAGGTCAGTGGTTAAATCAGGGAAATCCAGGTCACTGTGAGACTAAGGGTTCAATTCCCAGTCATGGTAGAACAATTCCGACTGTAGGCCTATATTTAAAAATAGAAGAAGAAGTGGTTTGTCCAAAA
Source organism: Notothenia rossii (assembly GCF_949606895.1). Classification (NCBI taxonomy): domain Eukaryota; kingdom Metazoa; phylum Chordata; class Actinopteri; order Perciformes; family Nototheniidae; genus Notothenia; species Notothenia rossii. The sequence continues at coordinate 75,907,694 of NC_136906.1, read as the reverse complement.
AATATAATAATTAAAAAAAAAAAATAATTAAAGAATACTCACAAAAATTAAGCACATGCAATTAAAATAAGAGATGTGTGCAGTGAATTTGATAGAACTTGTCTTTATGACAGGGACGTTATTTATTATTGCATCGCAGTCTGCTTAAAGAAAGACAACAATTGAAACAAAGCTAAACCGACCGAGTGCTACAAGATTTAATTGTTTTAAAATCACATTATTAGAAAATTAGAAAAGAGGAGTTGTGTTGATGGACGTATTTATTAAAAATAAAAATGACACACTGACAACATTTCTTACATCTTCATATCGTCTCTAGATTTAACCTTTTCCTATTGGTCGGATCCAGTCAGCTGACCTGGGACAGTGTTCAAACGTTTCCTGTTCACTGTCGTTTAAATCTCTGTTTTGAGGCGTGTTACTGGATGTCTTTTTCCAGAAATGTCTCCTTAACACACTGCCCGTTTATTCAGTGTAATAATGAGCATGTGCAGGACTGGGACAATAAGTCAGGCCGGAAATTATACACCCAGCCAGACCATATTCATGCATATTTTACTAATCACTACCCCCTCAAATGGAAATAGGTGTTTACATAAATGCTGACCAAACCGTTTGAGACCCACTGAGATAACTTAAACTAAGTTAACTATCTAAACACTCAGAGTCCTTAACCTCACCTAAGCTGTAGTTATCAGTCTCTCAGTCTGACAGCAGAGGACTCTCCCTCCACCTTGTTATTGAAACAGCTCCTTATATCTGTTAGCAGCTAGCTAACCAGATGCTAACAACAAAAATACAAGTAACCGGTGCACGCTCTCTCTCTCTCTCTCTCTCTCTCTCTCTCTCTCTCTCTCTCTCTCTCGCTCGCGCCACATATACACACACCCTCCCGAGCTTGAATGACACAGAGACCAATCGAGGGCTTTAATTTATTATCGGTATGGAAGTGGCCATGTCGGCAGGCCACATTATGTAGACCACATGTGTATAAACTCAAGGCCCGGGGGCCAAATCAGGCCCTTGGTGGATTTAATTTCGGCCCGCAGGATAATTTCTAATTACTATTAGATCTGGCCCGCCGGTATATTGCACACAATCACTCAAACCCGAGGGTCTCCTCAGCTCAGAGCCTGACCTCAAACATTGATGACCTTGCACCCAAGATGAGATGCCAAGTATCTGAACTAGCATCACAGAGCAGCACACTGAGTTTCCATGGATGTTTCCTTCTGCACTTTCTTTCTTGAGACAACAGGGCATGTTTGGTTTCTCTTTGAGGGAAATAGTTTTGTTGAAGCTGTTGTTGGCCTGTGGAAAAATGTAATCATAAGAAATGACTCTGGAAAAGCTGCAGATAGAGCCATAAGAAATGAATGCAACTGATTATTTAATGTTTAATGTTGTTTTTATAGGCAATCATTTAAGCTTTGTTAGTTCCAGGTTTAATATGTGCAATAACTTCATTTCAATAAGTTTTGCAATAAACATTGAACCATTCCGGCATTCGACTAGTACCCATTTTTTTTATTTTGGCCCACTGTGTATTTGAGTTTGGCATCCCTGATGTAGACAGACAGTCACCCTGTGTGAGGCAGACCCACATTTGCGCAACGTTGCGTTCACAATACATTAAAAAAAAGATCGCCAGGCCAGCAGGCCACTTAACAGGCCAGGCCATCGGGGAACCTCCCCGTCCTCCCGATGGCCAGTCCGAGCCTGAGCATGTGAGAGGCTCTGTAGTAAATGAAAGTGTACTAGCAACGGGAGCAATGTTTGTTTTACATTTTCTATTCAAGTTTACTAACATGTCCAAATTGCACATCTTGACTATAAACCAGTGTCCTTGTTTATTACATTTCCCTGTACATGTCCCCAGCGTCCCCAGTGCAAATGAAGCCGATTACAGCATTTAAGCAACAGCAGGACAAAGTGGAAAGTTGAGCAAACATGGCTAACCAAACTGACAGCTATTCAAAACTGGACTTGAACAGGAAGGAGAACAGGTATGTGCACAATTTGTCATGTCCAAGAAACTTATTGTAAAAGTTTATTCTTTATGTTAGAATTGTCATGTCCCTTTGTCTTGTGCTTTATGTCTATACCCTTAATTATTTCATCCTCTCATTTCAGGCCTCCACGCTCCCCGCCCCTTTTCTGTCTCCTGCGTCCTTGATTATTTTCCCCGCCCTGATTGTTTCCAACTGTGTCCCCTTTACCTATGTATATATTGTGTTAGCTCCCTCCTGTTAATTGTCAGTTCGTTGTCTCTCGAAGACCACGTATCGGCTTACCTCACGGACCTTTTCACGGACCTATGCTATAGATCGCATTATAGTTTTCCTCGAAAGAGTGGTTTTGTTTTCCTTGTTTTTATTACTGTGCAAATTCCAGTAAAGTCTTTATTTTGAAACGCTATCTGAGTCTGAGTTTTGAGTCGTGCAATTGAGTTCATGCCCCAGTGTTCTCCCCTTGACAGTACGAACTGACCATCAAAATGAACTCAGCCGACTCAGATCAGATTAAGAACGCTATCCGTTCTCAGGGCCAACGTCTTGGGCAACAAGAGGAGCGTATGGCCACCATGCAGCAGGGAGTGCAGGATCTAACCAGCAGCCAGGGGGAACTACAAACATCGTTGACGACCCAAGTTAATCTACTGGCAGCAGAGGTTCAGCGTGTGCTCACTCACCTACAGGCTGTTTCTCCTCCTACGACTCCTCCGGTTCCAGCGGTGACCGGATTCGATCCCAACCGGGTTACTGAGCCGCACAGTGTTTCCATGCGTCTGGCTCCACCCGAAAGGTACTCCGGGGACTCAGAAGGCTGCCGGCCGTTCATCGTGCAGTGTGAGTTACACTATCACCACCAACCGGCTGCTTTTCCCACGGACATTTCCAAAGTGGCTTTTATGATCTCTCATCTCTCCGGCCGAGCAGCAGCGTGGGCCACGGCAGAATGGTCCCGAGGCTCGCCTATCTGCGGGTCTCTGGAGAACTTCATAGACACTATGAGGAAGACCTTCGATCAAACCACGCCGGGCAGGGAAGCAGCTCGGGCTCTGATCAAGCTGCGACAACATCAGCGGAGTGTGGCTGACTACGCCATCGAGTTCCGGACTAAGGCAGCCGACAGCGGCTGGAACTCCGCTGCATTGTTTGACGCTTTCGTCAGCGGTCTCTCGGATTCTTTACAAGACCAGCTGGCGCCTCTCGATCTGCCCGCTGATTTGGACTCTGTCATATCCATGGCTTTACGAATAGACAATCGTTTGACGGAGAGGAGAAGGAATAAATCCAAGGATGCGGTTGATCCACCTCTCCAGAGGAGACGCTCGCCGCTGGATATTACTTCTTCTTGGAGGTCCCGTCACCCCTCACCACCTGCGTTCCGGACAACAGCGCCCCCTGGCTCCGTGGAGGAGCCAATGCAGTTGGGCCGCGCCAAGCTGTCGCTGGCAGAACGTCAGCGTCGATTCAAGGAAGGCCTGTGTTTCTACTGCGGGCAGCGCGGACACCCACAAGCGGCTTGTCCGGTAAAAGAGGAGGCTCACCAATGAAGAGGAGTACGTTGGTGAGCCGGATCTCTTCCTCTGACTTTCCTCCTCGCACCCTGACCCGGATCCAGGTAAAAATCAGAGACAATGTAGTTACTCATGGTGTTCTCATTGACTCAGGGGCGGACGAAAGTCTTATGGATTGGGGTTTAGTTAAAAAATGGGACATAAAAACTAAACCTCTACCCCAGCCTCTTGAAGCGAGTGCTCTCGATGGGCGGCTGTTGTTTAAAGTGACTCACCAAACGGAGCCTTTAGAAGTAAGATGTAATGATAACCACCATGAGACAATGTCTTTTCACTTATTTAACTCAGCCCAACATCCACTCATTTTGGGTTTTCCCTGGTTGAAACTTCATAACCCTCACATAGATTGGCAATCTGGGAGGGTGGAGGGGTGGGGAAAGAATTGCATTGATCTCTGTTTTAAGCAGGTAGCAGAGATTGACAGGGGATGTAACACTGGGATTGTTAGGCAGGATACAGTCCCAAAAATATATCTTCCGGATGTACTTTCAGTTCCTTCCTGCTACCACGACCTTAGTGAAGTTTTTAGTAAGTCCAAAGCTCTGGCTCTTCCTCCTCACCGCTCCTATGACTGTGCTATTGACTTAATTGCCGGGTCTCCCATTCCTAAGGGTCGACTTTATGCAATTTCAGGACCTGAGAAAGAGGCCATGAAGGACTATATTGATGCCTCCCTCAAGACAGGGCTTATTCGTCATTCCTCATCCCCAGCAGGGGCAGGTTTTTTTTTCGTGGGCAAAAAGGATGGGTCTCTTAGGCCCTGTATCGACTACTCACCTCTCAATGACATTACGGTTAAAAACCGGTACCCCCTCCCTCTCATCTCGTCCGCTTTCGAGCAGCTTCAGGAAGCCAAGGTTTTCACCAAATTAGACCTGCGGAACGCCTATCATTTGGTCAGGATCAGGGAGGGCGATGAATGGAAGACGGGTTTTAACACCCCTTCAGGACATTATGAATACCTGGTCATGCCGTTTGGATTGTCAAACGCTCCTGCAGTCTTCCAGGCTATGATCAACGACGTGTTGAGGGAGTTTCTGAACCGTTTCGTTTTTGTTTATCTGGACGACATTCTGATCTACTCCCCTGACCTTCACACCCACAAACAACATGTCCGCCTGGTTCTACAGAAACTGCTCCAAAATAAGTTGTTTGTCAAAGCTGAAAAGTGTGAATTTCATGTGGAAACGGTCACTTTTTTGGGCTTCATCATTTCCCCAGGTCAGGTTATGATGGACCCAGAGAAGGTTAGCGCAGTAGCCTGTTGGCCTACCCCTGACTCTCGCAAAAAAGTGCAGCAGTTTTTAGGCTTTGCAAATTTTTACAGACGTTTTGTGCGGAGCTTCAGCGCTATTGCAGCCCCTCTTCATGTCCTCACGTCCCCTCAGGTGCCTTTTGTGTGGTCTCCTCAGGCTGAGGAGGCTTTTTCTCGGCTGAAAAAGATGTTCACCACTGCCCCCATACTTACCATGCCGGATCCCACTCGCCAGTTCGTGGTGGAAGTGGATGCCTCCAACGAGGGGGTGGGAGCGGTCCTCTCCCAGCAACAACAGAAGGACAACAAACTTCACCCCTGCGCCTTCCTGTCCAGGAAGCTCTCCCCGGCAGAGAGAAATTATGACGTGGGAAACCGTGAGTTGCTGGCCGTGAAGTTAGCGTTGGAAGAGTGGAGGCATTGGTTGGAGGGAGCCGAGCATCCTTTTGTGGTCTGGACCGATCACAAAAACCTGGAGTACATCAGAAAGGCCAAAAGACTGAACTCCCGCCAGGCTAGGTGGACCTTGTTTTTCAACCGTTTTGACTTTGTTCTTTCCTACAGGCCGGGGTCTCAGAATGTCAAGCCTGACGCTCTGTCCCGTCTGTTTGACCCTGTGCCTGCAGCCAAGGAGCCGGAACCCATCATCCCATTGAACCGGGTGGTAGGAGCGCTGACTTGGCCAGTAGAGAAGGAGGTAATACGTGCCAATGCTGGAGCTCCTGCACCAAGGGGTTGCCCGCCTAACCGGATTTTTGTTCAGGAGGCCGAGCAACCACAGGTGATCCACTGGGCTCACACTTCGCTGCTCACCTGTCACCCCGGAGTCAAGAGAACTATGTTCATCGTTAAACAACGTTTCTGGTGGACATCCATGGAGAAGGAGGTGAAGGAGTATGTGGAGGCGTGCCCTATCTGCGCTCGAAACAAGACCTCTTCCAGGTCGCGAATAGGGTTATTACAACCACTCCCTATTCCCAACAGGCCCTGGTCAGAGATCTCCATGGACTTCGTCACTGGCCTGCCCCTCTCTAGAGGTAAAACCACAGTTCTCACGGTAGTGGACAGATTTTCCAAAATGACACATTTCATTGCTCTGCCAAAGATGCCCTCAGCTAAGGAAACGGCGGAGGTCATGATGCAGAATGTGTTTCGGCTTCATGGTTTCCCTAAGGATATTGTCTCCGACCGGGGCCCCCAGTTTGTGTCACGCTTCTGGAAGGAGTTCTGCAGCCTCATCGGTGCCACGGTCAGTCTCTCGTCTGGATATCATCCGGAGTCTAACGGCCAGACAGAGCGCCTAAATCAAGAACTGGAGACCTGCCTGCGCTGCCTGGTGTCCCAGAATCCATCCTCCTGGAGCGAGCACCTCACCTGGGTTGAGTATGCACACAACATCCTCCCTACTTCTGCCACGGGCCTGTCCCCGTTTCACTGTGTTTATGGCTACCAACCGCCACTGTTCCCAGCCACGGAGAGGGAGGTCACGGTCCCGTCTGCCCACGCTCTGGTCAGGCGTTGTCGGCGCGTGTGGGCTGCGGCTAGGAAGATACTCTGCAGAAATTCACAACTGGTTAAAAGAGCAGCAGACCGAAAACGCCGACCAGCCCCTGTATACCAGCCAGGCCAAAAAGTCTGGCTCTCTACACGAGACCTTCCCCTCCACGTACTCTCCCGAAAACTGGCTCCCCGGTTTGTGGGTCCTTTTCCCATCACCAAGGTCATAAACCCAGTCTCAGTGAGACTACGGCTTCCCAGGGCCATGAAGGTACATCCCACCTTCCATGTAGGGAAATTAAAACCATTGAAGGAGAGCGCTATGGTTCCCACCGTCAAACCCCCCCCGCCCCCCCGGATGATCGATGGAGGTCCGGTTTACACGGTCAAGTCACTATTGGCTAGTCGGAAAAGGGGTAGAGGGCGACAGTTACTGGTTGACTGGAAGGGTTATGGTCCTGAGGAGCGGCAATGGATTCCTTCCCGCTTCATCGTGGACAAAAGCCTCATTGAGGATTTTGACCGCCTCAACTCAGAGGAGCCTGGGCCGTCAGGAGCCGTCCCTAGAAGGGGGGGTACTGTCATGTCCAAGAAACTTATTGTAAAAGTTTATTCTTTATGTTAGAATTGTCATGTCCCTTTGTCTTGTGCTTTATGTCTATACCCTTAATTATTTCATCCTCTCATTTCAGGCCTCCACGCTCCCCGCCCCTTTTCTGTCTCCTGCGTCCTTGATTATTTTCCCCGCCCTGATTGTTTCCAACTGTGTCCCCTTTACCTATGTATATATTGTGTTAGCTCCCTCCTGTTAATTGTCAGTTCGTTGTCTCTCGAAGACCACGTATCGGCTTACCTCACGGACCTTTTCACGGACCTTTCACGGACCTATGCTATAGATCGCATTATAGTTTTCCTCGAAAGAGTGGTTTTGTTTTCCTTGTTTTTATTACTGTGCAAATTCCAGTAAAGTCTTTATTTTGAAACGCTATCTGAGTCTGAGTTTTGAGTCGTGCAATTGAGTTCATGCCCCAGTGTTCTCCCCTTGACACAATTTGCATTTATGTTTTTTTTAAATTCCAAAACTAGACACTTTATCATTTAATATGTGCCTGTGTTTAACTTTGTGTGAGCAATGTGAAATAGGCTTAGGGCTTTGTTGTGTTATTTATGGTTTTGCATATGTGCATAGTAGGCTATAGCCCCACCATTATGTTATCTTAAAAACATCACTTATTATAATTTTTTCAACAGAGCAGGAAGTCAAATATTGTAATATGTAGGCAAATTGTTGAACTCCTTTTTCTTTACTTGATTATTTCCATTTTCTGTTTACTTCTAGTCAAAGATAATGCATGAATTCAGAGGCAAATATTACACTTTGTACTCGTATATTTCCTCTATAGAGCTTTACTTTTAATATTCAAATCAATTACAAACGTAATCGACAAACACTTATGTTTTACACTTTTAAGCTGTGAAATATAAAAAAACTGCAATTTAACTGAAATGGAACCAAAGTACAGAACACGTATAAACACAATTTCTATTTAATTCAGTAAAAGAAAAGACTCAAAATAACTTTTGACTGTCCTTTTAGAGGGATAGTGCTCTAGTGGATTTTCTTCAGGAGCTTCTCACAATGATGTCAAAGCCATTACAACTTCTGCACTCGATGTCAAAGTGGCACCTTTTATCTCTTGCTATCACGCTGAGCTGTCTCACTGTGATGTAAGCCCTGCCTTTACATTTTGATGAGTACATGTGCTCAAAAATGACTGGAACAAGAGGAAACTTAACTCTCACTTGTTAAAGAGCCTTAGATTGTGGTTAAAGGTTAAATCAGGCAAGATAAGTAGTTTTGTACGTCGACATACAGTATATCCATCTTTAAAGGGACGCTAACGGGGCAAATACTTGTAAGAAGTGTCCCAGTGGGTGGGATTAATGCTGCTGTCTGGTCAATTACACATTTAGCTATAACACAAAATGCTATAATGACACAAAAACACAAAGGATCAAACACATCTCCATCCATTGTAAGCAGCTATACTCTCTTTTATTGCATCTTAACATTATTTTCACAGAGTTTAATGGTTGCTTGTTTTATTTCTATTATGCATGATGTGCTACTTGTTGTCACTATGATCGTTTGTCTCTGACTGACAGGCAGAACAAATGCAGAGCATCAGGCAGTCACAATAAGTGATCATCATTATCATCAGGACCATTGTCACTGTTGACATAATGATCGACAATCATTGCCTTTCTGTTCACTGCACCAGCCTTAAGGATGGTTGAGGGTAATAGACTTTACCAACAGAAAGGAAGGTACTTTCTTTTTCAAAATAGCTTAACAATGTACAGGCCCTACTAAGGCAAAATGATGAACTCAACACTAAATCAGAATGTGAACAAGCTTTGGGCTATCATTCTCTTTAGGACTTGATATCTTTGTTTGTAGTCCATAATAACAATCACCATTGTTCTTCTCCTTTCGGCTTTGATTCTGACCTCATGAGCTGGATATTTTTATTTCCTTATTTAAGACACCAATATGTGTTTTAAACCATTTTTATGCAGTCTTAAATAATAATGCCATTAATTCTAAACTGTATTGGTATTGCACATCTCAAAACATGGAGTAGTTCAGGTTGACCTAAAAAATGTCAGGACTGCAATAAGGCAAAAATAAATTAAAGATAACAAATATATTCTTGAATCATGAAACAACTAAATTAAAACAATATAATTAAAATAATTAAAAACACCCAATATATAATAATGATTATAAAACAGATTAGACAAAATGCTAAATAAACAAACAGATAAATGAATGAATGAATAAATAACATTGCAATCGTGAGATCTGTGTTGTTTCAGAGCCGTTAAATTAACTCGATCACTCAACTCAAGCTACAATCCCCGCCCCCCTTCGCGCATGCGCAGCCCCGTGCAGGGAGCTGTCCGTGTCAGTCGGTGCTGGAGTGTTTTCCCTGCAGCTGCTTCTCCTCCCCGGTCCAACGAAACACACGGGAGCGATGGAGGAAGAGTTAAAATGCCCCGTTTGCGGTTCTCTCTTCAAGGACCCCATCCTGCTGCCGTGCTCCCACAATGTCTGCCTGGCCTGCGCCCGGAACATCACGGTGCAGACCCCGGACGGAGAGACCCCGGTGCAGAGCCGAGCCTCGTCCGACTACGACTACCTGGACATGGACAAGATGAGCCTGTACAGCGAAACGGACAGCGGGTACGGGTCCTACACGCCGTGCCAGCTCAAGTCTCCAAACGGGGTGCGGGTGTTTCCTCCGGTCAACCACCACCGACACTGCTCCCTCACCTGCCCGCTGTGCCACCGGAGCGTCTCCCTGGATGAGAGGGGGCTCCGGGGCTTCCCTCGGAACCGGCTGCTGGAGGCCATCACCGCGCGGTACCAGCAGAACCGCCGCGTTGCTTCTACCGGGTCCTCATCCACCGCGCAGAAGTGCCAGCTGTGCGACCGCAACCCGGTGGACGCGACGGTGATGTGCGAGCAGTGCGACGTGTATTACTGTAACGCGTGCCAGCAGCGGTGCCACCCGTCCCGCGGCCCGCTCGCCAAGCACCGCCTGGTTCCGCCGCCGAACCGAGCGGCAGGAGGAGGCGGTGCGGCGGGAGGAGGCGGTCAGCTGCCGCCCGCCACTGCGCGGAAACCGGCGACATGCGTGGATCACGAAGCGGAAAACTTCAACATGTACTGCTACAGCTGCAAGGCTCCGGTGTGTATGAAGTGTTTGGAGGAGGGGAAACACGCCAAACACGACGTTAAACCGCTGGCTGTGATGTGGAAACAACACAAGGTGAACAAACACACACACACACACACACACACACACACACACACACACACACGCACGCACGCACGCACGCACGCACGCACGCACGCACGCACACACACACACACACAGTAATACATTGAAAAACTGTTAACTGCCCTCTCTGCTGTTGAATATATTTTAGTCTTCATTTTGAACGGTTATATTTTTTTTTATACCAAATCCTTCCTCATCCTATGCTTTCGGTTGCTTTCGGTTTCGGTTATATAATTATGCCGACTGCTTCGTCAGTGAGTTTAGAGTGAGGGGATGCAACACATGGTGGACATATTAGTCACAGTAAAGGGAACAACCTGTACTGAGTTTACTGTATGTGGGGCAAATTGTGAACTAGAGAACACTGACAGATTCTCACAAAGTGCAAGAACTACTGTAGGCATAAAACCCTGATGTGTGTGTGTGTGTGTGTGTGTGTCGGTTTGTGTCGGTGTGTGTGTGTGTGCAGTGTGAGTCACATGTACTGCATGTGTGTGGGATGTCAGTAGTGACTGAGTGGGAAGAGCAGTCTGGTGTATTTCCTCAGGCAGGTTCGGGATGGGGATAAGAATCAAAACCAGGCTCTTATTGAAGTGTATTCAAGATTCGTTAAAAATAAACATTTTATACCCTCTTGTTTGAAGGACATAGTTGCTTATTGAGTAACTAAGTACTGTATTTAAACGTATACTTGTAATGCCCTACATTTCAAAGGGAAATACTTATCTTTACTCCATACCTTTTAGATGTTTTCAGTGTTACCTTGACAACATTTTAACATTGCTCTCATATTGAAGTATATTATTATAGAATAACACTCCTTACGTAATGTTTTAAGTATAACACCTCTTTACTTTGACTTGAATAGGATTTTGAATGTGGAGTATTTGATCAGGAGGCTTTGATGAGTAGAATATCTAAGTGCTTCTTCCAGCACTGCATCCGTAAACAAACATTTGGCCGTGTTATATATCTCGCTTTCATCCAAGCTAATCTCTGGCAGCACAGTTGAGTACTCAGATGTTCTCCCCTCGAGGTGTTTAAGATTGGCAGATTCAAAACATTTAAGAGGTAAACAGATTAAGCAGTGTGATTTTAGAGAAATGGGAAGCAAACCCGGTTTTCTTTGGGATTGTACACTATGGGGATTTAAAAGCATAAACTCTCAATTAGATGGCATTATTAAGATGTTCAAAGATTGGACTTGTTGTTGTTGTTGTTGTTGTTGTTGTGTATTTCAGTTTGCTAGAAGAAGAAGAAGAAGAAGGCAAGTTTGTATTTCTTAAGATTTCTTGAATTTTATACAGAACATTTATACAAATATATTTGTTTATTATTATTATTATTATTTGTACAATGTCTGACAGTCCAAACGTGAAAAGTATTTGAAACTGTTTTTGCATCGCTCTGGATCTGGCTTATAATAATATTAAACACACACACAATTAATAATTGACTGTAAATCTACTGGAGCTATATTTGGCTAAACCTTGTGCTAACTCAGTGTTTTCCCATCCAAGCGGAACCTCTCTCTCTCCCTCCCTTCCTGCCAAAAAATCACCCGCCTGATTCATTAACGGATGATTAAAGTGATTTACGATGTAACTCATTTTTTATTACACTTTCATTAATTTAAGAGTAGGCTAAGGGTTTGGGGTCAACTCAAGTTCACTCCTCACGGGACACAGTGTGATGCAATTTAGCTGCTGAAATGTAGAAATTGTAAAGCCACATTTGCTTTTACAAGAAGTGGTGTAACATTTTAAGATAATGGTGGAAAGAAGGCCCCAGAGGCACACATCGAAAGGGTTTAAAGGAAAATCAATACACTTCTAGTATTTAGCTTGCTGTGTTGGTATTGGATTTTGTCCAAGCCCATTCTTTAAAGAGGACACATTCTGCTCATTTTCAGGATCATATTTGTATGTAGTGTCTCTACTGGGACATGTCTCCATGCTTTAATGTTCAAAAAGCTCTTAATGTTCTCCTTCTGCCTATGCTGCAGCACCTCTATTCACCCTCTGTCTGAAACCAGAGCCCAGGGTGTTTCTCAATCTCGAGTAAAGCTGCTCCAGAGCCACTATTTCAAGCATACTATGTCATCGAGTCCCGTTCCAATGTCCAGCATACTTGGAATTCTACCGAGCCCGGCGTCCTTCGTAGCGAGAAATGTCGAGGCTGCACATGTGTAAACTCCGCGGTCTTAAAATCCTCACAATGCTTTGCGCGCGGACCAATTTCCCCAAATCTGTGGCGGAAAATGTAAGCCGGGGCCTCAAATATGACGCACACCTGCACACTTGCTAGCCTGTTCCACTCTTCGTTTTCCGAATGCCGGGAAGGATTCTTGCCTCGCTTCTGAAGCAAGTGACTCGGAAGACATGTGCTACCAAGCAAGCGTCCTCGACATTGAGAAACGCCCCCAGTCTGCTCTGATTGGTTAGCTGGCCGGCTCTGTTGTGATTCGTTGACCACTTACTACAGATAACCCCTGAGCCTATCACGTAAAATGTGTTGCCTATAGAAGCGCGAGTGTTACGAAGTGATGTCTAGGGCTGCTCAATTAATCTTATTTTAATCACAATTACGATTTTGGCTTGCAACGATTATGAAAACAACATAATCGAAATAAAACGATTATTATTTATTTTAATTAAAAAAAAGAAAAATGTTCAGTTGAATTATACTTAAAGTTCAGGGTAATCAACACTTCAAAACATACTGTTCAAACTTTTTTTTTTCAATAAATGGATGTTTTCAAAGTAAATGGATAATCGTTTTTTAATAACCGTGATATCAATTATTGACCCAAATAATCGAGATTATGATTTTTCCCATTATCGAGCAGCCCTAGTGATGTCACTCTGTCCTGGAAGAAAACAAAGGAGTCCAATGGAGGCGTTTCAGGCAGTGTGTGGGAGAGAAACTCCATCTGGATTTGAACCTTTGCAGACCATTTACATGCACACAAACAAATATAACACACTACAGGAAATGGAAAATCCCAAAGGCATTCTAGGACTTCTTTAATTAGAACACTTCCTGTGTTTGAAACATCATTTCATACGGCCATCATGATTATCACACCCAGACTTCTAAGTGTAAATTAAAAGCCATTTTCGTCTGTCTCCTGCTAAGTGGGTCATTTGGACTAACCTCTCTGTCCCTTCTGTCATTTACACGTTTCGCCCTCTTTCGATCGCCTTCCACCTTCTCTATACGTCTGCTTCCCTCTACCTCTCCATCCCTGCCTCTTATTTACTCTCCCCATCCCCCTCATTTACCCTGTCTTCAACCCGCCCTTCCTCCATCTTCCCCTCAAACACCCTGTCCCGTAAATGGACCGTGAAAATCCTATCAGAGCACAGGAGTGAGAGGGCGCTGATAAGTAATGAGCAGCGTATGAATAAGAGATGGCCGCCCCTTAGTTAATATGGTGTCCTTCTCGTTGAAGGAGATCGATGTCTGGCTGTCCTCCTCGCTCTGCAAGCCTCATGTTGCACAGATGGAGATGGATTTAGGGTTTTTGAAGGGTCACTCAGAGCTGGTTTATATTTCGGTGGACTCTCTTCCCTTGTTGTTCATACTGCTCCAGTTGGTTTGGCTGCATCTTGTAAGCATTCCTTTCCTCCCTTTTGTTCTGCTATTGATTGAACACAAATGGCTTCTTTTTCTTCTGTGCAGCAGCAGGATTTTTCTCAAGGAGTCCAGATATTGGCTGTTTTTTTTTTTAAAGCTTTAAAGAACAACCAAACATTGATTTACCGGTGGCTAGCATGGGCTTACAAGACACTAAGCAACCAAGATGACCGCATAACAAGCTTCAAGGACAATAGGGCAGTCTAGGCACCTCGATCAAGGCCATTTGAGCAAGTGAAAGATAAGGTGTATCTGCCTTGTGATTTGGATCTGCTCCAAAATGTAATTGGGTTGTTCCATGGCCCAGACTACGCCCTTCTACCAACATTCATTACATGTTACATTCAGTTTTGTTAGTGACACTGGACTCCTTATAAATACCCTCTTATGATGTTTCGGGTTATATTTTATACAGGTTTTTCAGCATGTTCTGCAAAGGCTAAAATCCAAAAGGGAGTTTCTCTCGCACACACTCCCCCCTGCCTAAAGCACTTTTTCAACATTACAGCATGTAAACATGTCACAGTAGAAGCACACAATACGAATATGAACCTGAAAATGAGCGCTATAGGCCAAACCGTACTGAGGAACGTCTGCCATGATTGAGCAAATGATGGCTGTGATTATGGTCAGTGTGTGCGTGCTTGGGATTTCATGCAGTGGTGTGTAAACCATACAGCACGCTTCGGATTCAAGCTTAATTGTTATTATTTTTCCAACTCAATTATGGCTTAAAATGCATTTAAGCCTGTGTGTGTGTGTGTGTGTGTGTGTGTGTGTGTGTGTGTGTGTGTGTGTGTGTGTGTGTGTGTGTGTGTGAGACCTGGGGTTGTGTACTGTACTGTGAGTAGCACTATGTCAAATTCCTTGGGGAGTAAACATGAAGGCGCGAGTGTGAGCACGTTATCCATGCATACAAATATTATTAGGCTTTTACAGCATTTTATATTATTTCTGAGCTTGTGAATGTCTCTATGTTTTACATTTGATATTTTTTTGTAAGAATTCAGTAATGCAGAAAGATATTCAGGAACAACAGTTTTATCGTATTTTATTTGTTGACAATCAAACACTAAGTACATCATGTAGCAGCCCGGGGGCCGTCTATCCAACGTCCACACACACACTCACACACACACACACACACACACACACACACACACACACACACACACACACACACACACACACACATACACACACACACACACACACACACACACACACACACACACACACACACACACACACACACACACAGGCCTACGTAAGGCATCAATATGCATAAGTGAAGCGGATAAACTTTTGCTGATGGAATGCATGCAGAGGAAGACACACTGATCCAGTTTCCTCTGATCAGTCGAGCAGAAAACACGCTGTCTATTTAAAGCCACGTGTGTGTGTGTGTGTGTGTGTGTGTGTGTGTGTGTGTGTGTGTGTGTGTGTGTGTGTGTGTGTGTGTGTGTGTGTGTGTGTGTGTGTGTGTGTGTGTGTGTGTGTGTGTGTGTGTGTGTGTGTGTGTGTGTGTGTGTGTGTGTGTGTGTGTGTGTGTGTGTGTGTGTGTGTGTGTGTGTGTGTGTGTGTGTGTGTGTGTGTGTGTGCGTGCAGCTCTGTCCAGTAAAGAGCAGCTGGCCATGCTCTGAGTGAAATATTAAAAACCACAAATGCAGAGTTGCTGGTTCTCCTGCTGTGTGTGTTATTGCACCATCAGCTTAAGATTGTTTTAAGATTGTAAAGGTCCCATGTCATGGCCATTTCTACTGAACATAATTCCATTGTTGAGGTCTACTAAAATAGATTTGTATTGTGCAATTTTCCAAACTCACATTGGTTTCTCATACAGCATCTCTGTAAAGTATGTGTATTCACTCTCTGTCCTACACGGCTTGTTGGAGCTCCATAACCCACAAGGGGAAGGGTAATAACCGGAAAAGCATCACTTTAAATTATTTCACTTGTCATGCTAACACTTCTCTCTAAAAATGGTTGGTTCCAGCAGTAATATGTATTTGTGACCTAAATGTTAACCCAAATCTGTATTGCAAACAAATGCTAAGACTGTTAACTCATAATCCTGCAGAGGTATAGGTATATCCTTGGTGATGGGGCAAAGGCGATATGTAGAGAATAAAACATCAGAATATTTTTGATGGTTTAAGCTGCTGTGGTTTTTTCTCATTTAAAAACATGAGGGACTTGTTGCCTTTTTATTCGCTCTTGTTCGAACAAGTATTGGAGCTAACACTCTCTTTGTCATTACCGCCTTTCACATACTCCTCCTGGAAATTACAACTCTCTTCCAACACCTTCAGCTTGGCTGCTTCTGTCTCTTGCGTAATTGCATTTTTCTGGCAGCTTTAGTCCTGTGACTTTAAAAAGAAAGATGGTTCTTCAAGACGTCAGTTCTCCTTGGCCCTGGAGGCCTTTTAGAATGTCTGTGGTTCCCTAGATACGACCGGTATGAGTGAGGAATGATGTGGAATCTGATCATTAATAACTTCTCAGGGTATTTGGAGCGGCTCTGACAGGACGCCACATTTCCTTCTGACACACGCTTTGTCCTCATGCTTATCTGCTGGGATTTGTTCAATACTTTCTAAACACAAACAGTTGTTGTCTGCTGCGTTGGACTGTGAGACAAGCTGTTGTTTGTTCTCTCATTTAGAAAACATGAGCTGATGTTCAGCTTGTATGCATCACAGTAGGTCTGCACCGCCTCAGTTTCCTGCGGAAAACAAACTCGTTTCATCTCGGGTTCACTTTATGGAATTTTCTTCATACTTCATAAATAGGATCTTTGTTGGAGGTTTGGTGTTCAGCTATAGATTGCGACTTTGCAAATGAGGGTCACATGTCTTTTTTTCTACTTTAGTTTGGTTCCACACATTACACTTTAAAGAGGACACATTCTGCTAATTCTCAGGTTCATTTTTGTACTTAGTGTCTCTACTTTAAAGAGTCCTGTCCTGCTGAGGTTCAGGTGTATATCAGTATGTAGTGTCTCTACTTTAAAGAGTCCTCTCCTGCTGATGTTCAGGTGTATATCAGTATGTAGTGCCTCTACTTTAAAGAGTCCTCTCCTGCTGATGTTCAGGTGTATATCAGTATGTAGTGTCTCTACTTTAAAGAGTCCTCTCCTGATGATGTTCAGGTGTATATCAGTATGTAGTGTCTCTACTTTAAAGAGTCCTCTCCTGATGATGTTCAGGTGTATATCAGTATGTAGTGTCTCTACTTTAAAGAGTCCTCTCCTGCTGATGTTCAGGTGTATATCAGTATGTAGTGTCTCTACTTTAAAGAGTCCTCTCCTGCTGATGTTCAGGTGTATATCAGTATGTAGTGTCTCTACTTTAAAGAGTCCTCTCCTGCTGAGGTTCAGGTGTATATCAGTATGTAGTGTCTCTACTTTAAAGAGTCCTCTCCTGCTGAGGTTCAGGTGTATATCAGTATGTAGTGTCTCTACTTTAAAGAGTCCTCTCCTGCTGATGTTCAGGTGTATATCAGTATGTAGTGTCTCTACTTTAAAGGGTCCTCTCCTACTGATGTTCAGGTGTATATCAGTATGTAGTGTCTTTACTTTAAAGAGTCCTCTACTGATGATGTTCAGGTGTATATCAGTATGTAGTGTCTCTACTTTAAAGAGTCCTCTCCTGCTGATGTTCGGGTGTATATCAGTATGTAGTGTCTCTACTTTAAAGAGTCCTCTCCTGCTGAGGTTCAGGTGTATATCAGTATGTAGTGTCTTTACTTTAAAGAGTCCTCTCCTGCTGATGTTCAGGTGTATATCCGTATGTAGTGTCTCTACTTTAAAGAGTCCTGTCCTGCTGATGTTCAGGTGTATATCAGTATGTAGTGTCTCTACTGGGACATATCTCCATGCTTTAATGTTCAAAAAGCTCTTTATTGTTCTTATACTGCCTGTGCAGCAGCACCTCTTTTCACCCTCTGTCTGAAACCAGAGCCCAGTCTGCTCTGATTGGTTATCAGGTACA
>NC_136906.1:75877380-75884880 GCF_949606895.1 Notothenia rossii | reverse complement strand
AGTTGAATCAGGTACTACAGGAGGTTGTACAAGTGGTGAATTTTATTAAAGCCCGCCCCTTGAAACACAGACTGTTTACCCTGCTTTGTAATGAGATGGGCGCCCGTTTTGAGGGGCTGCTGCTTCACTCAAACGTGCGCTGGCTGTCACGGGGCGCAGTTTTGAACCGTGTCTATGAGCTGCGGAGGGAGGTTGGAGAGTTCCTCTCTTCTGAAAAGCATCAGCTGGCAGAGCGGTTCACTGATGCAACCTGGATCCGCAAACTTGCATACATGTCAGACATTTTTCTGCATCTAAATGTACTGAACCAAAGCATGCAAGGACGTGACACGTACATACTGCAGGTGCAAGACAAAGTGCGTGCTTTTTCCAAAAAGATTATGCTGTGGTCAAACAAGCTCCAGGAGGGAGTCACAGAGATGTTCCCACTACTTCACCAGGAGCTGCTGTCATGTGATGATTTGGGCTCCATCTCTCCAATGATCCAGTCCCACCTGGAGCACCTCCAAGGATATTTTAAAGACTATTTCCCTGACCTTGAAAACACACATTTAAACTGGGTTAGGAACCCCTTTTCCCCCGGTGTCGGTTCTAGTTTGGACATAAAGTCACAGGAGGAGCTGATTGAGATGACAAACTCAGGGGATTTAAAACTAAACTTTGAGGCTCTTCCCCTGTCTAACTACTGGCTACATGTAAGAAAGGACTATCCCACCTTGGCTGACAGGGCACTGAAATGCCTTCTCCCTTTTGCAACAACTTACTTGTGTGAGTCTGGCTTTTCAACTTTAAAGGTACTCAAAACTAAACATAGAGCACGTCTACATGTGGACAATGACATGCGTATGGCACTGACAGACATTAAGCCCAGGCTTGACAGACTGTGTAGGAGCCACCAAGCCCATCCCTCCCACTAGTGTGATCACTGTCTGTCACTTCCAACACACACACACACACACACACACACACACACACACACACACACACACACACACACACACACACACACACACACACACACACACACACACACACACACACACACACACACACACACACACACACACACACACACACACACACACACACACACACAAAAGAGAGGTTTGGTTTCTTTTTTCTGTTTTTGTATCATCAACAGTTTGTTGAAAGGTTTTTTATTCAGTGGGAATATAGTGTTGAACTTACAGAACCAAGTCAGTTTAATAGATTTTTTTTCTTTTTTGACTGAAAACTTTTGAAGACATAATGCAAGAAAGACAAAAAAAAAAAACTCTTGGATATGTAAATATATTTTCTGTAGGGTAAAATGTATTGCAACATAGTGTCTATAATAAGAAAAACATTGTGGTGGAACAAAGATGCCCTGCCATACAAATCTTATTCTGTGTTGAAAACATATTGTTAATATTATTCTCATGCTAAACAAATGTAATAATTACAGTATTGAATAGAGAATAAAAGTAACAAAAACGTTCTTAAAGTTGATGTGTGACATATTTTGTAGCATTGTTGGTGGGTTTGCAAAGGGGGTCCCCGGCCAGAAGCTAATGATTTTTGGGGGGCCTTGGCATGGAAAAGTTTGGGAACCCCTGGGTTAATGCACACTTTACTACACTTCCTCTCCTCTGACGTACTCTGCAGAAAGGATGTGTGTGTGTGTGTGTGTGTGTGTGTGTGTGTGTGTGTGTGTGTGTGTGTGTGTGTGTGTGTGTGTGTGTGTGTGTGTGTGTGTGTGTGTGTGTGTGTGTGAATGCGCAACTGTAGTAAACCCAGTGTAGTGCTGAGTGTATTTGTGATCTATTTCTGGTAAGAAAAATGAGTGATGATGCCAAAGCCTCGGAGGAGCGCGTGGACATCCCATAGTGGAACAATGAGCTTTGTTACCATGGTTACAGGCTTCTCTCCATTCATTAGGAAGCCATATCAATTAAACAGCAGATTATGCTTATAGAAGAGTCTCCTCATGTGAGTGTGGCAGCTTCTCTGCATTTGTCAGCTTCTGTAACATTTTCCGCACAGCAACAGTGATCGCAAGACAAATGGACCCACGGTAGTACGTAATAGATTCATCATCTCCAACAAACATCATTTGAACTTGTTTCATGACAATTACGCCCTCGGCAATTTACCTACCCTCTTTTTTTATTCATATGAAAGATGCCCTGATAAATAATTGATTTGCGGGGCTGTTCTTTGCTCTGAAGCCCTTTTTGTTGCTCTCTCCTCAGAAGCTTACCCCCACAGAGAAAAGTCTGGATAATAAAAACGATTCTTCCTCCTCCTCCTCGTCCTCCTTGCGCTCGTTCAGACAGTTATGGCTGAAGCCACTGATGCCACGATTTATCTAAGACGACCGGAGAGGAATCTATGCCTCCGGAGAGCGTGTGACAGTGTTGAGCTCTGTGAAACTGTGAAAGGTCTCATAGCGAGCAGAAGTAGAATCATCTCAAGTAGTTTTTCTCTTCCTCTGCAGGGACTTTTGATTTATTGATAAATAGAAAGCAACATAGAATTGAGCTTGAACCATACATCACATATTCATGTATTAGTGATTTATGGTTTATAAAAGGCAGGAAGTTGTGGGAAAAAATGTGCTGACTCTTAAAGACTAAGTCGGCTTTTGACCAGCTGAAGATTAGAGCACTGAACCTTATGTTATGAATATTCATGTGTTACATATAGATGCCTCATAAAGCAGCTTTTATGTTGGTTTTCTGGGTTGGAGTAAACAACGCTTGCAAAACCTTTAGATCAGGTTTGTTTGTTTATCACACGGGTGGAGCGAGTGTTGGTATCTAGGTCGTTTTGTTTCATTTGTCTAGTTTAAATGATGCAGAGAAAATACTTCTCCCATAGCACATTTGTCTTTATTGCTCTTTTATTAAAACGATAAATATAGCCACAGTGAATTCACATCTCCAATACTGAGCAATTTATAAATATTCAATTACTATATATTTTTCTTTCCTGATATTTCCGAATTGTAATCTACTTTCGTCTCAGCTGATGGATCCTTGTTTTGTTTTAGTCGAGCTAAAGCTAAATATGGCATTGTATTAGCCTTAAGATGGCTGTGTAGCAGAGCAGCAGATGATTGGGTGGCTGTGCGATGAGAGGATGAAGAGGAGGAAGAGGATGAAGAGGAGGAAGGGTAGAGGTGATTGCTTTTGATCTCCAGCAGATGTGAAACACTAATACTGGAACACAGCCTGTTGACTGGATTGAGAGAGGGAAAGACTACAGCGATATATGCTATTTGTGTTGAGTTGAATTTAATCATATACATCAGTTTTATACCAATCAAGTCTTTGGCTATATACTAATACAAGTGATGTTGGATGAACTTGGAGTAGACCAGTGTTTCTCAAACTTTTTCATACCAAGGACCACTTAACCAATAAAAAAAACACTCGCGGACCACCTAACTCCACAAATATCCAAAATCACATCGTTTTTCTAACAGATTACAAATCTCCTGAAAATGGTACAAACAAGTGGCAACATTTGTGACGAAGGTGCTGCACTGGGCTATATCATGCAATCGAAAGTGAAACTTAAGCTCGCTCCATTGCGGAGATATTCCCGCGAGAGTGCGGAAAACTCAAATTAATTAATTAATTTCAAATGTTACCAATATACTCACGGACCACTAGGGGGCACTCACGGACCACCAGTGGTCCGCTGACCACGCTTTGAGAAGCACTGGAGTAGACCAATATAAGAGGTCTTTATGAGCTTTTTTATCAATAATTGGTAATAGTCATTGAAGGCTTCCTGTGATTTGATAAAGTTAAAAGTGCCATAAACATACCTTTTCATAGTGTAAACAATGCTACGCTAGGGGCAATTGCCCCTGTAACACTCAGCTCGGACCCCCCTATAGCCAAACACTATCATGTGTGCCCCTCTCAAAAAACAAGTGGTCCCAACAAGGACCCCTTTGGTAAAATTCTTAGAACCGCCACTGTCTATGTCTTTCCTTCAATTTCCTTTCTAACCATTCATTCAATCGACAGCTTGGACCCCACTATAGCCCCCCTCCAAAACGAAAACGTATCATAATACAATTTACTGTATGTGTTTCAGCAAAGACTGCTGTAATGTAGGTCGAAAAGAAAAATGATTTTTTTTTCTTATTTTTTCAATGATGTCATTTAATAACAAGTAATCGGCAAGCTCTGTTACTAAAACAAACTCCAATCCTGGTAAAACATTTTTGAGGGCTATGACTGTATACTGAACAAAACATTTTAAAATCATGACACTATCGAAAGTCCCAAATGTGCCCCTCTCAAAAAACAAGTGGCCCCAACACAGACCCCTTCAGTAAAATTCCTCTACAACCACCACTGTCTATGTCTGTCCTTCAGATTACTTGCTAACCGTTCATTCAATGGACTCCACACTTGTCCGTTGTGTTGCTGAGGACCTGAGGAAGTGCAGTGTTCTGTGTGAAGTTGTGAGATTACGCGGTTTTTGAGAAAGATGCAAGCAAAATCACCACAGGCCGAGCAACTGAGCTGCAATCGTAGTGTAAATGATTGACATCAAACACAGAGTGTGACGCACTCAGTGAAGATTGTGGAGGCAGCTGCAGCTCCCGAGATATTTCAGGAAACTGGCTCCCGGTTGTATCCAAATTCACTCTGAAATCTGCCTCTGATTCTCTCAGATTGTCATGCAGTATAATATATGTTTTTGCTTTACAATGTGAGAAGCATGTTTCCTAAATGTGCTGTGTCATTTCATGTGCTTTATGCTCCTGCACAAGTGGGTTAGTTCTTCTTTGCGGCTTTTGTCTTCACTAAATTGTCAGCGTGTCATGTTGCAGAGCTTGAAGGAGAAGAGGTGATTTGATTGGTCAGCTCCTTCCACACTTCTGCATTATTGATTCAAAAAGTAGAGCTCTGTGTGCCACAAAGTATGTATTTTGCAGATGGTCAAGTTGAAAAATGTTGAAACATATCAGCAGGTGTTAACAGATTGAAGAGATTGTGAAGATTTATGAATGTAAACGACATTTAAACAAGAGGTGGGTTCAGCTCCTCCTCCTTCTGGTCCCCAGGGTCTCCTTCTGACAAGGTCAACACCAGCATCACCCATTACCCGGCTGTCAGCGCATAAGAGCTGCCTTTTGTTCTCCTGATGGTCCCAGTCACCCCCATCTTCTCTCTCTGATCACTCCCACAACTCTTTCTCTGACATTTCCATAAATAACTGAACAACTATTGAGAATTTAAGAGTTTACTTATTGTTTAGCATATATTAAAAAAAGAGTCCCTGAACCATATTGGACAATGCAAGTGGTTTTTCGAATGTATCTAAGATGTGATTTATGTAAGATCTTTTCTGATGGTTAAAAACTGCTGTTAGAAATTAAAATCAATGTTTTGATGGTATAATGTAGCTTAAACATACCGTCAGTTTAAACGCTCTTTTATACTGAAAAACCAGAAATTGTTGTGCACAAGCAGTGAAGCTTTTATTCTGAAAATCCTTCATCTACGGTTAGCATTTAGCATGTGGCTAATATACGATTTCCTAAAGAGGTGCATTGAGTAGCGAAATGACGTGGTGTGGTGAAAACAGAAACCTACTGATTTAACACTACAACTATAGATGTCGAGATACTACCATGCTGAATATTAAATGAAAGTACAGTTTATTTGAATACACTATTGTTTACAGACGAGAGTAGCATGTGACAACATCCGGAATGACCGGAAACCAAACCAGCCGTGAAGCATTTTCTGTATGTTTTAGACGTATTGATTACAGCGTTTAGAATGTGTTACATGAAAAGTGATGAAAGAGAATATGAGGAGAAAAGGCGTGTTAAGCATATTTTGAAGGTGAAAAGTACCAATCCTCTGTTTAAATGCAACAACGGACATTAGAGGCGAGGCGAGCCGGCTGGCGGGGAGGAGCCAGCAGAGGATATATAACGGCACCGAACGGGGGATTCGCCCTTCTCTTCTTGCTCTGGAGAGCCAGATCACAGCTGTTTTCTGCCGGAACAATATTCTGTCTGTAACACTACCGCGCCTTTTTTAATTAAAGTATCCCATTTGAATCTTTTCAGAGACTCCATTTAGTCTCATTTTAAAGCTTCTCTCCTGGACGCAAGAATAAAGAACATATTTAACACTGCCCTCAGTAAGATAAAAACCTCTGTGGTAAGGGGCGAAATATCTGCACTAACAGAAACATATTCGTGCTAGCTGAACGTTCAAACTCTTTCTTCAACGTTTCAACACTATAAGCAGTTTCCCTCCTGAGTCAGGGGAGAGCAAGTTCGAATCCCACTGCAGTCAGCATGTCGGTGTGTCCTTGGGAAAGACACTTCACCCCAAAGTGCTCCTGTGGGGATTGCCCACAGTACTGAATGTACATATTAAGTCGCCTTGGATATAATGTCATGTAATCAGTTTCACTCTGACCCCTGCATCTTGCTGAAGGCGGACCCTGAAGTTAGCATCACAATGGCTCCCTCAACAAAAGCTAATGGGAATTTTCCATTGGATTTCGGAGGATTGCAGACAAATAGAAAAATACAAGCAGGATCATCTTTAAATATTAACACCACTTAAAGAAATGTAAGCATAAAGGCATTTGCTAGAAAAATGTTAGGCTATAAGCTAACTACATTTCAGTCACATGACCTCACTTCACTACCGCAAAGATAAAGGCGGCTAATGTTTGACGTGATGACGTTTAGTCGTCTCATTTAGCCGCTCTTTTTATGACACATAGAAGCTTCGGACATTCACCAGTTGAGTATTTACCGTTGTATTTTATGAATTGTAGGCTTACAAAACTTGACAGCATATATTAACCACAAATCTTATATCAGTCATCCGACCAAAACACTTCCAGACTTGACTCCAAGACTAGAACACAGAGAGTGTTAACAGGGTTCTTACGGTCATTGAAAACCTGGAAAAATCATGGAAATTCAAAATGCTAATTCCAGGCCCTGGAAAAGTTTGGGAAAAGTCATGGAAATGTAACTAAAGTTGCATCAAATATAATTTATATTTTAGCTAATCGCCGAAATAGTAATACTATAATAATAATAATACATAGTGTATCGTATAGTAATGAAACGTGAAATGGCATTTAACTGACGAGGGATTTTGCTGGTGCGAGATTTTAGTTGCTTAAGTGTGTAGAAGCTAGGTATGTTTTAGATAGGCACAATATGTTTCATATGCAGACCTTATTTTCCTGTTCCATGTTAAAATAAACCATTTTCAGTGGTACCGCTGAGAAAGAGTAATATTTTTGGTCATGGAAAAGTAGGAGAAGTCATGGAAAATTAGGTAAAGGTCCTGGAGAAGTCATTGAAAAGTCATTGAAAGTCATTGGTGAAAAAGTTTATGAACCCTGTGTTAAACACCTAATTCATTTCTGGGTTTAGGACTCGCTGTATCTGTTGCGCTGAAACGTATCAGAGCTCCATCACAGCTGCTCTCTGTGAATGTCACAGACTGCATA
>NC_136906.1:75849880-75872380 GCF_949606895.1 Notothenia rossii | reverse complement strand
CTATAATCAGATTACTCGTTTTTCAAATGTAACGCGAGCTGAATACAGTTAGGCTTCTTGATTTTTGTATTCTGATTACGTAACGCCGTTACATGTATTCCGTTACAACCATAGGTTACGAACCAACCCTGTTGATGTCACTATGTTACAGAAGTAAACAAAGGAGTACAATGGAGGTGTTTCAGGCTTTCAGAGAATCATAACAAGGCCTCTTTAAGATAAGTGAAGTTGCATGTATTTTAATTGTTATGTTTTTTATTCCTGTGTCTCTGCAGTGCCAGATCTCCCAGGCTCTGAACGGAGTGTCCGACAAAGCAAAAGATGCGAAAGAGTTCTTGATCCAACTGAAGAACCTGCTGCAGCAGATACAGGTAACACCGTAACACCACACACTGAATCCTGGGTGAAATACACACTTCATTCATTTAGATAACGGGTTGTCTGTAGTTTGATTATATTAAATAATTTTGTCATCAGTTACAAATCATGGGTGTATTTGGAGGATTTATAAACTAAAAGGAAGTTACACATTACTGCAGTAACATGCCCAGAATGCAATGCAGCTACAAAACAATATTAAGGAGAGTATCAAAGCAGATCATCTTCCTTTCACAAACCTCTGTTTTGTCTGTGTGTTCTCAGGGTGTTTTGAATCACAAAAGCGTGACATAAACTAGATTACTTTTGATACTAACACACTAAGATACTAAGGGAGACTTTAGCGGTACCCCAGTTCCATACTAATGCTAATCAGGTTTTGATTATGTCGTGTAATTAGACAGAGAATGTCACCAAATGAAGTCTAATTAAGTGTGCATAGTTGAAATGTGTTTGTGTGAGGAAACAGCTACAGAAAGGTCTCTAGAAATTCAAAAAAATACAGTTTGAGATTCAAAGTCTTTATTTGTTCACACACACACTAACTGAAGTGTTGCTTGGCAATACAAATTACATTACATTAAATTACATTTCATTTAGCTGACACTTTTATCCAAAGCAACTTACAATAAGTACATTCGACCAACAAAGTACAAACTTGAAGAAAACAGAATCATATAAGTACATCAGGTTTCATAGAGCCAAAACATTTCAAGTGCTACTCAACTGGCTTTAGATAAGCCAGTCCTTTGTTAGTATATAAGTTCTTTGTTAGTAATTCTATCGCTCGAAGTGGAGTCCAAAGAGATGATTTTTCAGTCTCCCCCGGAAGATGTGTAAGCTTTCTGCTGTCCTGATTTCAATGAGGAGCTCATTCCACCATTTTGGAGCCAGGATAGCAAACCCACGTGTTTTTGCTGATGGGAACTTGGGTCCCCCTCGCAGTGCGGGTGCAGCGAGCTGTTTGGCTGATGCAGAGCGGAGTGCACGTGCTGGGGTGTACGGTTTAACCATGTCCTGGATGTAGGAAGGGCCAGATCCATTCACAGCATGGTACGCAAGTACCAGTGTCTTGAAGTGGATTCTAGCAGTTACTGGACGCCAGTGAAGGGATCTCACCACAAAAAGTCAAAGGCTCCTGCAACAATGCAATATAAAATATACCTAACGTATAAGTAAGAGACATAGCAAAGTGCAATAAAATAGGGCAGTAAAAAATGAATAAATAAATACTGTAGACTAGAATACATACTTTGTATATGATAAACAAATAGGTGGATATGAAGACTAAACAGATGAACATTTACTGTGTATTATGAGCACACTGTATTATGTGAACGTTGACACTTCACAGAGATCAGGAGTAAAGGATGTCATTCTCTGTTTTTGGTGTTTCTTGTGTACTAAAAAATGTTTAGAAAATATATAACGCAGAGATTATACAGTACACACACGTTATTTGCATTTGTACAATGCACATTAATAAGCACAAGCAGTGTCCATCATGTACATGTGCCAGATTTATATATAGAGGATTGTTTCCCTCTGCAGTCCCTGGCAGGTTGATAGCATTAGAAGACAACTTACAGTATAAGAGCACATGAGCACAGACAAAACCACATGAGCACAATTAAACATATAGAGAGGGGAAGTCCCCGCCCATCTACTTCCGACCCATGGGACCTTATTTCGGAAAAATTATGTATTGAAGTCAATGGAGAGAGAAAGATTATCTTTCGATCCCGTTTGAATTGTGCCACGAATTACACATATGATGTTTGTCAATCTTAAAAAATAATTTCCATGTAAAAAAAGTCACAGTTTGTCGTAAAACTGTTGAAATATAAGACTATGAAAAATACGCAACTAGAAAGACTACAAATCCCAGAGTCGCGTAAGTGATGTCATTAACGTTACACATTACACTCGTGTTACTCACCGACACCTTGTAAAGCCGGTCCCGCATGCTGGCTCTTACGGAACCAACTAACTCCCCTTGTGTGTATGTACAGCTCTCAACATGCCCAGACTTGGAGTGATTTTCACCTCTTTTAATACTTTTCACCTCATTCTGAAAGAAAGAAGTGAGATGTGCCAACGTGACGGCCGTCTTGGTGTGTAGTGCGAGATGGGAGATGTAGTTCATTGAGCGGTTTTACACAAAAAAAAGTGTTACTTCACAGTTTTACGACACATTTAAAAAAATTTGACTTGTAAAATTATCTTTTAAATTGACAAACATCATATGTGTAATTCGTGGCACAATTCAAACGGATCGAAAGATAATCTTTCTCTCTCCATTGACTTCAATACATACTTTTTCAGAAATAAGGTCCCATGGAGGTCCCCCGGAAAGGGAGGGACTTCGCCTCTCTATAGGCACAACTGCAGCACATATTAAAGCCCAATTGAAAGCCCTAATATAAAACCCCATTCACACAGAACAGACACAAAACCACATACGTGAGCACAAATAAAAGATGATCGGCACAGACAATATGAAAAACAATGATATGACCCTTACTCCTGTTTTATGAGAGCATTATTGACTGTCCACTAACCACTGCTTTACATATGAACAGTGAGAATGCTGATGTTCGGCGCTGGGATCACACCTCTTATTTTGCAGCATTTCTGAAAGTGTTTGTTTCAAAGCCTCAGGATCTCCATGACGGCCTGGCTGTGAGAGATTAGACCAAAACCAACATCCATGTCTGATCAGTTACCCCCACATGCAGGGGTCTTTACATCATTTACATCAGCACCAACGTGTTGTTATCTAGACTAAATACATTTTTGCTTTGGTGATGCTGGTAATGGGTAATAAGCTCCAGTCAGAGTCACATTTGGTCTCCTCACTCTGAGCAGCAGGAGGCTAAATCCACTAAATCCCCAAAATAAAGCAAACCATACCAGCCAAATGTGAGCAGTGTGTGTGTGTGTGTGTGTGTGTGTGTGTGTGTGTGTGTGTGTGTGTGTGTGTGTGTGTGTGTGTGTGTGTGTGTGTGTGTGGTGTGTTTATGTGTGTGTGTGTGTGTGTGTGTGTGTGTGTGTGTGTGTGTGTGTGTGTGTGTGTGTTGGTGTGTTTATGTGTGTGTGTGTGTGTGTGTGTGTGTGTGTGTGTGTGTGTGTGTGTGTGTGTGTGTGTGTTGGTGTGTTTATGTGTGTGTGTTCTCCCTGTAGACAGGCATAGCTGTGCAGCTGATCTCTCACACAGCATCTGCCAGTCATGCACACACACGTCTACACACACTGCACTGTCATATCAGTCGGCCGCAGCACTGTGAGCAGGCATTAAGGGTCTTACTGCACAATGAAGTCGATTGCATTTTAATGAAAAAAACAACTCTGACTGAACAGTGAGAGAGGGATGGATAAAGAGGAAGAAAAGTGTAATGAAGTTCCCCAGCACTCATCCTCTTATAGATGTGTCCCACAGAGGAGGGAGCTGATTGGAAATATTTACTATCTAAGACCTCATCATGTGGGCTCAATGCGGAACAACAGGAACATGCCCTTGTGGACTCCTCTTGTTTTAACGGCAAACTACTGCAGTGCAGACCCTCAGAGCATCTTCTCATCTGATGAATCCACTGCACCTTTCTTTAAGAGCACTCAAAGCACTCTGACAAATACAAGTCAGCATTCACCTATTCACTCACAGTCATTCACCATTTGCTCTGCCACTCGGAGCAATTTGGGGTTCAGTATCTTGCCCAATGACACTTATGGCGCTTTTCCACTGCAGGGCCTCGCTCGGCTTAGTACGGTATGGCTAGGCCTCGTTAGGCCTCGTTAGGCCAGGCTCACTTTATGCTGCGTTTCCATTACAGTTTAAAAAACTGGGGTAGTAACTATAGTAACGCAGTGTAGGGAGGCTTTGGCGCAGTGGATAGAGCCTTGGTGTTGGGATCAGGGGAGCACAGGTTCAAACCCCACTGCAGTCAGCATGTTGTTGTGTCCCTGGGAAAGACACTTCACCCCGAATGTGGGGATTGTCCACAGTATTGAGTATGTAAGTTGCTTTGGATAAAAGCGTCTAACAAGTGACATGTAATGTAATGTGTAGGCGGAGCCGTGACATCATCTTCAATGCAAAACACAAAACCGAATATCAGCTGTATCAGTATGTTGTTACTTAGGCATCCTTTTGAAACGTGTATTACAATTAAATCACGGTCAAATATGTTCATTTTGTTGTATTTGCCAGCGATTCTCTCATTAGTTTAGCATACTCAGCCCGGTTGTTGGCCCGGAAAGAACCTCGATTTTGGAGAGCCAGAAAACTGTGAAAAAGTACTCGCTAGCCGGAACTACCCCTAGTGGAAACACAACCAAAAACTGGCACGGCACGCTTAAACCGCGCTGTAGTGGAAATGCGCCATTAGACCATGGCATTAGACATACTGACTGTTGAAGCCATCGTTCTACCACAGCACATGACACTTTTATGGTTAATGCTTGGTTCGCTTCTGGTACAGAAATGACTTGGTTATCTTTAGGTAAACATTGTGATTTGTGTTGAAATGAATACTTTGTATCAAGTTGACAGAAATAAAAACTTGGTCAGGTAACATCATCAAAGTTGTTTCATTATATTTCTTAATTAGGAGTAAGTGCATAAAACTAGACATAACAACTATTTCAAGAGGATGTCTAATCAATTTTGAGGGGAAATCTTTCTTTTGTTCAACTGTTAACAACTTGACTTAAAGCCCAAACACTTCTTTCAAAAGTAAAGATCTTCCATTCAAAGGTAACTCCAGATGTAAGTGAATGTAGAGGAGTAAAAATGAACATATAGAATTGAGTGAAATAGGAGTGTAATGCAGCAATAAATGGAAATACTGAAGTAACGGCCCGTCCACACACAGGCATGAATTTTTTTTGAAAAATCTTGAAGCTGGGCGTGTCTGAAGCTTGCCAATTTTTTGCGAGCAGTGCGACCAACAACCAATCACATGAATCTCCCACCCCGATATACAAAGCAATAGCAATGTTAAAACGAAGTAAACTGGATATAAACTCTCCAAACAGGCGAAAACCTACCAGTTTCACCCACTGTCTCTGCCACCTCCCTCCATGCCTGGTTCCTCCGGTTTGTATCCCGGTAAATAGTTCTGGTCGTAAAGAACCGGGTGATTTGCTCCCGTAATATCTCGTTTGGAATATGAGGAAATGAACTGCGGTCTGGCTCTCCCAGCTTGCACGCGGTTTGATTGGCTGGCGCTTGCACTGGCGGTATTCGCATAAACGGGATTTCATTGGCTGATGCCAGCTTCGCAAGCATTGGGAGCATCAAAAGTTGAACATTGCTCAACTTTTGATGCTCACGATGCTTGCAAAGCCATGCTCCGCTCCCCACAATGCAGTTCGGCGAAGATTAAAAATCTTCTACGTCACCCCATTCAAGTGAATGGGCGAAGCTTTGAAAGATTTTTTTCATGCCTGTGTGTGGACGGGCCATAAGTGTAGGCGCCTCAAAAATGTAAATACTGCTAGTTAATTTCCATCTCTGTGTTTCTCGATGCTTTACTAAGAAAGGCTACGATGTGAATGCAGGGCCGTGGTTGTAAGATATACTGTAAGCCAAATGTTCGCCATCATGGACAAATCATGAAAAAGAGAAAGGGCATCATCCTGCGTCTCGTTCTTGTAATCATGAGACGACCAATGATATCATTCTCAATCCATGTGCTACACTTGTATGAATGACGATTGTTCTTTTAATTGATGCATGCTCCAGAAATTATTTTTGGGACGACAAACTCTTGATATTTGTTGACCTAATGTGGCTAAACCCCTGCAACACATTACTGCAATTCCCATTTGGTTGTGTTTATGAGTTCTTTGAGAACACACATTATGTCCCGGACATTATACAGAGATCTCAGAGATAGGGTACATTACACAGATCAGGGAGTACACTATTGAGGATAAGCAGTAAAAAGCGCATTACACATTCACACTGAAAGCCCCTTGCGTGCTGTGTCATTTGGGAGGACGTTTACAAAAAGCTCCGACTGATCATCAAAAAGCTTCTCATTCCCCTTCAAGACGGAGCTCATCCATCTGCAGAACTTGAAAGAAGTCTCCACACACCGCTCTTTGGGGTCAGGATGATCCTCTGAAATAAAATGCATCTTCTTGCTCATCGGAGAAGCTTGTTCGAAAGTGTTTACATGTCAAAGGAAGCCCTCCACATAAGGTTTGGCTAAACACAAACAAGATTTATTTATATTTTCTTATCAAAAACACTCAATTTTCTTGTATTTTGAATTTGTATGGGTATGTAGCTAGTGGGAGTTGTTTAAAGAAATGGTTAATATGATGTATGAATAATTTTTCTGCAGTGCTTTGACATAATTGACACTGTATACTAATGTTGTGTGGTGGAAACAAAAATGGATCTGGGTTGCACATTAACATATCGGGAACAAACACAAAGCTGTGCTGCTGAATAAAGAAAAACACCAACAGATCTATTTTCGTCACCATGTTTAATATAGATTATTAATAACTCGAAGCCCATATTCAACATGCATTTGGGACTCTAAATCAGTGATTCTCAAATGGGGGTACGTGGACCCCTAGGGGTACGTTGGGGTACTGCAGGGGGTACGTGAGATTAAAAAAAAAACGAAAAAAAGTTAATAAAAAAATACCATGCATGATTACAAAAATAATCTTAGTACAATAAGTTAAATAGAAAAAACAATTTTATATACCACCAAGGGGGTCCTCTTATAAACATGTCACATTTGTGTATTGTATTTTATAGTTTTGCATAATATATCATTTTGTTCAATGGTTTGTAAACAGATATTACTTCAGTTGAAAAACTCCTTGGAAAAATCAGTTTTAAAAAATGTCGTTATGTTATTTTTGTTCATGCATAAAATGAAAATATCCTTAGTTTGTTGAAATGCATGCATGAAGGAGTGAATACATCACACACTGAGGGAACATCACTATATTGTAATTATTTATATAGGCTTTTTCGATCAAAAATGTTCGGGGTCGGGGTCATTCCTAGCATTCGGTGCCATTTAGGTCCCCACCACATTATATCATATATTTTGTATTTAAAAACGTCTAATGCTTATTTTTTAAAAGCTTGGTTTTAAATGTTTATACCCTCTACCATAAAACAACAACGTTATTTAGCCAGGATATTAAAAATTCTAAATAATTACTCTGATTTTAGCACAAGTAGGCCAAATTGCTGTGTCCCCAATCATGTTTGCTCAACTTCTGTAACAGATATACAAAATAAATCAAAGAAATACAAACAAATTCTACATTTTTGTGAGTGTTGTATAACCCTTTTGCTAATGTTCCTCACCAAATTGAAATTGTTGTTATTAATTCATTTGTATTGAAAATAAAGTGTGTGTCCCCTGTTTGAATTTCCCCCCTGTTACTCTGATTTGAATCCCTCTGGACACGCCCCTTTACTATTCTAATATTTGTATGACTCAAGAAGAAGAAGGATACATTTTGAGTGGGAAATAATCTTCAAAAAGCAGTGAATGCGTTCTTCCTTCAACGTTTTTCTAATGTTTTAAAGAACTTAACTATTGCGGTAAAGCATAAAATGTCCACCCTGTTATGCTCATTTTTAGTGGAACTGATCATTTGTTTTACATTTAGAAAATATGGTGAATATATCAATCAAATATATGTTTCTGTTGTCACCAAGTGCTAGCTTGATTATCATCACACATGTAGCAATAGCCAAGTTTAGCCTAAAATGTCCACCCTGTTACCGTCCACCCTGTTACCGTCCACCCTGTTACTATTTCTCACAGTAACAGGGTGCACACACAATAACTGGGTATGGTAAAAAAAAAAAATTGTTAAGCATAATATCCTGAGCTTGACCAAAATATTTTTCTTATTCTTTAACAAGCCATCATTTAGGTTAAATTAAAAAAAAAAATGGAAAATTATATTTTTTATTTTTGAATACCCTAGCTGAAATGGCACCGAATGCTAGGAACAAGTGTACACGTACACTTGGCTGAGAAAATGTTTCAAAGGGGGAACATTACTGGAAAAACGTTTGAGAAGCACTGCTCTAAACTATAACTTTATGTTGGCAACATTTCTCCATGCGATAGACGTTTTGGTGATGATTTCTGCGTGTGTTGTTTCAGGAGAACGGCGTGGAGTTCGAAGCCTGCCTCGTGGCTCAGTGCGACTCTCTGATCGAGGCGCTCATCAGACAGAAGGCCAAGCTGCTCACCAAAGTCACCAAAGAGAAGGACTACAAGCTCAAGGTGGGTCCGGGTTATCATTTCATTTTCATCAGTGTGTAGCTGCATGTCCTTCCAGACGTTAAATATGTAAAAGACACGGTTTCATAACAGCAAACAGTTCTCATCTCTAATCAAATCATCATCAGATAATATAATAAGTACTTTATTGATCCCAATTTGGGAAATGTTTGTGTTGCAGTGGCAGAACAAGACTAGTTAAAAGACAAGAGATAAACAATCCAAACTGTAAACATCTCAAATAGAAATAAAGTAGCATTAAAAAAGTAGAAAATATACATGTTGAAAAACAAATAGTGTGTAAGGATATCATTATATCAGATGTAATTTATATAGCCCAATACTAAAATAACACTATTGTTTGAGGGGGCTTTACAGTGTGTTCAGCATTTAGCATTAAAGGACACTTATTGTGCAAAATTCACTTCTTCAAGTCTCTTCTACATCAACATGTGTCCCCTCTTCTCCATGTCTCTTCTACATCAACATGTGTCCCCTCTTCTTCATGTCTCTTCTACATCAACATGTGTCCCCTCTTCTTCATGTCTCTTCTACATCAACATGTGTCCCCTCTTCTCCATGTCTCTTCTACATCAACATGTGTCCCCTCTTCTCCATGTCTCTTCTACATCAACATGTGTCCCCTCTTCTTCATGTCTCTTCTACATCAACATGTGTCCCCTCTTCTCCATGTCTCTTCTACATCAACACGTGTCCCCTCTGTGGAAAGAGACTCTGAAAGTGTCAGGAACAAAGATTCTCTCTCTTTTTGATCCGTTTCTATAAAAACCTGTCTGAAAATGAGCTGATCAGATTTTGGCCACTTTATGATGTCATAACGATGTGTTGGCTTGTGTAACCATTAGCCAATCAGCAACCAAGGTAACCCCCCCCCCCCCCCTATCACCTGAATCTCCTCCTAGAGCACCATTGAGTTCTTTTTAACCAAATGTCTCTCAGAGGGGCGTGGGGAGGGGCTCCTTATTTTCATCTAAAGTAACGGACAGAGAATCAGCACTTTGGAAACAGGGCTGAAACAGAGGGGATTATGGGTAATGCTGCAATGATCTGTTTGGTGTTTCAGCCAATCAGAGACATGTTCTGTATATATCTGAGACCTATAATATATTGATGAAAAGCAGTATAATAGAGGACCTTTAAACAATCATAAACTCCCAAAGAAATCCCACAATTAATGGGAAAACATGGAAGAATCTTTGTCGAGATCAACAGAAGAAGAATGATTAAAAAAAGATACCTAAATGAAAACAAATTGACACAAATTATAATGTTAACATAAATGAAAAAAGATGGATCCAGGATATTGTGAACAATTTTCCAAGTGCAGATACAAAACATGGACGCTATCTCTTTTTATTAGTTTAGTTTTTCGATGTTGAGTAAAACAAATGAACTTCCTTCCTTCCTAGCCTGAAGCTTGTGGCATATTACGGGTTATTTGATTTGAAGAAACAGTATGAGAGTCCTGCTTTTGTCTTTAGGTCTGTCTCTCTGCTTTCACTATCTGCTCCCACCATGCACCTGTTTGTCTCCCTGTCTGTTCCAGCACTTATTAGTATATAATAAGTCAATACAAAATAACTTCAGGTCAAAAATGTGTTCCCTGTAATGGGAATAACGGGCTGAATGTGTTGTTTCAAATATAAGGTGTTTCCATTAAACATTTATATGATTCAATATGCAACAAAATAAGACATAAACATCCTAAATTATACGTTAATATCTAAAAAAACACAACTCTCAAAATCAGCAAAATATCATAAAGGAATGATAATAACTGAACCTCCTCTAAAATAAACTACGCACAATTGAAATAAGTAAAAATGGTGCAGACAAATCACACAAACAGAAAACCTCTCCTGTGAAACAACCATTTGAAAGAGGACCGTAAGCTTTCCCCTCACTTTCCCTGACAATCAAACAGCTTTTAGTTTGTTTTGCATTCTCCCTAAATCCACCTCTGGGGTTTCCTAAGTCGTATCACATGGACGCCTGCCCGGCCTCAACGTGCACACCGACCCACTGACCGTCTGGCGGGGGAGGAAGATGGGGGAGGAAGAGGAGGAGGAGGAGGAGGAGGAGGAGGGATTTTTGGACAGAAGCCTCAAGGACAGCTGTTGTGTTTATCTGCGGGCTGGGGGTTGAGATTCATCCAGAGGGCAAAGAGCTGCAGGCTGCAACAAAAGAAGAATGGCTGCATGAAGATGGCTGATAAACGCTTCTGAGTGAATTCATATTCAACACATTGTTTCCAGCCAAATGATATAATTACAGGCTCCTATTCATGATAGAAAATAGACACACAATGGATTTATTGCTTAGTTCCAAATCCAAAATCTGTAGCCGCTGAAAATAACTGTTATATCAGGCATCTAGCATTTATTATGATTTCATAGAAACAAAAAAATGGTCGGACGACATGGATAGAAGAAGACGCATAAAAAGAGACATGAAAGGGGAAATAATGTAAGGAGGACATGTAATGCTTTTATAAGAATAAACTTATTTTGTATAGAACCTTTCGTAACAATGTTCCAAAGTGCTTTACATGGAAAAGCTCAATTAAAACAAATCACAACCACAATTCAATGAAGTTTGGCCAATTCAAAGTACAAGTATTTACCTAAAACTAAACTCAAATTAATCAAAAAACACATATACAATAGAACTTACAGACAGTATCTGAAGTGCTTTGAATATAACGGGTAAAACTATCCCTCTGAATTAATAAAAAACCAAGACGCTACATTACGTACTAAATGTAAACACAGTTATGTTTTCTACTAAACCCTGAATACAATCAAATATAATAATCAAGATTCTCTGATGTTAACCCTTGTGTTAGCTGTTACCGTTCATGGTGTTCGCGGGTCAATTCTGACCCATGATTTATCTCAGTCCAAAACACTCAAAAATAATGATTATCATCCAATATAGTTTTAAATACATCATAACTAACTTATTATGCATTCATAACCGTACAATCCTGTTGTAATTTAATGTTATGGCCCAAAACACATTACAGCACATATTGCACACGTGCATGTGTGAGTTCAGGTTCAAGTGTTCAAATATGTACACTAACGGCCCGTCCACACAGCGGCGTGCGTTGACACTTAACGGTGGGCGTGTCTGAAACTCGACCAACAACCAATCACATGAACCTCCCCGCCCCTGACACACAAGCAGCGGTTTGATTGGTTAGAGCTTGTACTGGCATATGATTCGATTGGCTGACGCTTCTGCCGAGGCGTCAAAAGTTGAACATTGCTCAACTTTTTGCAGCGAGCCACGCCAGCAACGCTCCACGTCGCTTCCCACGATGCAGTTCGGCGAAAAGTGACGTCACCCCATTCAAATTGAATGGTGAAGCGTCAACGCACGCCGCTGTGTGGACGGGCCGTTAGTGTACATATTCTTTGAGAAAGGTGGAGTTCCCGTGGGGGGAGGGGGGCAGAGGGAGGGGAGACCAGGTCCATGTTGGGAACAATTATTGTTACCGTGGATGAAGGGGGGGTGTCTAAAGTCAAAGGTGAATCTTAATTGGGCCAAATTTAACCTCGAAACCCCAACACCAAATTATACACTTTTCTTTTAGAGACCTTCAGATTTGGCAAAAATGGTCAAAATCAGTTTTGTAGTGTTTATAGCTGTTGTGGAGGATATCATGAAGCCATGTTCCGATACAAAAAACTAGAGCGTAGTTATTATATCATTTTAACTTGAAACGGGTCACGGGAGACCCGAACACAACATAAGGGTTAAAGCATGCATATAAGCTATGCACATCCTTCAGAGAGGATTTAATGGTCCCTTACGGTCGCGTATTCACTGTGGGTTTCTATCAAAACACCCTGGACACTCCACTTATTCCTCTTCAAATGTACTCTAAACCCTCATAACTACATCACAGACTTGCACAAATTATACTGGATTATATTAAAATGTCCATAAAACCAGGAATCTTCACACAATACTTGCTGTTTTCCACACTACACCCCCAGTTCAGGAAAAACACTATACACCTTTTCCAGAAATAACTTATGGGACTGAACACAGCTTGTATTTATTCTCCAAGCTAGTGTAAGTAACTGCAGTTCAGAGACAGTAAGATTGTTTCAGTTGATCTGGATATTTACTGACCGTTCAATACAATATTTGTACAAACATTGAACTACTATATATTTATTCCACACATGGCAATTATTTTAAAACAAAACATGTACACTTATACGGTTTTATTTGTATAGCACATGGTGGAAAGGAGCAGGGAGAAGAACGTCTTATTTAATCTTAATAACCATAAAAAAGTAAAATAAAAGCAATATTCTTTCAGTCACAGTTGCTTACAAATACTGAAACATAAAACCAGAACACAATCAAAAGTCAACTTCATACTGTCTAATTACGCTTTCTTTATATATTTTCTTAAACATAACATTTTTAATATGTATAAGACAATATATACTGTGGTATATTAGTATTAAAGGTCCCCTATGATACTGTTTTTCATCAATATATCACAGGTCTCAGATATATACAGAACCTGTCTCTGATTGGCTGAAACGCCAAACAGATCATTGCAGCATTACCCATAATCCCCTCTGTTTCAGCCCTGTTTCCAAAGTGCTGATTCTCTGTCTGTTACTTTAGATGAAAATAAGGAGCCCCTCCCCACGCCCCTCTGAGAGAGATTTGGTTACAAAGAACACAATGGTGCTCTAGGAGGAGATTCAGGTGATAAGGTGGGGGGGGGGGGGTTACCTTGGTTGCTGATTGGCTAATGGTTACATAAGACAAAACATCGTTATGACATCATAAAGTGGCCAAAATCTGATCAGCTCATTTCAGAGAGGTTTTTATAGAGATGGATCAGGACAAAAAGAGAGAGAATCTTTGTTCCTGAAACTTTCAGAGTCTCTTTCCACAGAGGGGACACATGTTGATGTAGAAGAGACATGAAGAAGAGGGGACACATGTTGATGTAGAAGAGACATGGAGAAGAGGGGACACATGTTGATGTAGAAGAGACATGGAGAAGAGGGGACACATGTTGATGTAGAAGAGACATGAAGAAGAGGGGACACATGTTGATGTAGAAGAGACATGGAGAAGAGGGGACACATGTTGATGTAGAAGAGACATGGAGAAGAGGGGACACATGCTGATGTAGAAGAGACATGAAGAAGAGGGGACACATGTTGATGTAGAAGAGACATGAAGAAGAGGGGACACATGTTGATGTAGAAGAGACATGAAGAAGAGGGGACACATGTTGATATAGAAGAGACATGAAGAAGAGGGGACACATGTTGATGTAGAAGAGACATGAAGAAGTGGGGACACATGTTGATGTAGAAGAGACATGAAGAAGAGGGGCACATGTTGATGTAGAAGAGACATGAAGAAAAGGGGACACATGTTGATGTAGAAGAGACATGGAGAAGAGGGGACACATGTTGATGTAGAAGAGACATGAAGAAGTGGATTTTTCATAATCGGGGACCTTTAAATAAAAACAGTAATGGATCCTCCCTGCTCATCCACTCTGAGCTGAAGCGTGGATCTGTGTGTGACGGAGAAACTGTGTGTCGTGAACGCAGTGTGTCTGGAATCTGAAATCTGGGTCTGCATTAACATGTTTCCATATTTGCACCCTCAAATTAATTTCAGATGCATGTGGAACATATTTTCCGAGCCCTTCATCCTGCCTGCAGCGACGGCTCCTCAGCGGGGCACGAGGAAATTGAATCTGAGATTTACTCTTCACGCTTCACGTTGTTTACACAGGAGATAAGAGCGGGGCTTTAGCCAACATCAAGTGAGGAGCAAATGTTCTCCTGGTAAATAATTAGAGTGGCTGAGTGTTTATTTAGCTCAAAGGGAATTCTAGCTGTGTGACAATGTCAAGGCGGCATATATTAACAAACACGGTTTCTACGTTTCTTTTGATCTTTCATGACCTTAAATTGAACTGAAACCATTCTTAGCCTAAATCCTTGAACAAAATACAGGACAGTGCTCTACATTTTTACAGTTTCTTTATCAAAATGAATCAAAATCAAGTAAAAGACAAATGGATGAAATTAAATGAATGATTTAAGATTTACAAAGTAGGTATGTTTGAATATAACACACCTTGCAAACATCACAGAGTGCTTCACTGTCCGAAGATATAAAATACAGCACAATTAAAGGTTCCATGTCATGGCCATTTCTACTGATCATATTTCCATTGTTGAGGTCGACTAGAATAAATGTATATTGTTCAATGTTCCAAACTCACATTGGTTTCTCATACAGCATCTCTGTAAAGTATGTGTATTCACTTTCTGTCCTACACGGTTTGTTGGAGCTCCTGCCCCCCCTCTCTGTGAGCCCAGTGTGCTCTGATTGGTCGGGACGTTGCAAGGCTCGTTGCTGCGAGGAGCGGACAGGTTTCCGGGTCGGCGATACAGCGAGAACAAGCAAAACTCATCCTGAGCACACACAAACACTCACACAGTGTGGCTTGATATCGAGTAAGAAAAAGGTTTATAACGCTGTGTGAATCGGTCTCCACCATCCCAACTCGTCTATTACCAGCGTTCAGGGAGCTCTATGCAAGTCAATGGGGAGTCCGTGTTAGTTGGCCAAGAGATCCTGGTGTGGGAGGTGCTCCACGGATTGGTCCATTTGTTGTTTATCTGGGTGTTCACACGTCACAGAACCCAGGAAGCAAACAATGGAAAAAGAGAAATCTCCAACGAGGCGTTCTGGGGCAGCATAGACAGGTCTTCTCTGTGTTAGAGTTTTACTCCCTACAGAGTGTACGTTGAGTGTTTGTGACTCTGCAGACCGTTTACATGCAGAGAAACCTTCATAACACACAAGGGGACGGGTAACCAGGAAAGCATGACATGGGAACACATTTAGAGAAAAGAGGGAAAAAGATACACATAAATCTTGGCAAACTCAATTAAACAGCTACGTTTTAAGCTGCTTTCACAAAGTTGAACATTTATAAGAGATTGACAGCGATTTGAATGGTTTTAGGCGTTAGGGTTGTTCAATATGTTGTAACAGTTCTATCCAGTATTTCAGCTGCTTTCTTCATCTCAGACTCTTCCTCTTTCAGTTGACTCTCCATGGTCTTCACATATTAGTTTACACAGCAGTTGACAGCTGAATAATTAGCTGTGATCTCATTAACCATCACATAAATGATGAGCCTAATTTCCAAGACAAAGTCTAATTAACTCGTTGAATCCTTTAGACGTCCGTCGGTTAACCGTGTCATTAATTATCTTGGAGTGAATAACCTCACAGGGCGTTTTCTGTCTAATCTCATGCATCTTCTTTTAAAAGCTGGTGAATTGATCAGTTAAATAATAAACATACATGTACTGTACATATTATATACATATATAAGTTGTACTTTAAGCAGATAATGTTATATCTCTGATCAGATGACATGTGGTGCAGGTAATGTAAACAAACGGCCAATCAGGAGGCGGCAGTTCGCTGAGTTTCAATTAGCCTTTAACGACTCGATGTGACACCCGTTTAAATTCAGCTCCAGTAGATAACATGGTGAGTGTGTGTGTGTGTGTGTGTGTGTGTGTGTGTGTGTGTGTGTGTGTGTGTGTGTGTGTGTGTGTGTGTGTGTGTGTGTGAGAGAGAGAGAAAAAAGTCCCTTCTGCCTGGCAATGGCTGATAACGCTCTCTTTCAGCCGTGTCTGTGAAATACTTCCCCTCACCTTGATGTGAAACATGTTCAAACTGCTGATTATGTGCCAGGAATATTATGGGATGATGCTGGCAGACATATATTTTTTTGTAGCTGTCTGTTTGGCCCCTCAGCCAATCACCTGCACCTCATCCGTTCACACACCTGCTCTCCATTGCCTAATTATCTCTGAGTGCATAAACAACATGCTGCCAGCCTGGTCTTTTTTGCTTTGAAATGCCTGTCAAGCACATTGAGTGTTCTCGCTGCGTTCTCCATCGTTCTTTGTGTGATTCCTTTTTTCACAGGTTTTCTTTTTGGCCTCCTAGTATACGTTACAGCCAGTTGGATCATCTTATGAGAAATCCTAGCTTCAGGGTTTGAGTTTCCAGCCTGCACTATGACAATAAGGTTTACCGCTCAATCCCCTTTGGACTTCATTATTTGTATTGGCTTCCCTTTTCACCCTCTGTCCGAAACCAGAGCCCAGTCTGATCTGATCGGTAAGCTGGGTGGCTCTGTTGTGATTGGTCGATCGCTTAGAGATTACCCGCCCCTTAGCCTATCATGTACAATGTGTTCTAGCGCTATCCAATATAAGTGCTAGTGTTACATAGTGTTGTGGGAAAGACACACTATGAAAAGGGAAACCCAAAAAAGCACCCTTTTGACAAAAATGGCACATTCGGGGTCCAGGGTCTAATTAGTGTCTTTAATGAGCTTAAAAGCTTTGACAACTTAATATGAGATCTGCTCTTTATACCTACCTTATAACATCTAAGTTCTCTGATCTGCTTGACTCCTCAGGTGGTGCGTGACCAGATCAC
The DNA here is from genome assembly GCF_949606895.1 of Notothenia rossii. NCBI lineage: Eukaryota > Metazoa > Chordata > Actinopteri > Perciformes > Nototheniidae > Notothenia > Notothenia rossii. The sequence goes on along the minus strand of NC_136906.1, from coordinate 75,855,167 downwards.
CCACTGCACCATGAAGCTGCGTCAGACCACCGGCATGATGGAGTTCTGCCTGGAGGTCCTCAAAGAGAACGACCCCAGTGGATTCCTCCAGGTATCTGACCCACTCTGTGTGTGTGTGTGTGTGTGTGTGTGTGTGTGTGTGTGTGTGTGTGTGTGTGTGTGTGTGTGTGTGTGTGTGTGTGTGTGTGTGTGTGTGTGTGTGTGTGTGTGTGTGTGTGACATATGCATGTGGTTGTATGAGCTGTAAGCATCCAAGTGCAGGTCCTCAAACAACAATGGAAAACCAAATGTATCAAATCCAGTTGAAGTCAAATGTTACAGTACTTTTTTACGAGAGTCCATTTTGCTTGTAGGTATTTAAAGCTGCGCGCTCCGGTTTTGAAGTAAACACTTTATTTTCTAGTAAAAACATACACATGTAAATGCATTCATCAGCTAGTCCAATGGTTTAAGTTGTTTCCTAACAAAGGACTCTCAGGTCAAAAGGGAGCATGTCATAATTCAGTTTCTGTAAGAAAAGAAAGGATATGTAAAGATGAAGTTGGGGTTCCTGTTTTCATATTTAACCTCCTGAAGTTGCTAAAAATAAACATACAAATTACATGAAAGAATGATCATCATAAAAAAAAGATAAGAAAACACCAGCCTCTTTAAAAACCTCAAAAGTTATGACATAACTTTCAGCGAACACACACACGCCGAACGCAGTACGGGGTCCTTACACAGTACGGGGTCCTTACACAGTACGGGGTCCTTACACTACATTAAAACAAATTTAGTTTTCCAACTGAAATGGTAAGAGTTGAAAGGAAGAGAGAATTATGAAACGTAGTTCCTTTGAGCTTAAGAGCAGAAATCAGCTTCTGATGTTGAAGCCAGCACAGCTAAAACACTGAGGACTGAGATGTAACACACACACACACACACACACACACACACACACACACACACACACACACACACACACACACACACACACACACACACACACACACACACACACACACACAGGATGCATCTGATTTGCTTTGCTAATTTCCCGCCGCTCATCGGTCTTTAATTGATCCGACATGTTTACTTATTAGCAGGCTCAGATACTCGATGGCTGGTCAGTAGTTATTGATCTGTGTTGTTAGGTCAACAAGAGAAAGGTCAAATGTGACATGAGCACCTGCTTAGAAGAAAGGATAGCTCATATATTTTTAAGATTATGAAACAGTTCCTAATTCAACATGTCTATTTACACCTTCATCAAGTGTTCCAGATCTGTTTGTGATATCACGACGGGTTATCACTTCAATACTTTTCTATATCATTATTTTTATAACAACCATTATTTTTACACATGCAGCTGTGGTGTGTTAGGACCAAACTGACACCAAAGAACACATCACGACTGAACGTCTGCTCACGTCGCCTCACGTCTCCTGCGTCTTGTCCATGTGTCGCACTGGAACACACCACAAAGACTTCAGCCGACGGCCAAGTAGCACATACGAGCTGCGCATGCGTGAGTGGCAATAACTCTTCTTACCAGCAGGCGGCGGTAGTGTGTATTCGTCACTCAAAAGAGGCAACAACCGGAAGACAGACTACGTGATAACCGAGAGAAGAAGAACAGACTGCGTGATATAAACATGTGCGTTCCATTTTCACTCTACAGCGAGAAGCTCATGGGGCTTCGAGAGCTGGAGGTAAATGAAATCTCAGAAACGTAATCGTTTGTTTGGATCCCTCACTTCCGTCTCGCTTCTCATGCACTGATTCGCTAGCTGAACAGCCAATCAGAGTGATTTCTTTGGCCGACTGCTTCCCGTTTCAACATGTTGAATCGGCGGTGGTGTCGGATCGGCGGAAAAGACACGACGGTGCGGTACACACCAAGACACACCAGTCTGAGTAGGGCGACACGACGCTCATCGACGGCCCGACATCTATCGGCTCGGTGTGTAAGGACCTTCAACCTAAATGGCCACACCAAGGGTTAAAAACTAATACAAATATAGAAACACATGAAGAATAAATGTATTTTTTAAACTTAGCGCAACTCATTATCAATATTCATGGCTGTTGTGATTTCCATTGAATGATACGAGATGAAATGATAGTGTCTCTGCTTCTGGTTGTGAATAATTTCTCTTATTAAAGAGAGATAGAAAGAGAGAAATAGAGTAAGGTGAAAATGAGAGATGAAAAAAAGATCAAAGACGCTCCTGAGGGACACACACACACACACACACACACACACACACACACACACACACAAACACATCCCTTTGCTCCCATTTCCTCTGAATATTTTATAATATATTGATTACGTGATTCATTACGGTTGCCGATGTCTAAATTGTCGAAGGTAGATATCACTGTTAGTCAATTCAGGAACAGTTATGTAGTTTGAACTGAGCCAAAGTCAGAAAAATGAAGCTAAATTAAGCAATTTATAACGCTTGAGGATAAATGTCCAAATACTGGGTTCATGTTTCCAGAAGATCGCATCACAGTTTTTGCAGTTGAGTGTAGTTTAATGTAATGTATTCACTTCTCTTCCCCTGAGGCACTTCAAGCTCTTACCAGCAGAAGAGGGCTCTAATTCTTTGCCTTAATTATTGAACTGCACTAATGCCGGCCTCATTCCTCTTGTCAGACACAATGTAATGAAACCAGGCTAATGCTCTGCATGCAGGCAGCGAATCACAGCCCTGAAAGCATATTCAAATGAATGTAGACTTTGCAGATGCTCTCATTTGTTTCACTGTACGAGTGTTTTGACTTGTTCTAAATGTGTGCACATCCAAACATGTATTTGTAGATGTTTTTAAATTTATCACGTTTACACAAACACAACCAAACATTCCCCATATGACAGATTACACAATAATGCAACCAAATACAAATAAAATAAAAAGTGTGCAGTTACTAGAAATCTGTTTAAAGTACAGACAAAGAATATTTACATTTGCAAATTAACAAATTCCATTGTTTATCAATTCCAAAAACAATTCTCACATGCTGTAACATTCAGAAGCTTTCTTTCTTAGTAGTGAGTTTCTCAAGAGCCAGACTCAAAGTTAAATTGTTTACCCAGCGTCCCAGGGAGAGGCAGCCAAAAGATTTTCAACACAAAGCAATTGAGCGCCTGGCTTGTAGAAGGCATAAGTTAACAATCTTTCGTTCCCTAACCGATAGCTAACTGTCTTCTGGATAAACGCTTAAAGGTCACCTATTGTGCAAAATCCCTCTTCTTCATGTCTCTTCTACATCAACATGTGTCCCCTCTTCTTCATGTCTCTTCTACATCAACATGTGTCCCCTCTTCTTCATGTCTCTTCTACATCAACATGTGTCCCCTCTTCTTCATGTCTCTTTTACGTCAACATGTGTCCCCTCTTCTTCATGTCTCTTCTACATCAACATGTGTCCCCTCTTCTTCATGTCTCTTCTACATCAACATCTGTCTCCTCTTCTTCATGTCTCTTCTACATCAACATGTGTCCCCTCTTCTACATGAACATGTGTCCCCTCTTCTTCATGTCTCTTCTGCATCAACATGTGTCGCCTCTTCTTCATGTCTCTTCTACATCAACATGTGTCCCCTCTTCTTCATGTCTCTTCTACATCAACATGTGTCCCCTCTTCTCCATGTCTCTTCTACATCAACATGTGTCCCCTCTTCTCCATGTCTCTTCTACATCAACATGTGTCCCCTCTTCTTCATGTCTGTTCTACATCAACATGTGTCCCCTCTTCTTCATGTCTTTTCTACATCAACATGTGTCCCCTATGTGGAAAGAGATTCTGAAAGTTTCAGGAACAAAGATTCTCTCTCTTTTTGTCCTGATCCATTTCTATAAAAACCTGTTTGAAAATGAGCTGATCAGATTTTGGCCACTTTATGATGTCATAACGATGTTTTGTCTTGCGTAACCATTAGCCAATCAGCAACCAAGGTAACCCCCCCCCCCCTTATCACCTGAATCTCCTCCTAGAGCACCATTGAGTTCTTTGTAACCAAATGTCTCTCAGAGGGGCGTGGGGAGGGGCTCCTTATTTTCATCTAAAGTAACAGACAGAGAATCAGCACTTTGGAAACAGGGCTGAAACAGAGGGGATTATGGGTAATGCTGCAATGATCTGTTTGGAGTTTGGAGCCAAACACTTCAGAGACATGTTTTGTATATATCTGAGACCTGTAATATATTGATGAAAAACAGTATAATAAGGGACCTTTAAAATACAAAGTGTAGGGCTTAAAGGTATTGGAGAAGAGGTTATTTGGGAAATATATCTTGTCACCGAAGTCCAACATCTTTTTACACATCTTAACTTGTTTTGTTTAATGTGTGTGTGTGTGTGTGTGTGTGTGTGTGTGTGTGTGTGTGTGTGTGTGTGTGTGTGTGTGTGTGTGTGTGTGTGTGTGTGTGTGTGTGTGTGTGTGTGTGTGTGTGTGTGTGTGTGTGTGTGTGTGTGTGTGTGTGTGTGTGTGTGTGTAGATTTCAGACCCTTTGATTAAGAGGGTCACATCGTCTCAGGACCAGTGGGTGAAAGGGGCCCTGGAGCCAAAAGTAGGCTCTGAGTTTGACCTCACCCTCAACACCGACGTGCTGCTGCAGACCATCCTGCAGCTGGACTACTGCCAGGGCAAAGGTGAGCACACACACACACACACACACACACACACACACACACACACACACACACACACACACACACACACACACACACACACACACACACACACACACACACACACACACACACACACACACACACACACACACACACACACACACACACTCACCATGTTATCTGCTGGAGCTGAATTGAAACGGGTGTCACATAAGGGAGGCGAGTCCCCACACATGACTGTGTAAACAGATTTAGGTCCCCACAAGGATGGTAATGCTAGGACACACACACCTGATTAGATATTCATTGGCTGTTGCTACCCAGCAACCAGTATGAGTGCATGAGTAACCACAGCGTCCTTTACATTAACTCTGCCCCAGTCTCAGAGATTACCCAGATGGATTGTTAACGTCCATTAAATATGTACTCAGCACTATGAATATTTGATTTCTATGCGACTCCACTGAGGCAGGTGTTTCCCCTTTGCAAGATGTAGATTCAACCTTGGTAAAATACTAAATAATGCTCGTTATTCTTTGAACTCCAAATGCATTGTGATCCATTATTAATTTGATAAGCTCCTGGCTCCTGATTGAGTCACACTTGAAGGAGTTTTTTCTTCTAATTGGAGCTCGAGTCAAGCAAATCCCCAAGAGCT
>NC_136906.1:75760373-75849680 GCF_949606895.1 Notothenia rossii | reverse complement strand
AGATTTCTGGCTCTCACAGACCTGTAACTTCTTCTTTAAGAGCCTCCTCTGTCCTCCACTTGTTAACTGTATTAATGGCACCTGTTTGAACTCGTTATCAGAATAAAAGACACCTGTCCACAACCTCAAACAGTCACACTCCAAACTCCACTGTGGCCAAGACCAAAGACTGTGGATAACAGTTGCAAATAAATTATTTAAAAATCAGACAATGTGATTTTCTGGATTTTTTTTTTTTCATTTTGTATCTCATAGTTGAGGTATACCTAGGATGAAAATTACAGGCCTCTCTCATCATTTTAAGTGGGAGAACTTGCACAATTGGTGGCTGACTAAATACTTTTGTGCCCCACTGTATATACATACACATACATATGCACACATACACCCATTTCCAGGGTGGAAATAAAAGAATAAAGTAAAACAAATAACAAATTCCTACGAGTCCATGTTCAGATAACAAGACAGTTTCATTTCCCATCCTATTTGAATGTAAACTGATCATTAAAAGTAAAGGAGAGAAAACCACACAAAGAATTGTTTACTGTTATATTTAACCTTTTACCTGAAGAGATGTAGGCACAGTAAATTCCAAAGAAGTCTGCTTGGGTTTTGTACCTTTTGGATGTTTTGTAATGTTGTTTCAAGATGTTTTTCTTCATTGTTGGTATCTTACTTACAGTAGATGGTGGTCAGTTTGCCTACATTGTGAGAAACAGACAGGACTATGTCCAGTAAAGCTGTTTCTCTCCAGACTGAATGTTAATCATTTTGTGTTTTTTGCAGATGAAGTCTTCAACAGTTTCAGCTTCCTCAGAAACATGTTCTCCAATGAGTTCATCCTCTGTCCTGGAGCTACAGTGCAGGTGAGGAACAACGTTTGTTTAGCATTGTTCCTCAAATATAATTGTTAATAACATTGGTCAAATTTAGGGAATTAATTGTTGTGTTGGTTTACTTGAAATGTTTTGACCTATTTTTGTAGGAAAGGAAAAAAAAATGCCTTATTTTATACCCTTTAATTGTTAAAAGCATTTTTCTTTTTTTGCGTGTAAGTAGAAGTGTATATACTGTATATTTAAATAGATCAATAAAAAAAAACAGCCCAAACAATCATTATACTAATACATTTAATGTGATTTTATAAAAACATATTAAGGGGGAGGAAAAGAAAAAGAACACTACCATATTAAGAGGTATTTTAGATTGTAAGTTTTAATACGTGACTCCTGTAGGACTTTGAGGAGGCCTGTTTCCTGCTGGTGAAGACTGGAGTTCTGCAGGTGACCCAACATGAGGTTCTGATCACAGAAAGCGGACACAGAACTCTGTCCTTCCTCACCAACATGCTGGATCCCTTCCTTCAAGGATACCAGGTGAGAGCCTTTTTATTTTAAATGCACAGCCAGAACTATTTGAAGAACGTTGATGTGTTACACTGCAGATGTCCACTAGAGGGTGCTGTTGACACATATGAGTTTTAAGAGCTGTGTGTGCGTGTGTGTGCTCGCGCTCGCGTGTGTGTGCTCGTGTGTGTGTGTTCAGGTGGTGTGCCGATTCCTGTGTGAAGAAGCCACTGAGACTCTGACAGAAAAACTGTTTATTCCTGCCGTCCGGAAGTTCATCATCAAACGTCTTTTAGCAGGTTTCTACCTTTTTTTTTTAAAGTTTCTCACATCATTTAAAATGTGCTTTTATCTCAGTCCTCTACTACAGAATGTACTGATTGTGTGTGTGTGTGTGTGTGTGTGTGTGTGTGTGTGTGTGTGTGTGTGTGTGTGTGTGTGTGTGTGTGTGTGTGTGTGTGTGTGTGTGTGTGTGTGTGTGTGTGTGTGTGTGTGTGTGTGTGTGTGTGTGTGTGTGTGTGTGTGTGTGTGTGTGTGTGTGTGTGTGTGTGTGTGTGTGTGTGTGTGTGTGTGTGTGTGTGTGTGTGTGTGTGTGTGTGTGTGTGTGTGTGTGTGTGTTTTAGGTAGTTTAAGATACACGGAGGTGTTGTCGTCTGACCTCCAGAAGAACTCTCTGGCCGCTTTGCTCCGACTTGGAGCGGTGCAGAAAATCAAAGGGTACGTTTGTTTTGATCATCTTTCTGTCAAGTATCAAAAGTTGATAAATCAATTTAGCGAAAATGAAGGCTATTAAAAAGTATTAAAGTGCATTTCCCAAGGTATTACATTTTGTAGCTTGTTTTCAATAAGTATATAAATTGTCCAAAGAGGTTGTATTCTACAGTCTGCCTGAATGTAATCATTGCGTAGGTGTGTAGTGTGATTCTGTGTAGTTTATTTATGGCATCCCGTTGGATTTGACGTCATCTGAACAGGACATTGCACGCTCACTGCTTGATAGCGTGCGAAGGTCCGTTTACGCCGGTTGTTAAGCAACATCGTTATGGGGAAATGCGAGTCTGCGTCCAAATGGTTGGAAGATAAGGAGGAAGGACAATCAATACTGTATATAGTCAATGTGAGGTCAAGTGTGTCGCCAAGGTAACCGGTTAGAACTCAAAGTGGAGATGAGGTCTTAAAATGTATGGAAAGGGTCTTAAAAGGTATTACATCTGACTTCAGGATTCCTGCATATACCCTTGTATAACACACTACAGGAAAGGGTTAACCCCCAACAATCATAATAGGAAAACAAATAAATCTATCTATTTAAAAACGGGTTTATAAATTATAATTAAGCAATAGCTCACGACAGGCCGTGGTATATGCTCATTATATCACAGCTAAGGGGCGTGGTTCGGCCCGACGCGAAGCGAAGCCGGAAGTGAGCTATTGCTTTTATAAAACGGTTACCAAGTGTGGCAATATGAAAGAAAAATACACACTCTAATTTAAATAGTTTTTATTAGTAAATAATGATGTTCAAAATAAAATAGTCCCTCCGTTGCCTTCTGCACGAAACATAGTGCGAGGTGGTTTCTATGCAACAACACTAACAGCTAGCGAACATATTAGACAGAGAGCGTTGATCCATTATTTGGCTATTTATTTACATTAATGTGTATGTTGCTGTTTATTGTGCATCCACTGAAAAACTGTCCAGCATCAGTAGCATGGCTAACGTGGTCACTTGAATAGGTTGAGGTTGTTCTAGGCTGTTGCTTGGCGTGGCGAGAATATTGCTCCACTTTATCCGGTCCCCGAGATTGGGCTTCCAGTAGCTCTGGAGAGAGCTTTCGCACCTGTGGCCACTAACGGTCATAATTTCTCTGCTTTGTTTCAAGACCCGCATCAGAAAGCTTTTGAATGGTGGCACTTTTCTAGTTGGTCTACCTGCTCTTCACGTAGCTCCGCATCGTCGTTAGGTGCTTTTTTTTCTGGAGATAGGCACTGCTCAATCCACTCCTCCATAGACCGAGGTCGAAGTTAATCTTAAATGTTTCCATTTTATGCTTTGTAAGTTTGTTTCGTAACGGAAGAAATGCAAATATATTTATAAAACTGACAAGTCAAATCAAGCAATCTGATTGGTCGATAGTGTTTTTGCGGCCCTCTTTGTTTACAGATTTGAAAACATCGTTGCTTGCTTTAAAAGTAGCACAATTCATTATGTCAAACCTTGGAAAGTGTCTAGATATCCCTGCCCTAATGCCAAAGGAACTGCACACTGAATATGTTTTGCCGTTTGATGTCTATGTCTGGACCGCTGCGTAAAACGGAGGGTTTATGCCCCGTTACTTCTCCGCTGCTTTCTTGTTCCAGACTGAAAAGCAAACAACGGTATACTGTTTTTCTCAGACGCGGAGGGATACTGACTTGTTGTGAAAAGTAACTTACAATTCTACCCGTGGTATACGCTCAGTATATCACGGCTAAGAACCAATCAGATTGCTTGATTTGACTTGTCCGTTTTATAATTCTTGTTTTATTCAGTCCTGTGTTTTTTGACTAAATCATGAAGGAGTGTGTTACTTGGTATTTATTACCTGGGGGGTAGCATTGTTTTTAGATTTGTAATAAGTTGTGTATGAAAAATGCTAGTTCAAGTGTAATTGATTGATTTGATAACCCACTGAAAAATCTGATACACATTGTCACTGGTACTACTTTCTACCAAATAAATAGTCCCCATGAACTTGATTCTGTGCTGAATAATAACCGCTCACTGTTTTTCACTTCAGCGCGGATCAGGAGACGTTAAAGGTGGATACGGTGATGGTGAACTCATTGGAGGACACTTTAGGTGAGAAACAAACTGCCAGTGAGAGAAAAGAGTGTTGCGTTTCTCTCGAGGAACTTTAAAACAATCGTGTCTCTTTGTCTAGGAGGAAAGCTTCCCACTCAGAAAGCTGTCGCCGCTCGCCTCTAATTCACCGACCTCGTTAGCAGAAAGGAGACCGAGAAGAGTCACAATTCTTTTTACCCGCATCGAGAGATGGTGCAAACAAAAGAGTTGAAAATCCGGTGACAGCTGAATTTATTTTGCAATGTTTTTTTTACTTCCCCACCTTCTCTTCACCTCTTTTTCAATACGCCTTCTTTCTTCCTCCAAGAACTTTCTATTAAAAATGTTTTATACACATTTATAAAGCCAGATGATGGGTACGGCTTTCAAAAGAAGGTGTATCTCTGGCTCGCTCTGAAACACTGACCTTTGCTATATGAGCAGCCTTATGAAAGCTTAATGTGCCAAACCCACTTAGGCTGCTGGCCATTCTCCCTTAATGTGTTTTTATGTGTTTCCTTTAACACTCAGCGTGGATTTCCTTTGTGGTTTTTCCTACCTGTTTATAAGCTGTAAGTCTTGTCTCAGTCTTTTTTGAGCACTTTAATGAATGTATTTATGCAAGTCCTTTATCTAACACTCTTTTGACTTATTGTTACGTCTTGTTTTCTGTTTTTGTGGAACAAAAGTTGCTCAAGAGAAGATTTGGCTGGTTACATATTTTACCTTTTTTGATAAAAAAAAAAGTTTTTCTGAGCTGAACCTGCTACAGACCCAACGCCTACTTCAAGAATAGCTTGTAGCGGGGGTCGTTTTTGGATTTAAAACCCAACCTCGGGTCTTTTACCAACACTCATTGTTCTTTGTTTACATATTGGAGGAAATGCTACACGATTAATGCCAGTGTCGAATATTTACAAACGACCTTGAATTTAGTTGAACTGAAGCACTACCAGCTACACCAAAGGAATACGTTTCTGTTAACCGTTTGATATGATTGACATATTTCCCACATGTCTAGAATAGCAAGCCAACTTTATTGTTATGCATACGAGTACTACAATGAAACTGTTTATTGTAAAGTTTATTCAAATTCAAAGCCAGAAAGACTTGGTATGATTTGGCTACAAGGGAAGAAAGAAAAAGGACAACATGAGCAGTAGCTGTTACGGGAAGTCAGAGGGACAATGCTAATACAATGCTAATAAAAGGACTTCACTTAAAAGGATAAATGAAATTGACAAACAACGTTTTTTTTTAAGTCTTTGGTTGAGCTACTTCACCGATATGATGGGTGTAATCTTTATCAAATAAAATTCCCAATTAGATTAGTTAAAAACATTTGTAATTGGAAGCTATTTATATGTTAGCAAATTAGCGATGTGTTTGCTTGAAATCCCATTCCAGAGCTCGCAGCAGATTTGTTTTGTTGTTTTGAACACAAGCAGAGCTGCGTGGTTGATTTCCATGTCGTTGCAGAACAATAAATCCACAGATTACATTCGGCTCATTGACTCCTGCCCCTGTAGCATGGCGGGTGTGGTTTGAAATGTTTTGGTTTTGGTGCCAATATGAAACCTAACTTGCCTCAACAATTTGATACCTTTTGGGAACATGTTCCTCTACAAAAACTCATCCTAACAAAGAAGCCGTACAAGAACGTTGATACATTTGAACACATTTCAATTCCACCTCTAACTTTGATTGCCAAATTGTCCACACGCCGAAGTCAACCTAAAACAACTCTGTGTCACATCCAAAGTGCAAGTGTGTTTCTGTTCTTCTTTGGATAACAGCTTTTATAGTGTGTGTGTGTGTGTGTGTGTGTGTGTGTGTGTGTGTGTGTGTGTGTGTGTGTGTGTGTGTGTGTGTGTGTGTGTGTGTGTGTGTGTGTGTGTGTGTGTGTGTGTGTGTGTGTGTGTGTGTGTGTGTGTGTGTGTGTGTGTGTGTGTGTGTGTGTGTGTGTGTGTGTGTGTGTGTGTGTGTGTGTGTGTGTCGTTGGGTGAGGCCTGTTATTACAAACTGTACAGGCTGATGAAATCCAAAAGCATGATAATAAAGAGTGTTTTGAAATACACATTTCTGCCCAGATTGTATCTTTTTGTAGATAAACTCAGATTTATAAAAATTCACTCCATCATTCTGTTACATCCAGAGTTTGTATGACAGTCAAACCTCTTGTGGCACAAAACACAGTTTGATCTTACCTGATTCAAATATGATCACATTCAATAATCCTGACGTGTGAACACAAATGAAAAGACCTTAACTTAAGTAAAAAGTACTGACGCCACACTGGATATATTCCACTACAAGTAAAATACCTGCATTCAAACCATGAAGTATTAATATGTAAGCATCGTAAAATCCACTTAAAGTATGTATGAAAAGTAAAAGTAGTGGTTGTGCGGTGAAATGTTCCCTGTAGTGTTAAATTATTACTTCATAAGTGATGTTTCTGAATAAATGTATTAATGTCTATGTTGCATGTTACTGCTGGTCCTCATTCAAACTCCTGTATGCACTGTTAGTGAGTGTATCTATTGATTGATTTTCGCTGTCCTGTGAGAACTCAATTATTATTATGATATCTCAACAAATAAAGGAATAAATTACAAACATATAAATCACCACATATTAAGATACATGGTTTTCACTGGATAGGAAGTGTATGAAACTAAGTATGCAAGTGTCAAAGCTGTGAGGCAAATGTACAAATAATGGAAATACTCACCGATATTACACTATATGTAAAAGTACAAGTACCTCGCGTTGTTTCTTAAGTGCAGTACTTGATTTAATGTGCCGAGTTAAGGTTCACTACTGCAAAAATATGATCAAATATAATGGAAGACTATTTTGTGCATACTTTTCATATTACATACATACTACTACTATTCAGTGCAGTGCTATAGATAACATAAGACCAACCTCTAGGTGTCAGACTTGTCTCTCTGTCAGCATGTTGTTCACAGCAGGTTGTTGACGCACACACACACACACACACACACACACACACACACACACACACACACACACACACACACACACACACACACACACACACACACACACACACACACACACCAGTATTTTTCATCATGTTTTGTGACTTTTGCTGCTGAGTAAGAGACTGCTGCCAGCAAATCCACCACTTTCCATCCACATCGCCCCTTTCTCTCACACTCGCTCAGTCTCTGACAAATTATAGGTTCATCTAAAGTTACCATACCCAATTGCTTATATACACAAACACACACACAAACACTCACACACTCCGGGCCATCCATCCGTACTGCTGCTTTCTCTTTCTCTCCATCCATATCCATCTATGTGGTGCTGGTGTATACAGTGTCAGCCACAGCCATATCAGCACTTTATCAGCTACATTATGACAAGCTGAGGGGGCACGCACACACAAGCACGCACGCACGCACGCACGCACAAACAGGAGGACGTAATAAACTACTTTCTGACCCGTGGCAGTCACTGGGAAACAGCAGCAGCAGACAGAAGTGCACTGTGTTTGGTTTTGTACCTCTAAATCTGGACTGTTACTCTGTGTGTGTGTGTGTGTGTGTGTGTGTGTGTGTGTGTGTGTGTGTGTGTGTGTGTGTGTGTGTGTGTGTGTGTGTGTGTGTGTGTGTGTGTGTGTGTGTGTGTGTGTGTGTGTGTGTGTGTGTGACTGAGTGAGTGCTGGTGCCCGGAGGGGGTTGTGGAGGTCTATATGTAGGGAATTGATTGAAAGAGAAAGGGACCCTGGTGTATAATGTTTCAGCGGTTAACCTTAGGAAATGGTCGCTGGATGGATTCAGCTCATTGGCTGCAGCAGATCAGTTTATCAGCGCTGTGCTGGAGGCTGTGACATTTACATACAATATGGAGGAAAGGGAGGCGGTACTCAAACGGGATCCCTGAGGAGAGGCCAGGTGATCCTAGTTACTACACTTTTAAAGGGGCCCTATTTATGCTCAGTTTCATATTTGTATTTTTTGTCTCTTACTGTCTCATGCTTTAATTTTCAAGAAGTTCTCATACTGCCATTGCTTCAATGTCTCATTTAGCTTCAGAATATTTCTTCTTCTATTGCGTTTTTTGAGTGATGTATTTAAAACTTCTACAGAAGAAATCCACAATAATTAAAAGTGCTTGCCTTTTAAGTAAGGAAACATTGGAAACACAAGGTAGAATGAAATGTCGATACTTAAAGGGGCCCTATTATGCTAATTTCCAGGTTTCATGTCTCCATGCTTTAATGTTCAAAAAGCTCTTTATTCTTCTCATACTGCCTGTGCTGCAGCATCTCTTTTCACCCTCTGTCTGAAACCACGGTTTCAGACCTGATTTCACACGGCTCTGTTGTGATTGGTCAACCGCTTAGCGATGTCCCGCCCCTTAGCATATCACGTATGGTATGTATTGGAGCGCTAGCCAATAGAAGCGCGAGTGTTATGGATGTCATTAGGTTACGGGTGTAAACAAAGGAGTCCAATGTAGGCGGGGGGGTGTGTGGGAAACACAGGGATTTTAGTATTTGCAGACCATTTACACGCACAAAAACCTATATAACACACTACAGGAAATTGAAAACCGATAAAAGCATAATAGGGCCTCCTTAAAACACCAAAGTCTGACAGGAACAAGACTTCATTCAGGACTTTTCAGGTGTTTTTATTTAGTGTCCCTGGGGAATTGAAAAGTGTTTACTTCACACGCTATATCAAAATGCAGCTTACAACATCTGTTGAATAATGCAATGATGTTCATATTAAATATCGTCTTGATACGATCAGCTGTCTCGCTCATTGTGGGGAAACAATGAGAGTTAAGTGATAGAATTACAGTTTTCTTAATCCTTGCTAATATATTCCTCTTTTACTATTCTATAATGCATCAAAGATAAGCTCTTCTAAGATCAGCGATTAGTGCTGAATGAAAACATTTGCATTTTTAACTATTATATTTGCATAATGCAGACATGTGCACAGGTCCAGTATTCTGTTCTAATGTCTGCACTTACCCGGGATATGATTTCCAATTCTGAGCAACACATTTGCTTTGAATTTTAATGACAGAGACCACACACACACACACACACACACACACACACACACACACACACACACACACACACACACACACACACACACACACACACACACACACACACACACACACACACACACACACACACACACACACACACACACACACACACACACACACACACACACACACACACACACACACACACACACACACACACACACACACACACACTCACTGCAGTGAGATATCGGGTCTTGTTTTTAGACAATGCATCATCTTGTTAAGTCAAAAAATCTTATTTTGAGTTGTATCTCAGATGAAACACATATTTTTTACATATTTATTAGAAAATCATCAACTAACATCAGAAAACAGAAAACTTTTGAGCATTTGCGGCTTACAGTATATTGTAACTACATCTCCTGATTCTGGTCAAATATAGTTCAAAATGAGTTCTCCCAGCTAATTACAAAACCTGAGTTATCTAAATATCCTTTCTTATTTCAAGAAGTCTAACCAAGCAAATTTTCACTTGATCTATCGGCAGATGTTTGTGCTTATTTCAAGTAAAAACAGTTTTCTTTATTGTTTAACTTGTTTTTGGAGCAGCATTTTTTCCAGATACAGTATGGGAATGTGAGAGCATAATTAAAGGAGGTTAAATCAGAAATGAATGAATATAATAAGCGATGTTTCCGATCATATGGAGTTGAGTTTCTGAAGTGCCTCTCGGGGCTCAGGTGTTCTCAGTCATCAGAAATGTTAAAACGATCTCATGGTTCTCCTGTTTTCTCCTGTAAAATACGCGGAGGTGATGTTTGGCAGCAGTGGACTCTGAGGGGAGTTGATGTTGTTGATCAGTCACACAGAGGCAGAAGGCTTTCCATCGTTTTCATAGTCCACCTCATCTTCATCGTTTTCATAGTCCACCTCATCTTCACCATTCTGCTCCTGTCAACATGGAACAGAGACATGGTAAAAACACAGAGCAGAGCTTGAATTTACATTGATGTACTGAAGTACACATTTGAGGTACTTGAGAACTTGCACTTTATGCTACCTTATAGCTTTACCCAACTACATTTTAAAGCTAGCTATTTCACTTTTAACTACACTTACAGTAAAGGTAGGGTAGGTAATTTTGGAGAAACCAGCTCGAGTGCGCTTGAATTTGAAAATACACAACCGGAAGAAATCTACCACTTCCTTCAGACTTCCTCACAGAGCCCCTCCTCCAACACACACGAACGCGCACATGACCAATGAGGGCACGAGATAAGTTTGTGCACAGATGGAAGGCTGACAGGCAGGTAGGCCATCCAGTTGCTTTAGCCGGGCCGGCTCAGATGATTGGTCGTGCTTTTTACAACACCACGGCTTCCACAGATGATATTTTTTTATGTATTTATTGTCAAAGCATTTAATGTATTCATTGCTATCGGGATGTTAAGAGCATTCCATGGAATATAACAAAACGTTTTTCTGAAATAAATTACATACCTGCACCTTTAATTGATCGCACAGCTTTAGTTACTAGCTACTTTGCAGATTAAGATTATTAATGCAAGATATTGAATAAAATAAATATTTTACTGATACATGAATGAAGCTCAGCGCAAGTTCTTCCAGGAAGACTGTCTCTACACTCATTCACAAATCCTCTCTCACTCACTCGTCCTTTCTTTCAATAAGCAAGTGCCATCACTCCCCCAGCTAAACCAACCAGACTCATGTCATTTCCCACAAGCCAATCACAGAGCATCTGGCAAACGTTTAAATCTGCTTTCTTCTCCCCTGTCAGCTGTCATTGAGAATCGATGCAGAAATATACTGTAGGTCAAGCTGTATAGCAGTATAATAAGTTGTCTAATAAACCCTACCACGTATTAATACATTACAATTATAATACATGTATTTAATATATATGATTCTGGTACTATGTAGTTTATTACTGTAGTTTACTTTGGTGTATTTTGTTTTCCCCAAAGAACTCTTTTAATCCGTCTGAGATATCCACTTTATTTAAAATATATATATATATAATCATCACATTTATGTTTTTGTTCGATTTCTTACTGTCTTTTGTATATCCATAGTAAAAAAGGAATAATAAATACTCCAATGTATTTATACAATGTTTAAACTCAACATGTGTTCTTCCATCTGTGTTAGGTTCCCTAAAAAAAAAAAGGAAAGTTGACTTTGGATTCCACTGACTGAAAATCCAGGGTACTTTTATTTGTATATTTTTATTTTAAGGGAAACTACTCTCACCTTTGGTTATTATCCATATGTTGACTTTAGCCACACAGAGGAGGAGAGCTGTTAGACCCACAGACACGATGAGGAACCTCCACCAACCTGGAAGCACAGAAGTTAAATATAGCTCAAGGGGTTTTGATGAGCCGTGAGTTAGCGTGTTTTTATTCAGTCCCCACATCTGATAAAAAGTGTATGTCCATATCAATTAAAAAATATGTTCTTTCTATATGTAGCTTTGTTATTTTAAATCACTTTTTAGTTCGATTTGATTGTTTTTAGAAGCAGAGTTATTACCTTTTGATGTGATAATATTCCTTATTATCCATATTGTTGCTGGTGATTGAGTCGCTGTTTTTAGATTACAAAAAAACAACATATTAAAATGACAAATATTAAACACATACAAAAATGATAGAATGTTGTAATATTAGAACCTCAGATCGATTATGAGATAGACTACAAGAGTACAATTCATTTATTATCTTTATCATAACAGTTATTGCTCAATAGAGGCAGTTTAAAAACACTGATGTAAATACTCACGGGTAACCACAAACAGATCAACCAGAGAGTCTGGACGTTGTTGTTGAACTGCTTTGTTGAACTGTCTGCATGCGTATTGACCAGCATCCTCCTCTGTGACCTTCTTTATAACCAGAGAACATTTCTCTGTAACTCTCAGTCCGTCTGATTTAGCTTTGGCTTGTTTACCAATCCGCCCAAGATGAACCAGCTCTACTGCTACCGAGCTGTTTGAATCACTGAAGAGCCAGGTGGTATAGTCACGTTTACCCTGATCATGTATCACATTGTAACAAGGCAAAGTGACTTCATCTCCAACTCTGACAGTGAAGAAGGAAGGTTTCCCATTTGCTGCTGTTGAAAAACAAAGACAGAGTTCACTAAACTCACCACGTTACAAACACAACTCATCATTCTCAGTTAAAGGGGACCTATCATGCAAAATGCACTTTTGTACGTCTTTTCTACATGAATATGTGTCCCCGGTGTTCCAGGGAACTCACCAAGTGTCAGAAAACACAACCCTCTCTATTTCCCTCCATACCCAAATCTCTAAAAAAGGGGCTGCAACGGATCTGATACAGACTGATCCAGATTTGAACACTTCTATGACGTCACAGAAGTGGCGCTACGGCTATTGGGCCAACTCCACCAATCAGGAGGAGACAGCCACAGACATTGCCGTTGGAAAGCGCTGGAGACGCTTTAGTACATATGCCAGGCCTGTAGTTGGTGCTGTTCTCACAGAATCAGCCCATGCAAAGACAGTGTTAAATTGAGCGAAATGAGGAATGGCTAAAATGCATGATCTGTTTGGTATTTTGAAAAATAAAAAGTATAAATATGCCTTTATATAGGTATGGTCCTACACTATATTATTCAAATATAGCATGATAGGTCCACTTTAAAGGAACAGTACGTAGTAAAGTACCATTAGTTAGACCCTCCAGAAAAACGCGATTCTGCGATCGCAGAATTTACCGCATAATCAGCCAAATGGTGCAGATTTTTAAAAAGCCGCATATTTATCAAAAGGCCGCATAATCCTCGCATTTTTCCACACAAAGTTGAGAAGAAAAAAAAGTTAACTCGTCTTGACGTGACGTCATCAGCTCGCGCATCACGGAATGTAAACAACACTGTATAGAGCTCATTTACCAACGAACATTTCTACTAAAGACCGGGCAAAAAGTGGAGGGAAACTATTCTGCACCCCGTGCAACTGTGTGTTGGAGCATAAGAGAAAATCGACGGTGGCGACCCACTTTGATTCATTCAAACATTCGAAAATGCTTTCTGCTGCTGCGGACAAGAAAGCCATTCAACTCCCGTTCACCGAGGGATCAACCTCCAAAACCCTTTCGAGGACTACAAGAAACGAAGTGAGTAGCCTACAAGATTGAAGCTGGTCAGATAACGAACGAGTAAATGAAAACAGAATGAGGCGGAGAAGTGTGTGTGTGTGTGTGGGGGGGGGGGGGGTGGTGTGTGTGTGTGAGATTAAAATAGCCCAATTGCTTTTACAATAAATAAACATTGACTGTGTTTAATTGAATAGTAAAGGGGTTTAACGTTAGTGGCAGGTTGTGTGTGAGAGAGAATAAATAAGACAGCCCAATATTTAAAAAAATTGTTATTCTTTTCCCCTGCATATTTAGCATATTTTGCAACTTTCCGCATATTTCCTAACTTCCCGCAATTTCACGGCATAAAATCACATAAACCCCGCATGTTTAATCGCATAATCAAGGAATTTAGCCCGCGTTTTTCTGGAGGGTCTAATTAGTGATATTAAAGTTGTTTTATTTAAAGTGTGTTCTCTGAATCCTCACCTGTAGAGTGGAGCAGCAGCATCAGGAATGAAGACATCATGATCCTTCTGAATTCAGACATCGTGCTTCTCTCGGTCTCTGGCTCTCGACTGTCAGTCTCTCACCTGCTGCTTCTTTATTTCTCTTCTGAGAACTGAAGGAGAAGTGTTTCTATGAGAATGTGGTTAACAGCAGCAGCAGAGCTCTGGAGGTGTTACCCTCTGATGCTGACCAGATAAGATCAAAAAGCAGAACAATGCAGATTGATTTACATAAAGTAATGAATATATATATACTGTGGTGACACGTTATTGGACATAATTCACCTTCAGGCTTGTTTTGCAACACGGACCCGTTAGAATGGGACACCGGAAGTTAGATTAATTCAGGCTAGCATGACATGCAGTAGCAACAAGTCTATTCCAGTCTTGTGATTCAATGTATAATAAAGTGTGGAGTTCAATACTGAACACACCGCCTCCGACTCCCATTCATCGGCTCTACACTGGTGACCCTGACGTTTTCGTGAAAGTTTCCGGAGACTCAATGAACATGGCTGACCGCGATGTTTTCGTAAAGCTGGTTCGCACACGTGGAGGCGCACTTCGCCTGCCGACAAGTCCGTGACAGGGATTTGAAATACTACCATGTAGTAGCAGCGCTGGAAAGCTCCAGGTCATCCAAGTTGGTGGGATTTATCGCTGACCCCCCACACCATGGCAATGAGGCGATTAAAGCCCTTCTCCTTAAGACATTTAGCTTATCTGCTAAGGAGAAGGCCCGCCAGATTCTTGACATTCAAGGCCTAGGGGATAGCAAGCCATCTCAGCTCATGGAGAGGATGCTAAATCTGCGAGGAGGGGAAGATCCCCGGATTTTATTCATGGAGACATTCCTACGCAACTTGCCTTCCCGTGTCCAGACGGCGCTGGCCAACACGTCCATTACAGAGCCCCGTGTATTGGCTGAAGAAGCCAACCTTTTTTTCTTGGCTACCCAGCAGCCCGGTGCAGAAGCGCTAGCTGTTACACTGAGCGCCCCCGCAACAGTCAAGAAAGCTTGGGGGAGGCTGGACATGACAGCAGCAAGCCAGCGTGGAGACACAGGACAGTGTTTTTACCACGCGCGGTTCGGGACCAGCGCGAAGAAGTGTGTCGCTCCCTGCAGCTACAAGCCTCCGGGAAACGGAGGAGCCAGCGCTAGGTAGTGGCCCTGAGCGTTGGCGGCACGAGCAGGCTTTTCTTCGTCAGCGACAGAGTCTCGGGAAGTTTGTTTTTGTGTGACACGGGAGCTCAACGGAGTGTAGTTCCTGCTTCGAGGGAAGACGTCGCTCGTGGGGGACATGGACAGCAGTTGACGACGACTAATGGCGGCCCCATTCGCACATACGGCGTGAGGCCTATGTGTTTGTGTATTGGAGGACAACGTTTCAACTGGGATTTTGTGACGGCAGACATTTCTTTTCCCCTCCTCGGGGCGGATTTTTTATGTGCTCACGGACTCCTTGTGGACGTTAAAAATAAACGCTTGGTTGATGCCTTGACGTTTTCCTCCCTCGTTTGTACACTTGGCAAGGCAGCTTACGACGGGCTGTCAGGCTCGCTGTCGGGAGCGGACATTTTTCTCAGGCTGTTGGCTGAATTTCCGGACCTGACGCTGCGCACCTTCTCCGCGCTCACCACCAAGCATGGGGTGGAGCACCACGTCACCACCGAAGGTCCCCCAGTCTACGCCAGGGCCTGGCGGTTGAACCCTTCTAAGCTTGCAGTAGCGAGGGCGGAGTTTTCAACCATATAACGCCTGGGTATCGTCCGTTGTTCTGACAGTCCTTGACCTCTACACGTCGTTCCCAAGCCGAACGGCAGTTGGCGCTCGTGTGGGGATTACCGCCGCCTCAACGACGCCACGACACCTGACCGCTACCCAGTGCCGTACATTCAAGACTTTTCGGCACATCTGGCCGGTACGTCGGTGTTTTCGAAAGTGCAACCATGACAAGACTGAGATGCTTTTTCTTCCGGGAAAAGATTGTCCCACTCTTGACCTAAAAATCAGCATCGACCCCTCTGTTGTTTCCCCGACTCAGACTGCAAGGAATCTGGGTGTGACCCTAGATAACAAACTGTCCTTCACTGCAAACATCGCTGCTACAACCCGCTGCTGCAGATACACGCTTTACAACATCAGGAGGATACGTCCCCAGCTGACCCAGAAAGCGACGCAGGTTCTGGTCCAGGCTTTCGTCATCTCACGCCTAGACTACTGCAACTCCCTCCTGGCTGGTCTACCTGCATGTGCCATCCGACCTCTGCAGCTCACCCAGAATGCAGCGGCTCGTCTGGTCTTCAACCTTCCTAAATTCTCCCACACCACGCCGCTCCTCCGCTCCCTTCACTGGCTTCCGGTAACTGCTAGAATCCACTTCAAAACACTGGTACTTGCGTACCATGCTGCGAATGGATCTGGCCCTTCCTACATCCAGGACATGGTTAAACCGTACACCCCAGCACGTGCACTCCGCTCTGCATCAGCCAATCAGCTCGCTGCACCCGCACTGCGAAGGGGACCCAAGTTCCCATCAGCAAAAACACATGAGTTTGCTATCCTGGCTCCAAAATGGTGGAATGAGCTCCCCATTGAAATCAGGACAGCAGAAAGCTTACACGTCCTCCGGGGCAGACTGAAAACTCATCTCTTTCGACTCCACTTCGAGCAATACAATTACTAACAAAGCACTTATATACTAATAAAGGACTGGCTTATCTAAAGCCAGTTGAGTAGCACTTGAAATGGTTTGGCTCTATGAAACCTGATGTACTTATATGATTCTGTTTTCTTCTAGTTTGTATCTTCTTGGTCGAATGCACTTATTAGTGCGAATGCTATTTATAGCATTCGCACTATAGTTCTTTGAATCTTTATACTTCCCCTTATTATTAGTGCGAATGCTATTTATAGCATTCCACTATAGTTCTTCAAATCTTTATTCTTCCCCTTATTTCAGCCAATACTTTGGATCTCAATAACTTCAGCATACTTTCAGCTACAGAAACCATTCAAATATCAAACTTTAAGCTTTTTCAAAAATATTTCATACTTTTTGAAATATTCAGCTTTTTAAACTCTTTTTTTAACGTGGGAGGAACCTTCAAATCCCCTTTTGCCTAGACCTTACGCCAAATGCTTCAACTTCCACATACTTTCAGCTAGAGACTTCATTCCAACTTTAAGAATGATAACAAGAACTTCAACTATTCAATTCTTATTCAAATTTTTGATATCTTTGACACTTTTTGAGATATTTAACTTAGTTTGGAGCTTGGTAAAGAGGCTTTCTTCAGATTTTAACATGACTGTGTATTGAGCAGCTCGCTAAGGCTTAGAGTGCTTTGATCTCAAAACAGAGTGGAGGACAGCTTGAAATTCGCCCCAAAAAAATTCTTAAACCTGCCATAATTCCCAAACCCTACACTCCTGAGACATAACTTTTGATGAAAAATGTAGGAAAACCTCTCCTAGGTTGGAAAATCAAAAAAAGTTAAGAAAAATATTAAACAAAATGCCTCTTGAGGACATGAAGAGACAAAAACTTGTAAAATATTCTCCCATGTAAACAATTTCCAGATCTTTCATCAGAACAGAGAGAAGTAAACTTGAAACAAACTGCTCCCATCTCCACATTTTACACAGAAAAACAAAAAAACAAATTATATTTTATAGGAGCCATAGTTTTTGAACACGTGGCAAAATGGTCAGATATAATCCTCAATGCATTCTTAATGGGACTCAGTTCTGTAGTTGGTAACTATGGTGTTTGCTGGGCAGATTGGGGCCACAAACCTGAGTGACATCATCTAATCAGAGCAGACAGACAGACAGACAGACAGACAGACAGACAGACAGACAGACAGACAGACAGACAGACAGACAGACAGACACACACACACACACACACACACACACACTGAACGTCTCTACCACACACAAACAGAGAATACAGCAGCAGCGTTATGAAAACATGTGAGTCCCTCTAGAGGTGGATTGTGAAAAAGGGGGCAGACATGTTGGATATAAACTGTATTCTTACTATTTAAAGCATGGGCATAAAATGTATTGTATTGTCATTATTTTTATAATTATATATTTGAGTGGAATATTGCTTTTTCTTCTGTGCATTTCATTGTTTTGTGTTTCACTAAATAAAGTGACCTATTAACCTTTCTTGTATGTGCATATTGTATGTTTTGTCATGACAGCATTCACAACCTGGACTGAATAGCATTACTTACTTACACCTACAAGTGGCGCCCCAACACACTGGGGGCCCCAGGAAAAAGGCAGCGGAGCAACGAAACTTAAATTAAGAAGCATTTTTTTACGGTGCGCTATGCATGGGGCCGCCTTGAGGGGTTTTTCGTTGCAGTAAATTAAAGGGTGTTTCATGTTGTTGTTGCTGTGGACCTTTTTAATCTACCTTCTTTGGGGGGCCCCTTCTGGTCCGGGGCCCCATGTCTCAGCGGGATTCCACGAGCTGCCAGTTCTTGACAGCAAGATAAATAATAATCCTCTGATGGATGCTGCCGTGAAGTGAAAGCTCAAGGAAGATTGAATAGAATCCAATATAATCTAATTGAAGTGGCTGTCTGTGTGTGTGTGTGTGTGTGTGTGTGTGTGTGTGTGTGTGTGTGTGTGTGTGTGTGTGTGTGTGTGTGTGTGTGTGTGTGTGTGTGTGTGTGTGTGTGTGTGTGTGTGTGTGTGTGTGTGTGTGTGTGTGTGTGTGTGTGTGTGTGTGTTTTATGTATGTATACACTATACTTGTGTCTGGAACTGCCTTTTTAAATCAAAGTTTGTGATCTGAAACTGAATTTGCTAACATATTTTTGCAGGCTCAGTAAACACAGCTGACATATTTTGTTTTGTTTCCTTTCTGTTTTTTATTCTCTGAATATTTGGCTGACCCTGTGTGTTTGTGTGTTTGCTTACTGTGCATCAGGCAGTTATTGAGAAGAGTTCATTTGTTAAATAAATTGTTTAAGGTCTTGAAAAAAACATGTACTGGTATTTGCTTTTCTGATACAGCGTTCAATTTAAGGTTTCCTATTGTTATCTAACAATGAAGCAATGTGACCGCAGGCAGTTAACTTAGCTGAGTGTCACCTCTAAGAAATATCAATTTAATTACAATTTAAACTGATTTATTGAGTGTTACAAAGACGATATTGCCAAAGGCTCAAGTATTTATGAGATTATTAGAAAAAAAGTTATAAAATCAAGGGGATCGCGTAAGATAATGTGTTACTTGTCGATGTTTAAAAAGTAAAAAAAAAAAGTAAAAAATAAATTATGCTTTTCATGGCTCGGGCATTTTGGGAAATTAACAGCATCTGATTACGTTTTTGTGTAATCTTTCCATTTCAAGAATACATTATTTATTTAAGAGTTGTGAGTCACAGAGAGTAAATTGCTTCTCCTGATCTTTAGAAATCAAGAATGCCGACAGCCACAATAGGCTGCAATTATAACTCTTTTATAGAAAATAATTGAGACTTACCGCTGTAAAAATGTATATTTCATTCGCCTGAAATGTTCTCTATTATCATAAAGACAATTATAAGCAAAAATCAGAATGATCATAACAATTGTCCTTTGAATTTTCTCATTATCTGTAACTTTATTAATAAGAAAAGTATTCTTATTTAATGAGTTGAACTCCTACACTGTACATATAAAGGTTAAACTCCTATAATACTAAAAGGTTGATTGAACTTTTGAAAGAACATCCATAATATTCATCTGTTTGCAACTTATATATTTAAGCAATAGCTCACGACAGGCCGTGGTATATGCTCATTATATCACAGCTAAGGGGCGTGGTTCGGCCCGACGCGAGCAGTTTGCTTTTCAGCCCATCGGTATACTGTTTTTCGTAGACGCGGAGGGATACTGACTTGTTGTGAAAAGTAACTTACAATTCTACCCATGGTATACGCTCAGTATATCACGGCTAAGAACCAATCAGATTGCTTGATTTTGACTTGTCCGTTTTATAAATATCAATATTCCAATTACTTGTATATAGACTATTCTGCACTATTTCTATTATATTATATTTTATTTAATTGCATTCTGTTTTATTGTGTTGAACTGTTGGATGGGCTTGTGATCTAAGATGTCCATTGTCATAACAACACTGTAGCTAGTACATGCAATAAAAGCCTTGAATATTGAAAAAAAAAAGGACGAGAGTTAAAAACAGCATAAAACCAATACCTAAATGACAGACTTTAAAAAACTAAAGGTTCAAACAACCTCTGCCTTACAATACAACACACGAGTTGTATTGTTGACATCCCACTGTGTATTTGGAGAATAAATCCACAACAGCATCTGCATCTTACACCATGAGGAGTGGAAGTCGGTAAAAATAACTCTTGTTGAGGGTTGAGCTTCGTTTCCCAGCCAACTTCCTGTCTGCTGGCACACTGTGGTGGAGAATCAGACGCAAACAACTGAGCCAAAAGCACCTCTGCAGTCCTCAGTGGGGCTTTTCACCGCCGTGGAAGGTAAATCTGGATCTAATTAAAATGACAGGATGTCTAAACTTCCTCTCTCCTCTCTACTCTCATTGTGAGTGCTCTCCGGGGCCAAAAATAACTTTCATAATTATGAGTGAATTGATCGTTGACTTTGCCTATATCGAGAGGAGAGTGTGTGAGACGGACAGATCTGCTTGTGAATGAAATACATGGTAAAGGTTTTTATAAATTAATATTGCTGTGAAAATCTGCTTTACTTTTGACTTTATTCACCAGGTGACTTGGATAATTGTGATTTGTTTTATTTCGTAAATTTTTTGAGTGTTAAATCCGTCACAAAATGTCATTAAAGGTAGGGTAGGTAAGAATGGACAAACCAGCTCGAGTGCGCTAGAATTTGAAAGTACGCAGCCTTCCTTCAGACTTCCTTACAGAGCCCCTCCTCCAACACACACGAACGCGCACATGACCAATGAGGGCACGAGATAAGTTTGTGCACAGATGGAAGGCTGACAGGCAGGTAGGCCATCAGTTACTTTAGCCGGGCCGGCTCAGATGATTTGTCGTGCTTTGCACAGCGCCACGGCTTCCACAGATGACGTTTTTTTTATGGATTTATTGTCAAAGCATTTAATGTATTCATTGCTATCGGGAAGTTAAGAGCATTCCATGGAATATAACAAAAAGTGTTTCTGAAGTTAATTACCTACCCCACCTTTAAGTGTAAAATGTCATTAACAAAGTGTCATGACAAAAATCACAATATATAATATAAGGTACACCATAAAGACAATAGTTGCTTTCACACCGCAGGACTTTTCCCACAAAGTTTCATCAGAACTCTTTAGTTCTGATGAACTAAGTAGCCTACAGATCGCGTTCACACCGGAATAAGTCCCGAGGGGAGGATTAGGCAGTATGTTTAAAGATAATGAAGAAAAACTAAAAAAAATGTGTTCAATGAAAAAAGTCATAGTTTATAGCATGTTACAAAAAAGTAATCTACAATGTCAAACTATTTTTCAAGAAACACAAGAAAGGGAATTCAAAATGACTTGATGGAAGTCTAATTTCCCATTAAATCTCCCTGTTATGACCAACATGTTTAAGAATTAGAAGTTATCAGAATAGACACCTACTTTTCAACATTTCTTAAATCACACCACTGCTACAGATTGGATTTTCAACCAATTAAAATCATGTTCTGCTTTCCCGTGCGTTACCAGCTTGTTTCACAGCAGGAGGTTCACTTTCTGTCATTACTGCAGCAGAAATGGGATTTAAGATGTCAGCCAATCAGCACCTTTCTGTACCAATTAGCTTTGCATTGTATTACCTTTTTACAGAATGACTTGCTCTTATAAAACTGCACCACGGTTAAGAAGAATATGAGTTTATTTAAACCAGTAATGCTATTTTTAAATGACTTCATACTGTTTCAGTGGCCCAGATAGAAGATGTAACTCTTTTCATGTCTACTGATTAATGAGAGACACTGTGTAAAGGCCCTGACACACCTACCCGATTTTGGGACTCAGAGGCTGTCAGAGGCAGTCGGGCATTCGCGGCGCCCACTCAGGTTGGTGTGGCCCGCACCGTCGTTGCTTTACGGCACATTTTCACACCTCCCGCGGCCGATTCAACCATGGATGTATAATAAGGGACTCAACATGTTGAATCCATAGACTGTATATATAAAGGTTGAATCGGCCAAAGAAAGTCGGCCAAAGAAATCACTCTGATTGGCTGTTGCCTCTTTTGAATGATGAATACACACTACCGCTGCCTGCTGGTAAGGACAGTTATTGCCACTCGTCGACTGAAGTCTTTACGGTGTGTTCGTAGGCGGGCGGCGTAGCGGACGTAAAAGTCGGGATGCCTTTGGTACGCGTTCTTTGGTCTCAGGTTGGTGTGTAGCGGCCTTAATGTAAAAGTCATGATCATATGTTTGTAACTGTTGATTTACACTTGTGCTAATTTCCTTTTAAATAGTCTCTCTGATCTTGAAAGGCTGCCACTCTCATGACTCTGGAGCTAGAGCCACAAAACAATTAGCCAAATGATTTACCGAATATAAAATAAGACTCTGTACTCTTTATTTTTTTACTTCATTGAGAGTCAAGCTAACTGTTGCCCCTGCTTCCTTCCTATAAACTAAGCTAATAGCGTCCATCTAGCTTTGTACTACATGCACAGACATAAGATATATTGATATCTTCATCTTTTAATTGGAAACACAGCAATTAATTCCAATTTGTTTCCACATGTATATATATATTTTTCAACTTTTTAATGCAATTTTATTTATATTTCAGAAATATTTTGGACTGTTTATTTCTTGTGTCTTAATTTCTCTTATGTACATTGCTGCTGCAGCGCAAACATTTCCCAAATTGGGATCAATAAAGTACTTATCTATCTATCTATCTATCTATCTATCCATCTATCTATCTATCTATCCATCCTTCCTTCCTTCCATCCTTCCATCTATCCAAGTGTGTTTCTTTAAAATTGATTTCTTCTGACTGGTGGACCCAAAACCACAGGGATATGAGTGGATACGTATGGTGAAGTTATGATTTGTTACTTCAAACAACTTACAGCACACCTGATTCTAAATAGTATTTGTGGGAAAGCTGGACACGCTTTTACAACATATCTATTTGTATTTTCCCTCTTGGTTCCATTTCAGAGTGCAGCGCGTTACCACCGAGGGAGCGAGCGATGCAGTGGCAGCTCATCAACAGCGCCACACGATGTCTGAGAGACTTTCATCTGAGAGACTTTCATCTGTCTGCTGTTAGGCTCCTGTCGCCATGCTGAGGGACCACAAGCTAGCCTCTTCCTGTGGATTTAATCAGCTCTTTTTTCATGGTAGGTGTATAATGTGGAAATCCAAGCTTTGCACTTACATCCGAAACATGTGTCTGCGATAGGTAATAATGTCCATTTACAGCTGTTTCTTATATTCAAATAGTGTCATTTCTGGAATATGTCTACCTTCTGACATTTCGTAACTATGGGATGCATTATCCTTAACATAGGATCACACAGTCATTCCTGTGTTCTCCAAATATATCTTTGGTGAGGACATCTCCATAGAAGACTAAGTGAACAAGTGTTAGACAGACTTGAGATATTACATTATTTAAACTCAAATCAATGTGGATCTTTATAGTGTGATTTTAGATTAATATATACCCCTGATAAACTTCTCCACATTTTGCAAAGGGTAATAAACATGTTTAGGGGGATTTACAGAATATTAAAGTATGGCAAACGAACATTCAGCTAAATGTTCCCTTATTCAAATTCAAAATTCAAATTCAATTATCCAGTTCCAGATCCAAATATCAATTCCAGGCACTAGTTACAATTCCAATATCTCATTTCAATTAAAGATACACTCTTCTGCATGTAATGAATCGGTACTTGGAGAACAGAAACGACTCATAAGCCTGTTTTTGCTTCATTGCCCGAGCAGAAAGTTTGCAGGTATTTGAAGCATTCGGCTTTTCACATGAAACATGGCACACACACACTCAATGCCACATGCACACACACTCACCCCAGCAGCAGCCTGTCCGGACAGATCTGGTGTTAAGTGGAGGAATGGGACTTTTAGTGAGGACAGGGAAGTGGTCTACGATCTGGCGCTGAGAGAGAAAAAGGGGACAGAGAGACACAAGACACTTTGTCATTCCTGTGATCTGTTGCCTGAGAAGACACACGTGGCGCCACGGAGAAAGAAAGACAGTAAGGAGAGAAAAGAAGTGATGCTAATACACAGAAAAGATGAAAGAGATAGAAAGCAATCAGTGTGAAAACGAAAGGGAAAGACTGACACTTTGTCAGAGGCAGAGCTACTTGTCAGATGGGCTAATGCCGCCTCGGTTCAAGTCCCTCTTAAAGACGTCAGATCACACAGGCAGATTGTCCGTGGAGGATTTGAAGCAGACGCCCGCCGGGGGAGCTGGGAAATTGCATTTGCTGCCTTCTACAAGATCCTGATAAGAGCAGATTTGTTCTAAGAACGCAATGACAGGGCAAGGTTATCACAAAGCTGCCTGCCCTCCCCACTGCAGAGGAAATAAGAGAGAGGAGGGGAGAGGCTTACCTTCACTCCTCAGAGGAGACGGGGAGAAACTCACAAGGAAACTCCATTAAGGTGACGCTCGGCCATATCATCTCCCACCAGCAAGGCACTGTGCAACTGTTGCAAAGCTTAACATACTTCCCCAAATATAGCCTCACATCAATATTATATGGAGAAGAAGCGCTTCATAGATTAGAATCAGAGCTTTAGGAAGTTTAGGGTGATTTTCGTCCGGAACGAAACATCACAGAAGTGTCTGAATTGACCCAGAATCTCAAAGAAAATTCCTGGAAGATTTATCATGCCTGTACAAAGCACATATTTTGCTTCTGCAATTTAAATATTTAAATATTTCTCCTCTGAGTCACAGCAAAACGTTTTCGTGTCTTCGAATACAATCGAAATTCTAAAAGACTTCTCATGCAGTTTTTGTTGTTTCATCTCGAATCGTCTCTTTCCATACATTGAAATGATGGCAAAACTGCATCAGTATGAGTACAGGCCTAATTGTGGACAGTGTGTATGTGGAGACGTACTTTTGAACTGTCTGCTTTCTCCCTGCTGGAAGTGCTCAGTGTGCCGAAGTTGAGTGATTGCTTCTAGAGTCAAGACAAGCTGATGATAGGCACCGGTGACAGAGCACTATGGGAGGGGTGTGTGTGTGTGTGTGTGTGTGTGTGTGTGTGTGTGTGTGTGTGTGTGTGTGTGTGTGTGTGTGTGTGTGTGTGTGTGTGTGTGTGTGTGTGTGTGTGGAGGCAGACTTTAGACAGGTGTCAGAGCTGTCTGTTAGAGAAGTTCAGAGCAGACAAACTAAAGATTTAAGGGATGTGGACGTAGTGATAACGTTACTTTCAGTCCCATCTAAAACTTAGATAATGTATGTAAAAAGTAAGACTGTGTTGAGTCTGTTTTTCTACATTTACTATCCACACTAATGCATCCGCCTTATTACCAAATGAGTTATCCAGTCTGCTCCTCCTCTAGCAGCAGGGAGGGCTTCAACAGATCTGCACAGTAAATAAAAGGAATTCGGAGTTGGCATTTGAATCCAGGTGTAACAGTCATTAAAACAGGAAAATAAAACCTTTTTTTCAACGAATGAAATGAAGCTTAGCGTAAATTCTTTCAGGAAGACTGGTATTCATTCAGTCCGCAGCTGCTTATAATCAGCTCATCACGGGCGTTCTCTTTAACCTATTACGTTGACCTCATTCTCCAGCAGCCAATCACCGTGCTGCAGCCAAACTTTAAAATGGTTCTCCTCTCTCCTGCAGTCAGCTGTGATTTCAGGTTGTCACGCTGCCGCCCGCCTCCTCCCCATCCACCTCCTTTCATCATATCCAGAGCCAGGAGAGCTAATCCAAAGACCTCATCACACCTCCTCTTCATCCCACCTCCTCATCAAATCCAGATCTTCATCATCATCACCAGTGTCTAGACCCCGGGGGGTTCCCTATATGCTCACGGCTGCATTTCCCCCTTTAGATATACGATTTCAGGATCGGGGTCTAATCGCCAAAGACTTAACATTTATTGTGTGACATGTGTCAATAAATGTTCTTGTACAAAAGGAAGTCTCTCCTGATTGAAATGCACACATAAAAGGTGAGCTTTCTGTGATTGGTTCGATCTGGGATCAGCGTTCACACCAACCCAACAGCTTCAAGAGGTAAACCCTCAATTTTCGGTTCAACCGGACCAAACAAGGCTAGTGTGAGCGCATCCTAAGAAGTAGGAGAGCGTTACCCATCCTTAAATCTAATGCAGATATTCAGGATTTGGAAATACATGTTTGAACAGATAGGAGGCAGAAAGTATTTCCGTGATGAAGTAGGGTAGAATTGTAAAGTTGCATAACATGGAAGTGCCTCCAATTTGAACCCAAGAACTTAAGGAGTAAATGGATTTAGTTACATTCCATCCCTGAAGTTTACCCGTATCAGCAAGATGCCTTTCATTATAATGTCTCTACAACTTGCATGTTTGAAGGTTGTTAGTTTAAAAAGACATGCAGGTCAGGTGGGTTCAGAGAGAGACGTGTTGTGTCTGTCTGTCAGTCTGCTGCAACACACGGGTCATTCTCAGTAAGCATTGGTCAAGAGACAGAGGGAGCAGCAAAGTAAAAGTGGAAAGCAGAATGTGTGGAGGTGTTAGCTTTGAAGGCTTAAGGCTGTCAAAACCTTAATCTATCTGTCATGAGTTGTGTGGACGCCGGGCTTAAAGTCGCCTGGATGTTGGGCTGATGTCATTCAGACATTTCAAGCTGACATTTTATTCCCCTACACAGGACCTTCTCCTCATCATCCCCCTATAATCTGTCAGACAACAGATGATGTGTTGTAGATGCAACTGTTACAAAGTTAAACTTTAATAAATGTTATAAGAAAATGAAAAGCACTAACTGAATCCTGTGTCCTACTTGTCAAGTGTAGCTATTCAATTCCACATTAATTTGGAGTCATTGAGTCACATACGATACGATAATACTTTATTGGTCAGATCAAGTGTCCAACACCAACATAGACACATATCCAGACACAATACATGAAACACAAACACATGAGAAGCTAATGTTCATAACAATTTTCATATCCAATAAAAAGAAGTGTGTCCTACTGGTCTGGATCGAGAGTTATAAGGTCACATGATATGGAAGCTATTTAAAAACATACAACTTTAATTGAATAAACTGCATTATTTTCATTAAGACAATGATATGAAATAGATAAAGCCCTAAAATACATACAAAGAGTTGCGTTTCATTTGTACTAAAATATTTGTGTTAACTTAGCGTGCCACATAAGACTCATTTAATATTATCATTTAATTATTTCCATCCCAAATGTTGCTGATATCGGCAAGTTGCATGGAGGTTTTGAAAATAACATTTTATTTTTTATTTTATTAAAACAGTTTTTTTATGGTCCCTAAATGATTCCCTGAGGTTACGATCCTGGACTTGAATGTAACCAAATCTTCCTCTGACTGCCGACAGCGTGTGAAACTGAGGAAGACGAGGCTGGATCCAGAGTGTCGAACATCCTAAAATGAAACCGCGTATCAACACCGCTGGAGCAGAGACACGAGAATTCTCCAAAATCAGCAGTAACAGCAGTGTGACGGCTCATAGCTTGATGTACTGTCTTGTCAATATGTGTGTGTGTGTGTGTGTGTGTGTGTGTGTGTGTGTGTGTGTGTGTGTGTGTGTGTGTGTGTGTGTGTGTGTGTGTGTGTGTGTGTGTGTGTGTGTGTGTGTGTGTGTGTGTGTGTGTGTGTGTGTATGTGTGCGTGTGTGTGTGTGTGTAGAAGTAAATATTCTTACTTGGTGTGATTTAATGTCTGCAGGGCGAAATTAAATCATTTCTCAAGGCATCTGCTGTCGAGTGTGTCACACAGAAAGATAACGCTGTCGATGCAACCTCATCGTCACACAAAACACTCTGAGGGCAGAGCAGAGAGTGACTAACAGGATCAAACTAAAAGAAATATATATCAAATGTAAATATTCAAGCGCTACCCTAATTAGGGGCGAAATGGTGTTATCCAAACAAACTCTCTTGTTATTGTTTTTAGTTAAAACAACATAATGTGTAATCTTTCCTTGATAAAATACTCAAGCATTCGTCTTTATTGTCAATTCATTATTTAAAAACTGTTGTCACATATCTGTTGTTAGTAAAACGTTGTGTTTACATTACATTTGATCTAACTTCACTTTATAATGTCTTATCTTTAATCTGAAATGTGTTTTTTACAGAGTGATTCATTTGGTTGACTGACTTCATGTTGAGTAAATAAATAATCTGTGTTGTCATTCGCAGTCTGCACCGTAGTCTACACACGTTTAAAAAAAATAGATGCTGATGTATTTAGGAGCATTTAGCGGAGAAGACTAAATCTGAGCATAAATCACACTCTTATTAACCCATTGGCTACTGAATTTAAAAGTTATATAAACACATCTCAGAGGGAGCATTAAACACAACACTGTTGGTTCTTTAAGCGATTCTTTAATCTTAATATTTCATTTTAGTTCAGAGAGACTGTGTAAATGTGTGGATGCCGGAGGCCCGACGCAAAGTTATATGACCACGCAGTCTGCATGATCGGCCAGTAGGGAGGGACGGCCCTGGGCACGCGTGACCATTAAGTATATCTATATCTAATCTTCCTGAAAACAGGACACTATATAGGCGCGTTCACACCGCAGTACTTTTCCCACTTTAGTTTCGATTTAGTTCCGAAATGTCGCGTTCACACCAAAAAAATCCGGAACTAAAATGAGTTCATCAGGACCTTGTTACCCCCTTTTCCGTCCCCGCTAGAGAGCAGGTACTTTCGTGGGAGAAAAAGGTTCCTATGTCTGATTGGCTGGGCGGATTGCAAACCACGCCCCGTAAAACTCCCAAAACGTTTTGTGAAGCTGGGAGTCCCAGCAGCTTCTACTGAAGCCAGCCCCCAACTCCGGGGACTTCGGGTGGCAGTATACGCCGTGAAGTTGTTTGCGGCCTGCCAGTAAACCCAAAGCAGAAGAAGAAGAAGTGACGTCAGCGGCTTCATTTGACTAATCCACCCCCAGGGACTTATTCCGGTATGAACGCGATCTGCATCAGAACTAAAGAGATCTGATGAACTAAGTTCTGATGAACCTTTGAGGAAAAAGTACTGCGGTGTGAAAGTGCATTAAGATTAATGTTTAGTACAGGGATGCTTTTCATTTAAAGCTCTATCGACTTGCAATCCCCTTGTCACAGGTCGCATGTTCATGGGTTGTTAAAAGAGGGTCTGAAAAAGAAACAGGGGTTCTCGAGGTGTTTGTTCCACATTTCAAGTAGATTACTATTTCAAACATCCAGAAATCGTCCAGATGTGGCCAAAATAAATGCTTACAACTATCAGCAGTGCTTCCCATTACTTAACAGCTCATAATAAAACCAATATTTTAAGATAAAAGTTGCTGAGGTTGGAAGAAAGAAAGAAATATATATGTATTTGCTCCTTTAACAGGCTTTTCCAGAGGTTGGCTTTAAAAACATTTCGAGAAGATGAACAATAAAAAACGTGCCAAATTTAGATTATTTGTCCAATTATTGCCAATATAACTTTTCAAATCAGCAAAGCTTGCCATCACGGGACCACTGTGGGTTTTCATAAAACGGCTGATAATTAAACCAATATTTTAAGACAGTTTAGATGCACTTCTGTCATTGTAAACGGAATACACACTAAAACACAATAACATGTATTTATATAGCACAATATCACAAATGTTACATTTGTCTCAGTGGACTTCACAGTTTGTACAGAATATCAGTATGACAATACGACACCCTCTGTCCTTAGACCCTCTGTCCTTAGACCCTCTGTCCTTAGACCCTCACATCGTACAAGGAAAAACTTCCGGAGAAACCCCACAGTTTAAAGGGGAACATGGGAGAAACCTCAGGGAGGGATCCCTCTCCCAGGACGGACAGACGTGCAATAGATGCCGTGTGTAAATCGAAGAGATAATACATTTTACAACAAAGGTAGACCAAATGTTTGGAAATGCATGTGTCTATAATAA
Source organism: Notothenia rossii (assembly GCF_949606895.1). Taxonomy (NCBI): domain Eukaryota; kingdom Metazoa; phylum Chordata; class Actinopteri; order Perciformes; family Nototheniidae; genus Notothenia; species Notothenia rossii. The sequence continues at coordinate 75,819,668 of NC_136906.1, read as the reverse complement.
GAAGAGGAATCCACGAGGATGTCAAGAATCCTGTGGGAGCCATCAGGGAAGTAGTATGATGAGAGTCAGGCAGGACCACACTGATAGGCTCAGCCACGACTCGAAGTCCAGGACTCAGATACGGTATAGTATATATGGTATCAATTATATATACTGAAGTCTAGCTTCCCGACAACTAACATAATAAATAGTTGTTAAAGGTACCTGAGGATTAAGGCCTTACCTTTTTAATCCCCACACACACACACACACACACACACACACACACACACACACACACACACACACACACACACACACACACACACACACACACACACACACACACACACACACACACACACACACACACACACACACACACACACACACACACACACACACACACACACACACACACACACACACACACACACTCCTTTCTACCTGCCAATATATCACAGCCTCTAGGTAGGAAGATTGATGGCATCAAATTGCTTCTATCCAGGTTTTTTATCAGGATTTAGAGGCGTCGCTGTACCTAGAGCTTTCCAGCGCCACTCCCTTCCATAAATCATCTGTTTTCACCTTACCACCACTCTCTCCACACACACACACACACACGCACACGCACAAGCACACACTCAGACACACGCACACACACACACAGACTTTGGGATATGGCTTTAACAAGATGGATGACCTCTTTGCCGTCTGCAGGACGAACCTTAACCCGCACACACACACACACACACACACACACACACACACACACACACACACACACACACACACACACACACACACACACACACACACACACACACACACACACACACACACACACACACACACACACACACACACACACACACACACACACACACACACACACACACACACACACACACACACACACACACACACACACACACACACACACAGCAGCCCAGACAGAGCAACACGTGTACATTTTGACTCTGTAATGGAAAATGTCAATCTCTGTCGATGGTGGCGCCCGGCAAACGCACTGATTCCTTCCCTTCCACCCATCGCTCTCATTATAGGAAAATGTCACCTCATTTCCCAAATACACGTCGCCTGATTAATTTCTGAAAAGGGGAACGAGAGGGATGGTGAGGTGCGAGAGGTGGCATCTGTCCCTGAGACGATCGATGGGGTTGTTTCTCTTGGTGTTTAGGTTTGTGTGGCATTGAGCGGCTGTGTGTGTCCTGAGGAGGCAACAAGGAGGCTGATCCAGAGGCAGTGAAGACTCCTCAGAGGCAGTGAAGACTCCTCAGAGGCCGTAAATACTCCTCAGAGGCAGTGAAGACTCCTCAGAGGCAGGAAAGACTCCTCAGAGGCAGAGAAGACTCCTCAGAGGCAGGAAAGAATCCTCAGAGGCATTGAAGACTCCTCAGAGGCAGGAAAGACTCCTCAGAGGCAGAGAAGACTCCTCAGAGGCAGGAAACACTCCTCAGAGGCAGTAAAGACTCCTCAGAGGCAGAGAAGACTCCTCAGAGGCAGGAAACACTCCGCAGAGGCAGTAAAGAATCCTCAGAGGCAGAGAAGACTTCTCAGAGGCAGTGACGGCTCCTCTAAAGAGTCCTCAGAGGCAGTAAAGACTCCTCAGAGGCAGGAAACACTGCTCGGAGGCAGGAAACACTCCTCAGAGGCAGAGAAGACTCCTCTAAAGACTCCTCAGAGGCAGAGAAGACTCCTCTAAAGAGTCCTCAGAGGCAGAGAAGACTCCTCTAAAGAGTCCTCAGAGGCAGTAAAGACTCCTCAGAGGGTTTTGGGTCTGCGCCAGGGTAACGGTCACATGGACTATTTTTGTGATCGATGTAGAGAAAGATATTTACATCATAGGCGTCATATATGCTGGGGATCCTGGGGATATGTCCTGATACCCTGATTTGGCTTTTGGATTCAGTGATCCCATCGCAAGATTCTCAATACAATATTGCAATTTACAAAAAACACACGTACACACACACACACACACACACACACACACACGTACACACACACACACACACACACACACACACACACACACACACACACACACACACACACACACACACACACACACACACACACACACACACACACACACACACACACACACACACACACACACACACACACACACACACACACACACACACACACACACACACACACACACACAAACACACACACACACACTGCTCTTCTTAGTCTTCTTGGATTCAGTCAGGTATTACAATTATTGTGGGGGTTTTCCTTTCCTGTAGTGTGGGTATAAAGGTTTTAATGCATGTAAACGGTCTGCAAAGGCTAAAATCCCTCTGTTCCCTCCAGAGGGGGTTTCTCTCCCACACAACCCCCCCCTGCCTGAAACGCCTCCATTGTAGTCCTTTGTCTAATTTCTGAACATTGTGACATCACTAGCGCTCCAACATATTGTACGTGATAGGCTAAGTGGCGTCTCTCTGAGCGGTGGACCAATCACAACAGAGCTAACCAATCAGAGCAGACAGGGCTCTGGTTTCAGACAGAAGGTGAAACATCTGAAAAACAGAGCACTTTTTTAACATTAATGCATATAAACATGTCACAGAAGAAGCACAAATTATAAATATGAACCTGAAGATTAGCATAATATGTCCTCTTTTAACAGACTTGAGACCCAGAAAAGAAATGGTGCCTGACTTGTGTCTGAAGTAACGCTTGAATCTCTTTTTGAAGGCATATATCACATTCATTGACCTTCTCATGCAACCATATACAAGAAAGCACCGAAACAAATAGTCCTAAACATTGTAATGTTCCTTTAAACGGCAGAGCTGCCACTTAGAGGGGAGAAGACAAGGCTAAGGAAGCAGGAAAAAAAGACCATGTCAAACAAATGAGGAGGGGGCAAACTGGAGAGGCAGCGACAAGTGTTTTACAGCGGCTAAATAATTACAATCAGATACAACAGTGGCATTCTCCCTCCCCGCCTGTCATAAACGGGATAATGCAAACAAATGACCCTCAAATTGAAAACTGCAGCACAACGGAGAGCAGCCTGTCGCATCAGAGCCACACACACACACACACACACACACACACACACACACACACACACACACACACACACACACACACACACACACACACACACACACACACACACACACACACACACACACACACACACACACACACACACACACACACACACACACACACACACACACACACACGGGTCCTGAAAAGACACAGCTTACAATCCAAATTACACTGTGATGACAGTCCAATTCTTTTCAATTTAAATACTGATTAAATTCCCCAGTTGCTTTTTGTTGTCACCCACCATGCGTCTTGTGTGTGTGTGTGTGTGTGTGTGTGTGTGTGTGTGTGTGTGTGTGTGTGTGTGTGTGTGTGTGTGTGTGTGTGTGTGTGTGTGTGTGTGTTTAAGTGAGTGCACTCAGCACAGAATGGAATATTGAGTTACTGTACCTTCAATCAAAAATAAAGCTCCTGCTGCCTTGTTTTGAATACCAATATTTCATCAGTTTCCCATGCAGGAGTCATTGTAAGCAACGCTGAATATACCCTTCATAATCATTACCGGCCTAATGCTGCTTCACTGATGTTAATGAACGCCATTTGGAGCTTCAATTGACCGTATCGCAGAGTGAAAGAACTGCACGTCTCTTATAGGTAAGCATTGATGTGGGAAAAGCCACTGAAATAATTGCTTGCCTGTTATCATCCGATATAACTGAGATTGCTTCCCATTCAGCTGTTGGGTGGATGGGAAGTTAAACCGAGGTAAACACACATAATATAATTAAAAATGTAAAATATATAAATAAAGGATGTAAGAAAAGGAGAGGAGATAAAGGAGGCGAGGCAGTTCACTAACCAAAGGCAAAAAGCATATGTTTTGTTGAATCGCTATACCATAGGCTAAATTATTACACAAGAACAGTGCCATTTGTCCTTAGCATGTTTGAACAAATATTCAAGCATTTCACTTATATCTTCACAGTGTACTTCAAAGTACCAATACAACAAAGTAAAACGTACTCAGACAAATCCATAAAAGTATCATAAGTCTCATTATTTTGCTGCAACAAACCATTTACATTTTTCAATGACTGGTTTTTGAGATTTATCAGTTAATTGTTGAGAAACCAAAAGAAAAATCTCAGTTTCTTAAAAGTCCAAGGTCTTAATGTCTTGGTTTGCTCGACCAACAAACTATGATATTCAGTTTAATACAAAATAAATAAATCTGCTATAGTAGACTTCTGTATCACTATATTTCAGAAGGAAATATTATACTTGATCTGAAATGTTTTAACATGTGAATGTACGGTAACACTTTATATTAAGGTACACAAATTAACTAGTTGTTAATGAACATGCATATCAGCAGTATATTGGCTCTTTATTAGTCATTATCAAACGCTTATTAATGCCTTACTCTACATGACCATATTCTACAAGTAATAAACCATTAGTGGAGAGTTTTTCCTGAATAACCCTCTAATTAGTGCTTATTTATTGCAAGTAAGGAAGTTTTTGTCCATGAGTTTGGGTCTTAAGCTCAATAGGGCCCTAATAAGGCAGTAGTACCACAAGAATAGTCATTCTCCCTTAATAACACTTAACAAATATGATCTATTCTTATGTAACAAGACATGAAACTATAAGTGTTAATTGTGTCTAAATAACTCAAAGTTAGGTATTTATATCTAAGAACATGTTCCCTATTCTAAAGTGAAGTCTTGTTCATAACTAATAAGCTAGTAGTTAAAAAACATTTTAGTTTGGAGTAAAAACATCTGTAGTGCTTTAGGAATATTCCAACATCTTCGAGAGGTCAAGATTAACCACGGAAAATATATTCTTTTTATGGGGTAATATTTCAGAAACATCTGTGTTTTTTTTATCAAAGCCAATGCTGATTCCCCCCCCCCCCCCCCCCTTTCTTTCCAAGCTTGATCAAAAGAAATACAGAGATGTCAGACATTTCAAACCCTATATATTTGTATATATCAACAACTACTCTTAGAGAACGTTGCATCAGAAGTGAGGCCAGTGCTCTGACGGTTCAAAGACAAATAAAAAGTTGTGCTCAGGTTTCACGTTGCCTGAACGCTGCAAACCACTCGCCCTTTTAGAATAAGTTCCCACAGACTGCACAGACTACAGATCATGAATAAAAGGAAAGCTCCAATTTGAAGTAAAAAGTACATTTAGAATAGCTTTGTTCATCGTGCAGGGTGGTTTCAGTGGACAGTGACACTTTGCTTTGTTCCGTCATTCCTCTGTAGCTCTCTCTCTCTCTCTCTCGCTCTCTCTCTCTCTCTCTGCTCAGTGGTGCAGGGAGTGTACGGAGAAATTGAAACACTGACAAAAGAATGAGAGATTAAATATGACTTTCCTGCTTGCGTGTGTGCGTGTGTGTGTGTGTGTGTGTGTGTGTGTGTGTGTGTGTGTGTGTGTGTCTGTCTGTGTGTGTCAGAGGTGAAGAGAGGCTTATTTGCCAGCCTTCCTTCTCTCTTTTTGTGACACATGGAAGTGTTTCCCTGCAAAAGACAACGCTTAGCAAGACATATACAAAGATGGAGTTTCTATGTCAAGGTGCCATTTGGTTTCTTTTGCTGCTTTACACACATGCACACAGAGAAACTCCCTCTTGAGGGGACTTTAGGATTTTAGCCTTTTACAAACCGTTTACATGCACTAAAAGATGTATAAGACACTACAGCAGTGTTTCTCAAACTTTTTTATACCAAGGAGTGGACCACTTAACCAATAACATATAATATCCAAAAACGATAGGCCTGCTTACCACTCCAACATTACAGCCTAATAATGACAGCTTAACTTCTCTACATCGCCTCGTTCACACATTAAATCAACAATACAAATACAACTACAGATTATATAAGCATTTAGTTCAAATGCAATTTTAAAATGCTCACAGGTTTTACACCTCTTATGAAATGTAGACTACATTTATTATGGAGTTTATGTCCAACAGACTCTCAGATCGTTGGCTAGAGGTATGCAAAATACACCGCATGTAGTACGAGAGTAGTATTTGGGTTTTTATCTTACTAGTGTTTTGTATTGTTTTTACGTCATGTACAGTAGGAGAGTTTTTCAGTCGGTGGCTTCTGATCTGGTTTCATTGTCTCGTGTTTTACATTTGTTTCAGGGCCTGTCTGTTTCTATGCTATGTTTTTATACAGTTGTTGATGTACAGCGCTTTGTTCAACTCTGTTGTTTTTAAATGTGCTATAGAAATAAACTGGATTGGATTGGACACAAACCTCCGCTGTGGATTTTCAAAACAAAATACAGTAAATCTATAGTCGCAGGCCCAAGTTTAACTCTCTGAGGTCTAAAGCATTTTTTTTTACATGTTAGGCTCGCCTGTGCTTTTTTTGTAAGAATGCTATTAAAACATGAACTTTGGTGACCATTAGGCTGGCCTGCATTAAGCTGAATGCATGAAAGTGAAGCTCGTTCCATTGCGGAGATATTCCTGCGAGAGTGTGGAAAAGTTTAATTAATTAATTAAAAATTTGAAATGTTACCAATATAATCACGGACCACTAGGGGGCGCTCACGGAACACCAGTGGTCCGCGGACCACACTTTGAGAAACACTGCACTACAGGGAAGGAGAACGCAAGAAACCATAACAGGCCCTCTTTAATCATCTGTGATTCTCTATGTATGAAATCATAAAACATAAGCAGTGAGGGCAGTTCAACATGTTTGCACACGGTTTTCTGACCACATTAATCTCCGTTTATGGGATTTATTTAACAATTGATACATTTGTCCAGAAAGTTCATTCTAGCAGATATTCATCGCTTATCTACACATCGGTGTGCTCTCTGCCTCAGGAGGGAAAAGGAGCCCAAGTTGAGAGCTTATTGGAAACATTGACACTGTCAGGAGCTATTTGCACAATGTGTGTGTGTGTGTGTGTGTGTGTGTGTGTGTGTGTGTGTGTGTGTGTGTGTGTGTGTGTGTGTGTGTGTGACTTAGAGCTCATTGAGGAGTGGAGGGCACTTTGTAGGCTAGAAAAAGGTAAATGTCACCTTCCCTTTGGGGTCTCTGCTCCCAGACTGTCGTTGTGTGTCTGTCTGTAAAGGTTGTAGAGGTAAGTCTGTTCTCTTTGTGTCTCCTTATCTCCTCACCTCTTATTCTGTCTCCCTCAGACCTTCTGCACAAATTCACAAAATCTTTAAAACATTTTAGAGAACAGATGTATTCTCCTAAACCGTTTCTAAACCTGCTGGGGATTGAATGAATGTTTACAACCATGAAGAGATGCAGCCACTGGGTATACAGTCTTTTTTCTCTCAGGTGGACGTGTTTACAGGCACTTGAAAGCAACATCAATAAATAAAAACAACTGAGCAGAACATTTCTGTCCACCTGCAGCCTCAGATAGAACCGTCCACCCACAGAGCTTCCACCACCAGGTTCCACTTTGATTTCCTTATGTTTACTTCATCCAGGGAGAAATAATCAGATAACAGTTCACACAGAACGTTTCAAAATGCACTGAAAAGAAAACATAATTGTAGGTATTTCAAACTATGTTAATAAGTACCAATGTTCATAGGTGGTATCTTTCTATACCGCTAAAGTTCCCTATAAGTGCTTTTCTCCATGTCTGATGAGGCAGCAAACATCTAAGGAGAGAAAAAGTTTCACTTAAAAAGTTTAAAGAGGACATATTCTGCTAATTTCCTGGTTCATATTTGTTTTTTGTGTCTCTACTTTGACATGTTCACATGCTTTAATGTTCAAAACGGTTGCAGACCATTTACATGCACACAAACCTGAAAAACAAACTACAGGAAAGGGAAACCCCAAAAAGCACAATTGGGCCTTAAATGTACAAAACCATAAAGAAATAATTGTATCAACATATCAATGAAATAATTCATAATTAAGAATATCTTATTTAACTGTTTGCTAACTGGCTGTTTATCTGGAACGAGCTATACAATCTGGTTGTTATTATAAAAGATAAAAAAGATAGTGCCAGCTCCTTCGATAAATTACTTCAAAGTACTTCTCAGAGTAAGCTGGAGAGTTTTTATCAGGCAGATACTTGAACACATACAGAGATAAAGGTTCCAGTCATGAATGAATATCAAATCAACATTGACTTGTGTTTGAATACCCAATCTCCCCATCATTGGTACCACGAGAATTAGCCTTTTTGTAAGAAACTGTGAAAGGACCTTAAGTGCATCATTACATGTTTAATTGTACTGAGACTAAAACTCAGTACAAGTTCACTGCTTAAGATATTACAGAGTTATTGCCAGCTGTGCTTTTTGATTATAGCTATGAACATATTTCTCATATTGAAATGTGTGCTTAAAAAAAAACGTCTCTCTTTAAATTAACTCAGCAATACAATTAAAAAAAACCTGTGAAGTTATTCAGTCACCCTTATGTTATCACAGCAATATGACTGGATTATTATTACACACACACACACACACACACACACACACACACACACACACACACACACACACACACACACACACACACACACACACACACACACACACACACACACACACACACACACACACACACACACACACACACACACACACACACACACACACACACACACACACACACACACACACACACACACACACACACACACACACACACACTTCTTTGAGTGGTGTTGATTTGTCTTTCTTATTTTCGAATCCAACTTCCTCCCCTCCTGATCTTATTTCCTGACACTAAGATTCACCGGGGCAACAAAATAAAGTTGGCTAACGCGTGATCACATGACACCAAAGAGCTGAGAACACACTAGTTTCCTTTTATATGATCAGCTCTCTGCAACAAGTGCAAACAACTTAACTACAACATAGTTATAGACACCACGGCAGGTGCAACAAGCATTATCAAGCCACACAAATTAAGCATTTCTTATTGTATCAACAGCAGAATAAAACACTAATACTGACACATCATGGACATGTATGGAAGAGGATGAGGGCCAAATTATAACATTATACTGGATTTGAAAAAAAAACGTTTTTTTTGTTCTGAGAAAAAAGTCATAATTCTGACTTTTTTCTCAGAATTCTGACTTTTTTCTCAGAATATTTTTTTTTTTAATGTTTTTTTGTTCTGAGGAAAAAGTCAAAATGTGGTCCTAATCCTCTTCCGTAGACATGTATTACAGTGAATATTGAACTTTTTCACAGCGGACATCGGTCATACTAAGAAACACACATTGATGAGTTAGGTGGTGGTCATTCACAATAACAGGAATTCCCTCACTGCTGTGCTTTTTCTTCTTTCAGGTCAAACACTCGCTGAACACCCACGAGAGTTTTTGCATGACATTGTTCACGTCTTTTTTGTCGGACACTGAAGACATTTCACATTGTAACAGATGATGGATGCTTGTCTGGTGAGGACAGAGCCTGCACATGTCGCTGCATTGCTCCATTCAGAGTCCATCATCTTTCCATCTCGCTTTTTTCCACCTCAGTCCCCACTCCTCACTCCCCTCATAATAGGATTCATAGATCCAGACACACGTTCTATTCAATGCAGACAATGGGGGACTCTCAGCACCCACCGGGAGGAAATAAGAACTCTGAAGCAAATAGGACTTTCTGACTGTGAGTGTGTGTGTGTGTGTGTGTGTGTGTGTGTGTGTGTGTGTGTGTGTGTGTGTGTGTGTGCGCGCGTGCGTGTGTGTGGCCCCCGTACCCTATGACATAATCACGGGTGACTGCCCAATATGACAGACTATAATGAGAAACACTGTTGGAAGAGGGGGAAAAAATGGACGACCGAGTGTCCCTTCATGTGCGTGTCTGAAAAAAAGAGGAAGTAGCTACAAGTGAGAAAAGAGGAAAAATAAATGAGGATACGAAGAAGTCCTAGCAACAGGCTCGTCCTAATGACTTTCCCTTTGCCTCATCTTCTCCCCCTGCGCTCATATCAACCCTGTAACTCAGCAGAACTAATATCTAGACGACTCCCAGAGAAGGTGGGAGTATTTCTGGGCCTCCCGACTTCCAATTATAAGTCCATTTGGTCACGGATGTTTGAGGAGCGAGAGCGGAGACGGAAAGAGGGGCAGAGAGATTTCAATATTTTCGCGAGTTGGTTCCTCTCTCCATCTTCGCTGCCGCTCGCCGATCAATTTCCCATTTCACAACCTTGGAAACTCCGCGGGGTCACGCCGAATCACAGAGTGCCCTCTCATGAAAAGCTGAATAATTATCCAAACTCTATGAATCAGAAAAGATTGTCGATGATTTATTCATGTGTTTGTTCTTTTATTGAGGCAGCACTGCATAATGGAGCCGTAACGAATGAGATGGATGCTGACTGCTTAAATAAAAATATAGAAAGAGAGATGAAAGAAAAGGGGGGCCGGCTGTCAGGAGTGATTGAGCCGAATGAAGTGAAGGAAAAACCAGACGGATGTTACAGTTTCACTCAGAAATATGATGGAGTCATTCAAACCACTTTCTACGTCATTTCCCCCTTTTTTCAGCTTTACTTCAGATGTATGTCTAACTTCAGTTTGCTAACTGATGACAGAAGACAACTCCATACCAGTTGTGACAAATAAAACTTAAAGGTCCCATGTCATGGCCATTTCTACTGATCATATTTCCATTGTTGAGGTCTACTAGAATAGATTTAAAGGTAGGGTAGGTCATTTTGGAGAAACCAGCTTGAGTGCTCTAGAATTTGAAAATACACAGCCGGAAAAAATCTGCCACTTAATTTAGACTTCCTTACAGAGCCCCTCCTCCAACACACACGAACGCGCACATGACCAATGAGGGCACGAAATAAGTTTGTGCAAAGATGGAAGGCTGACAGGCAGGTAGGCCATCCAGTTATTTTAGCCGGGCCGGCTCAGATGATTGGTCGTGCTTTTTACAGCGCTACGGCTTCCACAGATGAAATATTTTTATGGATTTTTTGTCAAAGCACTTCAGATATTCATTGCTATCGGGATGTTAAGAGCATTCCATGGAATATAACAAAAAGTGTATCACAAGCCGGTTTCTCAAACTTACCTACCCCACCTTTAAATTGTGCAATTTTCCAAAATCACATTGGTTTCTCATACAGCATCTCTGTATAGTATGTGTATTCACCAGGTATTCTCTCTCCGTCCTAAACGGCTTGTTGGAGCTCCTGCCCCCCCCCCCCCCCCCCTGTGAGCCCAGTGTGCTCTGATTGGTCGGGACGTTGCTAGGCTCGCTGCTGCTGCGAGGAGCGGACAGGTTTCCGGGTCGGCGATACAGCGAGACACAGCGAAACTCATCCTGAGCACACTCAAACACTCACAGCCGAAGTAAAAACATTGCGTTTACATGCATAACGACCTTCATAACACACAAGGGGACGGGTACTAACCGGAAAAGCATGACGTGGGCCCTTTAAATTCATGCTGAAGTCAAATGAAGATACTTATACCAGAAAAAAAAAGGAAGTTCATATTTGTATTTTTCTAATCTTAGTATTTCCATTAAATAACATTACACACATTTAGCAAAGCACTACAAATTCAACAACAATGCCGACCTCAAGTGCTACATGTAGTCGAGCAGAAAAATGCCTTCATGAAAAAGTAAATCCAATCTAATTTGAATTCTAGTAGACTTAGTTATTACCAGAATTATTTAAGGAACACAAATGCATTTCCCTGTCAAGTTTAAGGTAGTGTTTTGGTTGGATATTTACTAGCGATTACAATACTAACTTCCCTGACTTTGATTTTGAAAGAAAAGAACTGCAGACAATGCATCAGAAAACTGTTACTCACTCTTAATTTTCAGTTATCAAACACTAAATACTGTATCCATTAGATAATAACATTATTCCTATTATCCCGTTTGCCCCAGGACATCATAGTGCTAACTATAAACGGCATGAAAATCCAAAATGCAAAGTATATCAAAGTAGGAGCTCTACATGTATTTGTAATTTCTTTGCACTTTAGAGATAGTGGGTTCCATAGGAAAATGATAATTTACTTTTATTTTTGGTTAAAAATGACAAAAAGGACAGTTTGCCACTTGAATAAGCTTTGAAAATAAAAATGCATATTACTGTGATATCAGCCGTGACGGTGGATCAGAGACTTGCTGTCAGAAGCCTTGGCCCGTTTAGATTCATCTGCAGTCATGAAATCCACTGTGACTGTGAAGCAACAGCAAAGATTTAATCATATAAAAACTATAAATACTACTTGCTGTCACTGAGTAGACTGTGTGCACCTTCATAGACTTGGAGGCATCCATTAATTAGAAACATTAATTCATGTTGTATTGCTTACTGTGCCTGGAGAACCACAACATGTATCATAGTCCATTCGTACACAATACAGTAAAGCCATTATTGTTAACGTTCATTACCATGTATGTCATATTAAAACAAAACACAATCTATGAGCCAATCAGATAAATGGCACTCATTTGTATAATGCAGTTTAACATTCATAAGGTCATAAATTGCTCTATAATGTGCTCTCCTTGCAAAGACAAAAGTCCTTGAGATATATTTGTATACTGTTAACTCAAATGTGAAACCGTATTACTGATCAGAGACGTCTTCGTGGATCCCTGTCACTGTTTTACGTCACTTAAAATCCTTCTGTGACTCAATACCCTCTGAGAGTCAGATTCGGTTTTTCCACGTGTCTTTGTGCTGCCTCACTTCCTCTAACATCCGCAGGTAGAGGGATCCTTGTTCACTGTCCAATAAGAGATGGCAAAAGTACACACATCCTTTACTCGAGTAGAAGTACAGATACTCGTGTTTAAAAATACTCTGGTGAAAGTAGAAGTACTGACTAAACTTCTTTACTCAAGTAAAAGTAAAGAGGCTTTGAAATGTACTTCAGTAAAAAGTACCCATAACTAGCAGCTGTTTTAAAGAGTACCTGACCTCCCTTTATATTAATAGAACAATAATGTCATTGTTAGCTCATGAATGTTTCCATGGTGACCAACGGCAACATGACAACGTTTCCATTGGTCGCTCTTCTTTAGAGAAGACCAGGAAATGATGGATACACGGATCGTGTTCAAATCAATAGGCACGCAATGACTCTAAATAATAATGATCACGCCACCAAACACACATTCAAACTAAAGGAACCAGCCTGTTTGGAAAATGTAAGAAGTAGAAAGTACAGGTATTTGAGCTCAAAATGTAAGAAGTAGAAAGTACAGGTATTTGTGTTCAACATGTAAGAAGTAGAAAGTACAGGTATTTGTGTTCAACATGTAAAAAGTAGAAAGTACAGGTATTTGGGTTCAACATGTAAGAAGTAGAAAGTACAGGTATTTGAGTTCAAAATGTAAGAAGTAAGAAGTACAGGTATTTGAGTTCAAGATGTAAGAAGTAGAAAGTACAGGTATTTGGGTTCAAAATGTAAGAAGTAGAAAGTACAGGTATTTGAGTTCAAAATGTAAGAAGTATAAAGTACAGGTATTTGAGTTCAAAATGTAAGAAGTATAAAGTACAGGTATTTGAGTTCAAAATGTAAGAAGTAAAAAGTACAGGTATTTGTGTTCAACATGTAAGAAGTAGAAAGTACAGGTATTTGGGTTCAACATGTAAGAAGTAAAAAGTACAGGTACAGGTATTTGTGTTCAACATGTAAGAAGTAGAAAGTACAGGTATTTGGGTTCAACATGTAAGAAGTAGAAAGTACAGGTATTTGTGTTCAAAATGTAAGAAGTAGAAAGTACAGATATTTGTGTTCAACATGTGAGAAGTAGAAAGTACAGGTATTTGTGTTCAACATGTAAGAAGTAGAAAGTACAGGTATTTGGGTTCAACATGTAAGAAGTAGAAAGTACAGGTATTTGTGTTCAAAATTTAAGAAGTAGAAAGTACAGGTATTTGTGTTCAAAATTTAAGAAGTAGAAAGTTCAGGTATTTGTGTTCAAAATGTAAGAAGTAGAAAGTACAGGTATTTGTGTTCAACATGTAAGAAGTAGAAAGTACAGGTATTTGTGTTCAAAATTTAAGAAGTAGAAAGTACAGGTATTTGTGTTCAACATGTAAGAAGTAGAAAGTACAGGTATTTGGGTTCAAAATGTAAGAAGTAGAAAGTACAGGTATTTGTGTTCAACATGTAAGAAGTAGAAAGTACAGGTATTTGAGTTCAAAATGTAAGAAGTAGAAAGTACAGGTATTTGTGTTCAACATGTAAGAAGTAGAAAGTACAGGTATTTGGGTTCAAAATGTGAGAAGTAGAAAGTACAGGTATTAGTGTTCAAAATGTAAGAAGTAGAAAGTACAGGTATTTGTGTTCAACATGTAAGAAGTAGAAAGTACAGGTATTTGAGTTCAACATGTAAGAAGTAAAAGTAAAAAGTCGTGGAGTAAAGTACTGATACTAGAAACATGTACTTACAACACACTCTCACTCCATAATCGTCCAGGAGCGACGTTTGGTCAGGGTCCCGTGGCGTGCAGTTGTGACTCTCCTAGGCTCCTTCAGCTTCATAAAGGGACGCAAATAGCTTTCAACTGATTGCAATGTATTCCCATCTGCGGCGGGATTTGACGCTCATGGAAGCACGGCATTCGTTTGTGTCGGCTGCCCTTAAAGGCAATGTGAGCGTCCATTCCCATTGGATAACGGAGAATTGTACACCCGGAAGTAAGTATTCCCCTTGCTGTCGATTGATTTTACAGTGATATATCTGCACTACTCATCGACTAAAAAACACCAGATTATCTTTGTTAATTACACAACATTGATTGGTTTAAATTGTGTGCAATGCTTTTGTATTTTTCCCCTTCGATTCGGAGAAACAAATATTTTTTCGGAGTAAAGGATGGCAGAAGACACTACACTACCCAGAATCCCCAGCTATCGTTTAGGACTACACCCAGTGGATAGAGCGTTGGTGTTTGGATCAGGGGGGCAAAGGTTCAAACCCCACTGCAGTCAGCATGTCGTTGTGTCCCTGAGACACTTCACCCCAAACTGCTCCTGTGGGGATTGTCCACAGTATTGTAAGTCACTTTGGATCAAAGCGTCTAACAAGTGACATGTAATGTATTGATCACAGTGGAGAGAAGCCCCTTCAACATGCTCTTACAGTGAGGGGCCAGATATCATTATGGTCTGGACTCCCTGCTGACAGCTCTTTACAGACAGGAAGCCTTTCCTCTGTTCTTCACTGACGCATATTCAGATGGCACCGAGGCAGACAAAAGAGGAATAGTAGAGGAGTGAATATGCAGCAGTCACAGCTTTTTCTGCACCTTGCAACACAAATGCAAAATACTGATTTCTCACTAGAGAATGTGAGGCCCTTAAAGGTGGGGTAGGTAAGTTTGAGAAACCGGCTCGAGATACACTTTTTGTTATATTCCATGGAATGCTCTTAACATCCCGATAGCAATGAATATCTGAAGTGCTTTGACAAAAAATCCATAAAAACATTTCATCTGTGGAAGCCGTGGCGCTGTAAAAAGCACGACCAATCATCTGAGCCGGCCCGGCTAAAATAACTGGATGGCCTACCTGCCTGTCAGCCTTCCATCTGTGCACAAACTTTTCTCGTGCCCTCATTGGTCATGTGCATGTTCGTGTGTGTTGGAGGAGGGGCTCTGTAAGGAAGTGGTGGATTTTTTCGTGTCGTGTATTTTCAAATTCTAGCGATTTCAAGCTGGTGTCTCAAACTTACATACCCTTCCTTTAAGGGAAGCCCAAATATCAAATACAAACTCCACATTTACAAAATACATTAGTAGTCCATGCGTTCAAACTAAGACTAAAATAAGTAGGTAGAAGAAAACACGAGAAACACGACATGATAACCTTTGGTTGTCAGTTTGTGTGATTCATGTTTCTCAAATATGTTTAGGAGCCTCAAAGAAACCGACTATTTCTGCAAACCCGCCTTCCAAAAGCGAAACATTTCAACAGGCTAACACAAGAATATTCGTCTGAAACATTTTGCATTGCCTTAGCTGCCGGCAAAAGCGGTCAAACAAGCAAATAGTGAGGATTTATGCACGGAGACTCATTTAATATTCATCAGGAACATGTTTTTCTCACACACCGTAGTGTTGCTACTGGTCTCAAGAGTACTCTTTACTGTTAAACACCATTGTTGGATATATGATGATAACAAACACACACACACACACACACACACACACACACACACACACACACACACACACACACACACACACACACACACACACACACACACACACACACACACACACACACACACACACACACACACACACACACACACACACACACACTAACATTGTTTTACAGGCTGCAGGGACCATACTAATGCATCATAAGAGCAAAAGGAGAATCCCCTGAAGCAAGCTGAAATAAAAGCCATTGTAGCTCACACTAAATCATCTGCTGGAGTTGCTGGATTGCCCGGCTAGAAAACAAAGAAGGCACAATGCGAGAAGAGGAATTGTGTTTGGGAAACAGATCACGTCTAATGGAAAATGGATGATTCTAATCTCATTCATCCAATGAAATGCAGTGATAGTACAAATGGTGCGAGTTTATTTTATCAGGCACCGGTTGAATCCTGATAACATATGAGGTGTTGGAACATGGAGTAATGTTCGGGGAGGATTCAGATGGGTAGCAGACAAAGTAAAACCATATTTCAATTTCTACAAATATTTTGTAGCCATTACAAGACGAGGGGTAAGGGTTGTGATAAGAGTTACCTATTATGCAAAATCCACTTCTTCATGTCTCTCCTACATCAACATGTGTCCCCTCTTCTTCATCTCTCTTCTACATCAACATGTATCCCCTCTTCTTCATGTCTCTTCTACATCAACATGTGTCCCCTCTTCTTCATGTCTCTTCTACATCAACATGTGTCCCCTCTTCTCCATGTCTCTTCTACATCAACAGGTGTCCCCTCTTCTTCATGTCTCTTCTACATCAACATGTGTCCCCTCTTCTCCATGTCTCTTCTACATCAACATGTGTCCCCTCTTCTCCATGTCTCTTCTACATCAACATGTGTCCCCTCTTCTCCATGTCTCTTCTACATCAACATGTGTCCCCTCTGCTTCATGTCTCTTCTACATCAACATGTGTCCCCTCTTCTTCATGTCTCCTCTACATCAACATGTGTCCCCTCTTCTCCATGTCTCTTCTACATCAACACGTGTCCCCTCTTCTTCATGTCTCCTCTACATCAACATGTGTCCCCTCTTCTTCATGTCTCTTCTACATCAACACGTGTCCCCTCTTCTTCATGTCTCCTCTACATCAACATGTGTCCCCTCTTCTCCATGTCTCTTCTACATCAACATGTGTCCCCTCTTCTTCATGTCTCTTCTACATCAACATGTGTCCCCTACATCAACATGTGTCCCCTCTGTGGAAAGAGACTGTGAAAGTTTCAGGAACAAATATTCTCTCTCTTTTTGATCCATTTCTATAAAAACCTGTCTGAAAATGAGCTGATCAGATTTTGGCCACTTTATGATGTCATAACAATGTTTTGTCTTGTGTAACCATTAGCCAATCAGAAACCAAGGTAACCCCCCTCCCCCCACCTTATCACCTGAATCTCCTGAGATACCTCATTCACACCAACGCAACTCCGGTTCAAGCTCCGTGCTAGAGCGTTTCAGGTTCAGAACTGGTTCTTCGGTGTAGCTCCGGCTCTTTCCACACCGCACAGAGTCCGACTGGTGCTGCGTCATTGTGTCATCGTTTGCGTCATCACGTAACCGTTTGCGTGCCTGCTTCATAAAGCCAAACCGCGCGGAAACCCCTCACAGCTCACACACAACAACAACAATGGCCGATTGTGCTCCAGCTTCCTCTGTACCTCTTCAGAAGACCAGATTCCCAGTAGGTAGCTGGTCTCTTCAGTGGACCACTGCTGCTTGTTAAGTTTCTCTATCGTTGTGTACAAACTGGATAAAACGCAGGCTTGTTGTTGTTGTTCAGGAGTTGATCCCGCCCCTGCCCCTGCCCCGGGGACTGCCCCTGCCCCAGCCCCTGCCCCTGCCCCTGCCCCCGCCCCCGCCTCGATGTAAGCTTGACGTATGCAGTGCTTTTGCTCTGGCCGGACAAGTTTTTGGTGCTTGAAACGAACCTGATTCCGGAGCTAAGAGGCTTCTCCGCTGCGGTGTGAACAGGAAAACCCGGTGCTTTTCAAGCTCCAGCTCCGAACCGGCCCTGAAACACCGTTGGTGTGAAAGAGGTCCTTGAGCACCATTGTGCTCTTTGTAACCAAATCTCTCTCAGAGGGGCGTGGGGAGGGGCTCCTTATTTTCATCTAAAGCAGGGCTCGGCAACCCCTGGCACGCGTGCCAGCATTAGCACGCGGCACCGTAACCAGTGGCACACTAGGAATAAGTGGAATAAGTGTGCAAAATATTTAAATTAATTTTCGGATCCTGAACGCGAGACCGCCGCCAGAGCGCGTTACCTGCAGAAGGAAGCCATGCACGCAACGCAGCCCCGCTCTCTTTATCTCCAGGTGACTTTCTGCCGCTTTCCTCCGTGGTGCAGTGCTGATCGTTTCACCACGGAGGAAAGCACTTCACTAATTGCAGTACCCATAAGGAGCTGTACAAATGACGCAGTTTTTTGCGTGGCTGTGTTTATTTAGTTGAAAGCCCAGTGGCGATCTGCTCATCTCTCATCGAAATAATATGCTACAAAGGGGCGGACTGGCCATCTGTGTGTTGAACTTTCCTGTCGGCTCCCAGACCGTAGTCGAGGAGGGCAGAAGCAACAAGCTTCAGGTTCAATAACCCACTTTAGCTTAAATGACTGGAGAGAGGCGAGCTCTTCTTGGGAGGACGTTGCATTTATTTAGCTGTTCTTCTGTTTCACAAAATACATCACAGACCTCTGTTTTTCTGCTTTCCCGTTTCACTTCCAGAAACATACACACGTTCCCTCAATGTCGCTCTACCATTCACAAACACACATGCACAAGCCACACCCCTCTCTCTCTCTCTCTCTCTTAAAGGGACAGCGATCTCATCTCACTCTGCATGACCCTAACATCATAACTTGTGTGTTCTGGAGAATCACAGAACGGACGATCGTCCTTATTATTATGCCGTTTAAACCAATTATTTAAATGTGTTAAATTCGGCATCATGTAAGTTGCGCTGACAGGTCCACACACTGCTTCCCCGCAGCAAGGCTCCCCCGCCCTCCTGCTGATAGTTGACGGGCGTCAAGCTCCTCACCCCCCCCCCCCCCCCCCACCCGTTGATAATTCTCGATCGTTGGCACGCTGATAACATTTTTTTTTTTAAATGGCACTTCATATCAAAAAGGTTGCCGACCCCTGATCTAAAGTAACAGACAGAGAATCAGCACTTTGGAAACAGGTCTGAAACAGAGGGGATTATGGGTAATAATGATTTGTTTGGTGTTTGGAGCCAATCAGAGACATGTTTTGTATCTGAGAGCGATAATACATTGATGAAAAACAGTATAATAGGGGACCTTTAAAATAAATACAAACACATTGGTTCAGTGTCTTTGAGATGAATTGACAGGTTGGATTTGGCTGCAGTCAATACAAAAAAACAACGATATATTAGTCTATTCTTTCTATGTCAGTTATTTCTTTACCTATAATATGTCAGGAACGAGTACAAAATTAAACATAAGCAGTTTCCCGGAGACACTAGGAACATCTTAACAGTTATTTACAAAGTATTTCTGAACATGATCCAAATCCTTTAGATATCACATTTAAAACACGCTATTTAAGGGGATGATAGGAGGTCAATCAGTATTAGTGTTATAAAACCCTATAACCTGATATATGAATGTATATGGGTCATCCTCATGGACCCTTCATTTCATGGAAGTTTAATGATTGTATTCTAACTGCATTGTTGTTTTGTACCCATTCATTGGTATTTTCACATGTATCTTGTCATTTGATATTCTCAGATATGTTTGTTGTTTTTCCATTATCATTCATGTTTGTTGATTTGTGAATCCCTCTGAGACAAATGTGTGTTGTTGTGATATTTGTCTATGTTAATACGTTTGAATTGAATATGCTAATTCTATCCCATCTCTGTTGGTAATTAAGGCATATCAAAACAAATGTCACCATCAAGACTAAAGCATTGTTGATTAATAAAATATCATGCAAGCTTCTGGTCGCTCATGACATCATCTGACTTTTTGTCTCATTAATTTAATTATTTAAAGATGTTACCTGATTTACGTACAGCCCCTCATGGCTCTGCTAGGCAGAAACACGTCACATCAAAAGAGGGAAACTGTGCTGACCTTCAGATGACGAACAGATTCTGGTTATTGGTTGTGAGAGAGGGAACCACCTGGAGAGAAGAGAACGGGGTGAGGTGAAGGACTGGTGTACAGGGAGAACCGGAGAATAAGATAAGGTGATTATAATTATTGTTTCTGAGAGGAGGGAGGAGAAGAAAGGTGGAGAGGGGGAAATCAATGAAAGCTAGATGAAGACAGAGACAAACGAAGAGTGAGAGGGGGAGGAGGACAACATGGCTGATTGGCTCCTATAGCCATGGGAACAAACCTCCATACTGTACATGAAAGGGTGTGTGTGTGTGTGTGTGTGTGTGTGTGTGTGTGTGTGTGTGTGTGTGTGTGTGTATATAATATAGGGCATGTTTATGACATCTACTCATTACAATTAAGTTTAACTTTTATTTAACAGCATGTTCTTTTCAAGCTGGGCCAGTTTAATCTCAAACAATGGGATCATCCAGACAAGATGAAGGACTAGTTAAAGCCTAATGTGATGCACTGTGTAGCAACACTTCCTGTAGTGTGTTATAGGTTTGTGTGCATGTGGTCTGCAAAAGCTAAAATCTCTGTGTTCCCTCCAGAGCGAGTTTCTCTCCCACACATCGAAAATGTGCATATGTCTTCTATTAGACTTCTTTAACACTGACCTCAGACAGGATGATGCAATTCACATTTCCTTCATGTGAATGTTACATATTCTTGCCGTGCTGAGTGCAACGGAAAGGTTGAAAGAATTGTCAACAACACGCAGAACCAAACAGAAACACACTCACCTATCATTGCAGGGATGTTGAACTTCTTGCAGAGTTTCAGCTTGGCTGTCAGGGTTCTAGGTGGAAAGCCAAGGAGGGATTGTTACCTTTCCTCTGTGGAAAAATGACCCTTGCAGGCTGGATATTGGCACAACACACGAGTGAGCAGCTGGTTAATGAGCAATAGATCCTAACCTACCTGAGTTTCTGCTTTTAACAACTCCACAACTGACTTTCAGGAACCTCTCATCAGCAGTTAGTTCCTCCCATTACACCCCATGGGACAATATTTCGGGAACAAATGAACAGGTGTCAACTAGGGCTGGGCGATTTTGGGATATTTGTTTTTAAGCAACCCAACGGAAGTTTACTGTAAAATGCGGCCATATCTCCGGCTAGGAAGGTCGTATCAACGTGCTCCCGTCTCTAGCACCCCCGCAGCCCGAGCTACGAGTGAAAGAACTAAAGTTACATGAAACTTCCGTTGGGTTGCTTTAAAGTCAAGCTTCAGTTTAAGATTCACCCTGTCATAGAAACATGTGATGGAGCATTACTAACCTGACTCAGATGGTTTGTTTCACCAAACCATCTAGGAGAGCTCCATTGGAAGCCATTTGGAAAGGGCAGGCACTTTCAAAAAGACTTGGCAGGTGATTGGATGAATCTGTCTATCACCTTCTATCATGGGCCACTTCTGATTGGTTAACAATGGCTGGTACATGTGGAGCACAGCACTTCTGATTGGTTAACAATGGCTGGTACATGTGGAGCACAGCACTTCTGATTGGTTAACAATGGCTGGTACATGTGGAGCACAGCACTTCTGATTGGTGTGGATGACTGACACACAAGAAGAAGAAAAAAAAAGTTGTAAAAAAAAAAGTTAACCGCATCATTTCAAATCGCGATTTCAATTTTAAATCGATTAATCGTTCAGCCCTAGTGTCAACATGGAGATACAAAACATGTTTGGATAGCGTAACAATTGAGCCAAGAATCAATCACATCTTCTGTTTCAATTCACAAGATACTGTACGTTTGCAAGTCAAGAAACAGTTTTCTGTAAAAACACTGAGGGAACTTCTGGTGTATTTTTACAAATGATATCAATGATGATCATCAACACTTGATCCATAGAAAAGTTAACTGTGCTACAATCAAAAATGTTACATTCCCTTACCTGATGTATTCCAGCAACGTGTGGTGTTTAATCAGCCGGCTGGCAAAATAACTTTTCATACAATTACGGCTCGAGTCTTCGACTATCGCCAGCTGTCGGAGGCTGTTTTTTAAAATCTTTTCAATTATACATCTGTGCATACTTACTAGATGTATCACTTTTATACTAAATGTGGGGATATATAGTTGAAATGTTCATGGTGATGCTTTCAAGGGTCGAATTTGGATAAAAACAAAACAAATAAAAACTAAGAAGGGAAGCAAGAACTTCTGTTGAGACCTAGCCTCTTGTCTCATAACATAACATTTCTTTATTCATTTTTTAAATGCTTCATACACACAGGAACTGCTGTTGAAAATCTACAATAGTATACAAGAGGCATATAGCCATTGCTTGGGGTGTTTTATAGCAGCTGTCACGTGGTCCCACCCAAAAAACTACAATGTGTCCGGTTTGTCCACAATGTGTCTTTACTGTACACACACACAACCCCAGAGTGCGACTTTATGAATACAATCTATAACCCATACACCTCTTCACATTATACTGTATACTATACAGTACAACTTCCACAATAAACATATCTCTGAGAATTTCTTTTTTTTTTTTTCAAACACAACGTTTTTCAGGTCTTGTTCCAACCATGCAACACACACTGTATCTCTGTGGTCTAATTGAACGTGTCCAGGTCTGCGTTGCATGTGTATCCATGCATTTGTATTTTTCCTCACAGATGGCGGGTAATCCCAGTCACTCGCTGTTACCACGCATATAGAATCTGTCTTTTTTTATTCATAAAAATACACATTTAAATGCCTTATGCGCACCGTAGTGTTTCCTCACTTTAATGTCCAGTGTCCACGTGTGAGTTTTTTCTTCATAGCCTCACAAATGTTCACATTCAGCGGTTGTAGTCCTGTCACGACTTCTCGGACACACACACAATGATTTGGTGTGCAGGCTATCGTGGTGCATTCACAGCCTCTCGATGTCTCTGTATTTCTTCCTCAGAATGGAGACCTGGTCCCTGAACAACACGGGGTCCAGCCTCATCTGGGAGTGCACCAGGGGCATGAAACCCAGCCAGTGAGAGAAGGCGTTCATGCAGGTCTGCCGCTGGGCGAAGTGGTCCGGGTCGGCCCAGCGAGACGACTTGGAGCCCTGCGTTCAGAGACACAGAGAGGGAGAGGGTGATTGTTAACCAGAGGAATTCAGCAAAACAGATGTAGCAGCTTTTTTTTTCAAAGTCAAAGTCAACTTTATTTTCAATCTTTCAGTTTGTGTGTACAGTACAGACAGAGAGATCGAAATACCGTTTCGCACAATCCCAAATACAAATATATATAAAAATATGTATATCCTATATATACACAATCAACAGACACATTTATACATATGCACACATTACTTATATGGGACAATGGTGATCATCATGTGTGTGTACCGAATCATGACATTAAAAACAAACAAGACATTAAAATGTTACTTAACTGATCATCAGCTGTAAGAAAGTAAGAATGTACAGGCAGCACAAGAAGGAACTGAGGATAATAAGGAATGCTTTAACGTCATAAAGACCTGGTCAGCCCATAAAAGCAGAACATGCTAGCAGACTTATTTCTCCACCCTGATATTTTAACTTGCTGGATTGAACATCATTTCATGCCAATACTTACTTTGTTCAATGTAGAGGTACGACTCATTTAAACTACTGTAGGTGAACTGTCTGATTCTATCCCACATTGAATGCTGTTTCACAAACTGGTCGTTTGCTTGTGCCACAAACCTGAAACCCATAGAACAGCTGTTCAAGAGAGCTATCCAGGTGTTTGACAGAAAGCCAAATTCATACCACCACTGTACCATCCTGGAAAAACACAATGTCTTGAGTTTTGACCATTTTAAGTCTTTTAAAAGTATGTGCTTTATTTATAAATGTTTACATGGACTGCCCCCCCCCCCATCCTCCCTTAGGGGAATTCATCCACAAAAAACACACTGGACGCTGCACTAGGTCAGAAACCAGAGGAGACTGTGAAGTCCACCGCAGACGGACCACTTTTGGACAAAGTGTCCTCTCCATTAAAGGCAGCTCTTTGTGGAATAGCCTCCCAACTGAGATACGGGACTGTCCCACTCTCAATAGCTTCAAAGGTCAACTCAAAGAATGGTTGAGAAACAAACAGACGTGTAATCACCGCTACATGCACTTTAACACATGGTATCTCCTCTTGCACTTTATATGTCGTAGCTGCTACATGGTACTGCCATGTGGTAAATGCTTACAGTATATGCTGCTCATGCTCTTTCTGCATATCATGTATATATTTTTGCTATGTATATAACTGTCATGTTCTTATATGTTCTATGTGAGGGGACTGCGGATGGAAATTAGCTTAAAGCTAAAATCCAGCTCATTTACGCTTGTCAGCATTGTTTTGTTTTAAAGTGTTCATCGATGTGCACTGTCCCGGTTCAAATAAACGGTTAAAATGAAAAAAAAAAAATAGCTAATGGCTAACATGCTAGCCAGCAAGCAACTAGCAACAGTACAAGGCTTTAAAGCTGATTTGACATTGTGGTCAAATCTTTCAATTACGGTCACCTAATCAGATTAACCCCAAAAATACTTTTTCTCATATTGGGAAAGAGACATTTGAAACTCAGCGGATATGTTTTGTAGTACATGAATTACCAGTACAGTACTTAGAAAGCCCTTATTTAAATCATTAGCTCCTAAACGTTTTAAGCCCCCTAATAGCCAAATCTAGAGGTCATGTAAGTGAGCCCTGAGGGTTAAAGGAAATGCTTTTGCGCTTGCTCTTAGGGACCATAGATGTCGTTGATGGTCACCAGAAGATCAGAAGAGCTGAAAGTCAAACTGTTATGGCTTCAACACCACTGAGCAATTCTCCTAGGAATGAATGAGGCCTGGCCTTTCACTCTTTATCCTGGAGATACTAGCTACCAAATCATCTTTCCAATTCCTCTGTACGGGGCTGTTAGATCCCCTCTGGCCTTCTATTCTCTGGACTGATAAGGGAACAAAAGCTGTCCCTGATGGAACAATAAGTTCACCCTATTTATTAAAGAGACATAAATCAAACCATTGACTCCTGGCACAAACATATCTGCTTACCATTCCTCTTTTTTGGTCTGATTATCACCAGACAAAGGAGGTTTAATGAGTAAGAGAAGCGAAAAATAGTTAATAAACCACAATAGCTTACATTTTGCATAATAGCGGATTTCCCATTTTGCATCCTGTGATATTGTGTTTGCTGGATTGTACTTCACTTACATGTTTTAACTAAAGACTCAAGGTAAAACAGGGTAAATCATATTATGAAATGAAGTTATTTCAAGAATGAATTATTTATTTAAAACAGCCATTTTGACTTGCGTTTCATTGGCTAATTAACCTGCCTGTTTTTCAGGTCTCAGGCTCGAAAATGACATTCCCAGAACAAATGACCATATCTTCACTTCTAAAAGGGTTAAATTAATAATCTTTGTTCTCAAAGTAATGATAAACCTGTGAGTTGGATGTAGAAAAGTCAGAATCAATATAGATGTTTTTTATTTTAAAGTAAATTAAGATTGAACATAGTAAAAAACTGTAAATTATAGTCCAAAAATTCTTTCAGCGTTGAGAGGACTGATGACAGCCCTCTTGCAAAGACAGAGATTTTTGATGTTTCAGGGTCGTAGAGGAGTGCCTCCATGCTGGTGCAGCAGCTCCTTATCCTGGACAGCTTGTCTGAGCGTAGCAGGAGGTGTAGCTCATAGTAACACGTACTGTAGCTCCTGCTATTTGTTTTCACCACCTGCTTCTCCGGAGAGTCCAGGTTCATCACGCTGACAGGGCCGGTGGACCTGAACAGCTGTTTCACTCTGCGGGAGTAGTTGTGGACACTTCAGCAAACAGCAGAACAGAAAGTCAAACTGGAAAACAAAACGCTGAAGTTTCACAAAGTGTTGCTGCTTGCTTTGGCACTTTCTGGCTGCAGCTAGCAGGATGTGTAACTCACTCTGTCAGTACGGCCTGGGAGTTTTGCCGAGTGAAAAATGTTGCGGCTGATCGCAAATTGCACAACAGTCTCTTGTCGTTATTTGCCGCTTATTGGACAGCATGTCACCTTCCTTTATCCAGAAACAGAAGGACAGAGAGTCCTTGGTGAGAGGAGGGATGAATATCTCGAGACATGGCCCTACAACTTTGATAAGCTCTCGTACGGCTTTCAAATCTCTCTCTCGGGACGTGTGTGCCATACAAGCGTACACAGCTCATGTTCGGAGAAATCAGTAAAGTGGAACTTCTGTGTGAACTACTCACATCTTAAACTGCACTGTAACTTTTAACTCATGTATTTTTTCTTTTGATGTTTATTTTATTATCCTGTTTTTAAATGCCTTTGTTTCATTTTTGTAAAGCACCTTGAATTGCCTCGTGTTGAAAGGTGCTATATCAATAAACTTGCCTTTCCTTTCCTAAAAAACGAGAAGCATTGAATCTGTTGTTCTTCAAGTTTACTATTTGTTTACCTCATGTATCCCTTGTCGTCATACTATTAATTTGAATTGATTGAAGTGCAGTGCTTCGTGTTGGGATCCTGATCACCCTGTTGGTGTTGTTTTTTAATTAAAAAAATAAACTCTTCCAAAGTTTCTTGCTCTTAAGAAATATAACAATTAAAATTCAAAAACTATTCCATGGTGTTTTCTAAAAGATAAAATGTATGTTTGTTAGTTTTCACACAGCTGACGTTAAATCGACAGCACATAGTCCCTTAGCAACGGTCTGTTCTCCTTAGCAGCAGTCTGTTACGAAAATGAACAGCCTCTGGAATGTACGAATTGACCAATCAGAATCGAGTATTCAAGTAAACCATTATTATTATTTGATGGTGTCTTTGTAAAGCACTCTGTAGATTCTTTTTTTAAAAAGTGCAATATAAATAAAGTATTATTAATCATTGTTGGTTAGCGATTGAAAGATTGCTGATGTTTAAACTCAACACTAAAAAATATTCTCCCCCAGATTTATCCATCTGTCTTGTTTGAACACTTTCTTTAGCAATAGCACAAAACGGAGAGCAAGCAGACTGCGAGGAGATCACTATATTTGAAATGTATGTCACTGACTGCATCTTTATTTAAACATGTGAGCTTTGTGAAACTGGAGTACAGTACATCTAATGCATCGGCCCGTAATTGTAGTCCTTTATCAGCTCTAAATCTGAATCTGGATCGGCCAGAAGTTCAATGAAAAGTTCCAGTAAGTTTCAGGAGGTCACTGAGATATGAGAGATCATTCACTGCAGATATTGGAACGGTGCGGTTGTTTCCCGTCAGGTGTGTCAGCATTTGAGGCTTTCTGCATATCAGCCGGACGACTCCGTGATGCTATCGTCTCCCGCTGCTGATATCTGATACGGACAGCAGGGAGGGAGGGGCTGGGTCCCCAAGTGGCTGCTGGGAGATGAGTTTGAGAGGGGGCAGTGGAGGGCAGTAGACCCTTTTATAAGCGGTGGCACAGGGGCGTGGAGCAGATTCATCCCGTGTGGAGGAGGAGGTACACAGGGTCAGCTGGAATAATGAAACTACACACATATTGAGTCGAAGAAAAGCTACGGCAATTTGAAACATGAAAATGCCCTTGAAAACCAAATGAATAAAACATGATCGGCCAAAACATAACCGGCATTACTACTGTTGCTTTATAACATATGATGGTGTATGGTTCCTAACGTATTGCTTTACTTGGCAGGCAGTAACGTGAACATTCAGCAATATCCTGCAAAATAATATATCAAAAATAAATTGCTTGTCGGATTTCTGTTTCTTTTTTAAATATTTGTCCTTTCACAGGGTTAAGAAAGGGGACGAGGGGATTTAGGTTGAATTTGTGTGTCCATGTTAAATGTTAGAAAACGTTTATTCCACCTTTTTCTAAATGTATTGAATTGACATCCAAAAGAAAGAAAGAAAAAGTGGAAGTGGAAAAGAGAGACGGAGTAAATCTAGGTCTGCCGTGCTGCCTTCACAATTAAGACATTAATCACTGAGTCCAAACTGCTGAGTCATCGTCCTGCCGGTGGTCAGGCCATCAATCAGACGCTGACATAGGGCTGGCCACACCGAGCATACACACACACTTTCAAACACACACACACACACACACACACTTTCAAACACACACACACACACACACAACATGCACATATATATATATATGGATCTGGCAGAGAGAAGGTCAGGGCTGTTTGTAGCCTGAAGCTTCTCCACTATTCATTCAACATGAGGAGGTGAATCTCATTCATCCTCTTTCATATTAGTAAAAAGGAAGGTAACACATATTAAAAACACCATGAGGCGCTCTTTAAGGTACCTATGGACGTTTTAAACCACTAGTGCTGTGTAGCAGTGTTTGGATAAAGTATCATGTCCATTTTGTTTATCTTGTGCACTCTATTGAGGATGAAGCAGACATGATACATGTTCCTGCTGATGCTTAATACTATTCCACTGAATATCGTAAGACAAATGCGTTTGCGAGCAAAAGACAGAGAGGGTAACAACAACAATAGGAAGCAAAAATGTATCTGAACGAGCTGGTTTCAGATAATAATAAAAACATGAATTATCCACAATTGTCCACAATGTCATTATTTCATCAATTTACTCCTTTTGGTATTTGTGTGAAATTGTCCTGGTTAGCATCGGAATACTTGAGTTATGAACAAAAACGTTGCTTTTTTAGGTCACGAAAATCCTTCTTCAAACTGGACTTTTGTGTCTACTTCAATTCCAGGCTTACCTAAAATATTGATAAGAATGTAATTAATGGATGGAGTAAAGCTGTACCTGGCTCATCATGGTTTCCTTGTACTGCTTCTTCTGAGTGACTTTGATTGGCGGTTGCTTGGTAACAGCTGAAACCAGGAAGTTCATCAGGATGTCTTCGCAGTTTGCCATGCGGTCCACCATGGTCAGCAGGCTGGTGGGGACGTAGTGTGTGAACAGGTAGTGGTAGTATCTGACACACACACACACACACACACACACACACACACACACACACACACACACACACACACACACACACACACACACACACACACACACACACACACACACACACACACACACACACACACACACACACACACACACACACACACACACACACACACACACACACACGTAAAGGGAATAAGACAGATGAGGTTAACTGTCTATTTAGTTCTTTTACAAAAGCTTCCGTTCTGTTCTGTTCTGTATGGCTGTTGTGCTGCACTCTCAGCAGTGTTTGAGCACTAGATCACTGTCAACGGTTTCCTCCCTGCCAAGGTCTGCTGTCCCCCGCTCACACACACACACACACACACACACACACACACACACACACACACACACACACACACACACACACACACACACACACACACACACACACACACACACACACACACACACACACACACACACACACACACACACACACTTTCAACTTTTCCTCTTCACTTTCTGACTCGTTTTTTTTCCGATTTGCATTATGTTGCAAAAATAGTCAAATTTACAAAAACCTGGGCTAGTAGTCACTTTTAGTTACACTGACATTATTAGCAAACTACAGAGAATGAACTTAGCACACTGAAAGACTGGCATATTGATTCAGTTTCTATTCAGCCATTTACATTTCCTGCCATATGTTTTGAGGAATGCCTCTGCACCATATTGGTCATGACCTCTAGATTGTTTCTCTATGGCTTTGAATCCCTACTGTGTTCTTGGCGCGATGACAACATGCATACTTTCCAACAAGTATTATTGAGATCAGACCTAAAGCTCAGCCGCTAAATGTTATGGATTTTTATTTGCGCTTTAATAATATAAGCACAATGTATATTGCAAGTCTGACCTTGGGACGAGGCAGGTTAATGCTGTGATATATTCTGCAATGTATTCTTTGAATTGTGAATCACAGCTTAGTTCTGCATTGAAAAAGCAAATAATAAAAAAACATAAATGTAGTTAATTGGATTCACCCTCTGCAATTAAGTGTTTTGGTTCAATTAAAGTCAAGTCTTGAATAATGAGCTCATGTTTTTTTAATGCATGGTAAAAAGCAGCTGTCTCTCAGCAGGAGAACATGTGTATTGTGTACCTGTGGTAGAAAGCGGCCCCCGTGAGCACCATGGAGTAATCATTGGTCCATTTGGAGGTGTAGCCCCAGCGGGATCTGGAACCATCCCAGTAGTGGCTTCTCGCCGGATAACCAACGATACGCTCCGGAAAGCTTTGCCATACTCTAAATGCGAAATCCACCTGTGGGAGCAGAAATACAGAGGGTGATATTGTACGAGAAATTAACATATGAGGCAGAACAGATGGAGAAAAAGAGGGAGGAGAAGATAGGGTACGAACAAAAGGAAAGGAAAAGAGAGAAGGAATGTTAGGACAGCTTATTGAAAATACACAAAACATACTTCAGCCTTTCAGAAGAGATAAACCGATATCATTCAGATTTCAGAAAAGCTGTCTTCTGTCGTTCAGCCTGCAAAGCTGCCGTCAGAACCTCTCCGCCGCTTCACAGCCGGACAGAAAGCACTTCAAATGGCATTGCAGTTTTGTTGGCAGCTTCCCACCCACCTGAGAAAGTCTTCCTTTGAAATCAGATGTCCATTTAGTATCTTTAACAGATTCCCTTTAAACTGTATGAAGTCAAAACTGTTGTCTTCACTCTGAACCTGAATGAGCCTGACCTCATATAACTACTAATACTTTAAAAAGCTTTTCAAAATCAAAATCTGAGTCAGAAAAACAAGACAGACTAAATCTGAAACATTTCAATTCCTTAGTTTTTGCCACTCAGAGCAGATCCATGTTTGCTTCCACTCATGTATTTGTATTGACTTTAAAGAATGCTTCTACAATTCCACTTGCATTTGGTCAAAATGCACCTTCAGTACAAGCACAGGGTATATGCAGGAATCCTGAAGTCAAATGTAATACCCTTTAAGACCTTTTTTAAGACCCTTTCCATACATTTTAAGACCTCATCGCAACTTTGAGTTCTAACCGGTTACATTGGCAACACACTTTACCTCACATTTACTATATTGATTGTAAGATAGCAAAACTAAACAGAGTGCAGACAGACTACTGAAGCCTCCTCTCCACATGAACTTCAACCTCTCTGTGAAGGTCAGGTTTAATGCAGTATGCTGCTTTGTTGCTTCTGTACTCTGTGCTCTTTCATTCCAGTAAAATTCCTCAGAAACCATTAGAAACCAGTATTTGACCAATAAACAAAACAATTGACAAAACTTTGAACTATGAAATATATTAAACTTTGGTGAGCTTCAGCGGGGTAATGCCATATAGGAGCTCCCTCACAAATACCCAGGGGTTAAATTGGGCTGGGGCTGTCCGGGGCTAAGCCCTGGCACATAGGACGATGCTCTGACGTCATCACCCTCACACATATTTAATCGTTATCAGAAAATGATCATATAGGGCTTACACACGGAGCCGTTGGACCCCCAGAGCGTTGCGTATGCCGGTCTACCCACCTTGGGACCCCCCCCCCCCCCAACCCCACAGAGCGGAGCAAGGCAACGAAACTTAAAATAAGAAGCAGCATTTTACGGCGCGCTATGCATGGGGCCGCCTTGGGGGGTTTCCCGACATGTCGTTTCAGTAAATTAAAGGGTGTTTCATGTTGTCGTTGCTGTGGGACTTCTTAATACCTTGGAAAATGCCGTTTAATACTTTTTAATACTTTTTAATAGCCTTAATTTTAGCTAAATTGATTTATCAACTTTTAATACTTTTTAAGACCCCGCGGACACCCTGAAGCACTGAGCTGTGAGCAGGACTCAATGACTGGGACTCAAATGCAGGGACTCGACACAAACGTATAAAACTTCAATCTATACTCAATTGAGGAAACTAAGTACTCCAGGATGAAAACACTTAGCCACGAGTAAGGTCAAATATAAGACTAATGGCTTGCTGGCTCTCTTGACACTGCATGTGACAAGACAAACTGGCACAGGACAAAGGGAGATGAGGACTATTCATAAAAGAGTTAATGGGACACATGTGGCACCAATCAAGAGTTGGGGCGGACAATAACATGGCAGGAAGTCAAGGGCTCTAAACGAGATGGGATGGTCATTTCAAAATAGTGTAATGAAAGAGATTAGACATAAGTGACTTTTACTAAACACATGAAGAAGGTGTTCATCGTTTCTGGAGAAGCTTAGTCTTCACCCTTCCATTGGTCTCTCTACCTGAGCACCTGGTGTCCTTGAAGAAGTTTGATCCACCTGAGAAGGATCCTCTTTAGAATTCAAAAACTCCACTGAGACAAGCAGACACAGCTGATGATAAGGGGATTAAGCCCCTGATGAAACACAAGGTAATACACACACAAACACACACTACCCTCGAGAGACGGGGGAGAACATGTATTACCAGACTGGTGGGGGTAGAGAGACGGGGGGGGGGGGGGGGGGGGGGGAGCGCAGGAAGTGGATGTTCTTTAGCGATACCTTGCGGCTTCTGTCATGAATCGCGTGAGCAATTACTGTAAAACGCCAGCGCTAAGCCGAGAGACAGGTTGGAGCTGCCATTCTAAGTGTGTGTGTGTGTGTGTGTGTGTGTGTGTGTGTGTGTGTGTGTGTGTGTGTGTGTGTGTGTGTGTGTGTGTGTGAGATGTGTCAGATGTCTCCAAAGTTGTGTTGAAAGGATTAATGATATCATGCAAATATAATTTAGCCTTCAGAGATTAAAAGGTTCTTTATAATGTGAAATGGCATGTGTCAGTGTGTGTGTGTGTGTGTGTGTGTGTGTGTGTGTGTGTGTGTGTGTGTGTGTGTGTGTGTGTGTGTGTGTGTGTGTGTGTGTGTGTGTGTGTGTGTGTGTGTCTGGTCATAATCTGTCTGTCTTAATTACGGTTTAAAAGAGAGGCTTGATACAGAAGAATTCAAAAGAGGACCGAACGTTGGACGGTCTGTGTGTGTGTGTGTGTGTGTGTGTGTGTGTGTGTGTGTGTGTGTGTGTGTGTGTGTGTGTGTGTGTGTGTGTGTGTGTGTGTGCGAGCGTGTGTGTGTGCGTCATACATACTAATAGATTCTACAAGGCCAGCATTGATCCGGGGAGCAGAGGGTCAATCCAGCAATAGATCTGTGACAAATCTCTCCCGACATTTGGGTTTAAGATGTCCGATGTTATCAGATGAAAAGAAGCTACATCAGGTTTTAAAGCCCCCGCCTCCCCCCTCAGTATGTGGTCTTTCTCCAGTGTGTTTTTACCAAGTTGTGTTTTCAATCTGTTTTTGATATCTTTATTATTTCTGCTCCATGTGAAGCGATGCCACTGGGGTGTTTTCACTGTCATCTTCTCTCTGATTCAGGGGGATAAAAGAGAAGAAAATGTGTCTTACACTGAGCCGGTGTCCTGCAGGTTTTGAGAGCTGGGGTTTAAGGGCCTCACCGTGGCCACAACAATATCATTGGAACAATTTATAAATGTTCCTCTCTTTGGTGTGTGGTCTGAAGTGTCCTCTCACATTTATACAGAAAGCTGTCAAAAAAATCTGCTGTTTCTCTAGAATTTATTTCATCGCTTGTTTTTGGCTCTTTTTGTGACAGATTTGAATTCCTTTGTGTCAGAAGTACAGATTCAGGGTGAAACTCTTCATGCTTCTCGACACTAACTTAATACTTTTAATTTGCACTTGCATGAATCAAACAATTACTGCCCAGGGCTCAATGCTATCTTTCTAAAAGTGGTTGCCAGGCTGACAACCAGGCATCAGCTTTTGTTTGCCAGAAATGGGGCGAAGCCTGCGAGCTAGTTCAGGAAGTCAACTGGAGCACCAATGATACATCAACACGTGACGCGCCTCGTCCCTCTTACAACCAACCAAACACATTCTCCTAAACATGCTGCTCTATTGAAGCTGCCAGGTCTTCCTGCCTCTGCCTCCTTCATGCTGCTGCTGCTGTGTTCACTTGCTGCTGCTACGTTCATGTTCCTGCTGCGTTCGTGTTGCTGCTGCTCGCCTGCCCCCCCACCACCAAAAAGAACGCCATATATTTCGCCTCCCAAGACTTTACCCATTTCCTCTTTGCTTTCAATCTGGTTCATCTTGCGCTTTATCAGTTGAAACACTTTGAACATTCGTTTGAGATGTCGACGGGTTGCCCGAACTTTTTACCGCACAGTCAAGCAACTTAATTTGCTTCGCCATTTTTTATGTAAAACAAAACACACGGCGCACCGCGCACAGGTTATGGCTAGAAAGGATCCGTCTGGTGTAAATATGACTTCACGTTCTCGTTCTAACTCGTTGTAATCGGAGCGGCTCGGAAACACATCTACAGCAGTAACGTGATGCAACATACACATCAATGCAGCAGCAATATTAATAGAGAAACATCAGACATAATAGTAAAATACTGAAAGGCAGTGGTTCTCAAACTTTTTCTGTCAGGCCCCCCCTTTGGAGAAAAAAAAGTTGGGCCCCCTTAACACAAATAGTCAGGTTCAGTGGCGGCGCCAGAGATTTCTTTTGGGGGTGCTGTGGGGTAGCTTGACGTTTCATAGAGGGTGCTCAAACATGTAGGGTTTTGCATTAATGTCCCGGGTGCTACAGTGGAATTTTCTACTGCAACAATCCCCACGCATATACACAACGTACCTGCAACTGTTACAATGAAGGCTCGATAATCAGCTCACGGCATATAGGTGTAAGCAGGGGTAAAGTGCTGTTTTTATAGGTGGTGTGTGGACCTCACATAGGGGGGTCCGGAGGCAAGGTCCCCCGGGAAGATTTATTTTTAAATATTGAAGCTAAATGCATCAATCTGGTGGATACCTCTCTCAACACCCATATGAAACAGAACTGTACACAGATTTACTTTTTCTTTATGGATATTTTACAAATCACCCTTTTAAACTTTATTCTTTTTTTACTGCCATATAGTATTTCATACCTTTTTTTTTATTTGTTCTTTTATTTTTTAATAACTATAATGATCATATAAACGTGTGCCTCGGAAATAATTGTTTACATAAATGGTGACCAAAACGTTTGAGACCCACTGAGATAACACTGAGAGTCCTTTAGCTCACTGAGCCTCTCAGTCTGACAGGAGAGGACTCTCCTCCACTTTGTTGTTGAAAAAACTCCTTATATCCGTTAGCGTAGCTCGCTAGCACCAGAAGCTAACAACAACGATCTCCGGTACCGGTGCGCTTTCTCTCTCTCGCTCGCGCACGCACACAAAATGGCTCGTTCCACACACACAGAGCTGAGCTTTAATGAAACACAGAGACCTAGACGTAATAGTACTGTACTGTATCTTATTATTTTCGAATCAATAATCTTTCAATTTATGATTTAAAAAAAAAAAAAATTATAGCCATTTTTCCTCCTGGTCTCCCTGGCATGCCTCTGCGCCCCCCAGGGGGCGATCGTAACTGAAAGGCTGCCTGCCAAACGTAAACATTCAGCCACGTGACTTGCAAACTCTCGCAAGAGTTTTACACAACACGTATCCTTTCTAGCCATAACCCTGCGCACGCGAGTAAACGCGCATCGCTTTCTGGCTCAGTAATCACACCAATGCAGGTGCAACTTAAGCATCAGGTTCCGACTGGTCACAACAATAATTAAATATCACTCTTGATACAACAAATATTTAACATTCATATATTTTGGGGTGCACATTTGGCTGTATTTATTTATTTATGTTAAAAACTGGTTGCCACTGATGGCAACCAAAGACCAAGAAGTGGTTGACATTCTTTCTGAACGGTTGCCAATGGCAACCTGGCAACCGTTACTGTCGAGCCCTGCTGCCTTCTGTACACTTGGATCAGGTGGAAAATGCATCCTCATTAACCTGATCTAATGTGTACAACATACATCTTAAACAGCAGTAATATTAAACCAAGAGCATCAGAATATAATAGTAAATCACTGAGCAGAATCTGAACACTTCCTATCAATGCTGCCAAAATCCTCAGCTCTTAAATGAAAGAGGATTAAAATTGAGCCATTTCTGTCGAATAACTTTTTCCACATCCACCGTATTGGAAATGTCTTCCAAAGGGCATAAAGCAGCATCACGCATGGCCGCCCAATCAGAGACAAAAGCTTCGTCAGGTTTTCTCCGCCGTATTCCCTCCTCTAATCTCTCTTCATGGAATAATCATACATTTAATGAGCTGAAACAATGTAATTATGGAATTGGCACAGCCATTCTTCCATTGATGCATTGTAATATGAAAAGTCCTATTAAAAGTGTAATGTTCCCTCTTGCACATTTTCACTCACTTGACATATTTCATCTCCATTCAATAAATCCCCTCACCATGTTTAAAAGGGCAATTAGAGGAACGGGTTAGTGAGCACAGCAAAATATTCCCTCCACTTCCCCTTCACGATTCCTCTCCCTGCCTCTGTGTCTAATATCTTCTCCTTCCTGTCGTTTCATAAAACAAGCCGTGAGCCCGTAAAAGTTTAGTTGTACAAACTCGCTCGTATTGCTGTGCCACAAATTGTGTTGCCATAAAGTGTAATTGTGATCCCGCCAGCGTAGAAAAGGTGAGCATTGACTCGCTCCCCATCAATAAAACATCTCAGAGTTTAAAGATATATTGGATCTCTTGGGCTCATTGGCCCTCACAATCCATCATGGATCACATCTTTTACTCGCAGACAAGCTGGGAAGAAACCAGGTCGCCACTTCTAATGACTTTTAAATTCAGAGTCACACATTTAGCATCACGAATGAGCTGCTTCTGATCATATCGTGTTATAGAGGTTCATTCTGGGTTATGTGTTTCTCATCCGTGTTAACGCAAATGTGGAAATTGTATAAAAGACGAGGATTAAAGATTTTTAAAAGTGGTTGAATTGCTAATCAATAATGGTAAGGTAAGGACATAGATACTGAGTCTTACTTGAATATTAGTTCAGTACATAGAGTAGAAAGGTTACACATATTTGGTAGATAAACAATTTGACAACAACCTAACGTTAATGCACACAGTATTTTGTATTCCTGCCGAGTTGTATTCCTTCTTGTATTCCTTCTTATTCCATTGCAATGTAAATACTTTTATATTTTTTATTAATATTTTTCTACTTCTCTAACTGTGTTTTTAATTCTTGTATCTACGCATCACGACACCAAGTCAAATTCCTCGTGTAAACTTAGCTGGTAATAAACCTGTTTCTGATTCTCACTTGTGCTTCTATTGGCTCGTGCTCCATTACATTGTACGTGATAGGCTAAGGGGCGTCAAATCTCTAAGTGGTTGACCAATCCCAACAGAGCCGGCCAGCTAACCAATCAGAGCAGACTGGGCTCTGGTTTCAGACAGAGGGTGGAAACAGGTGCTGCAGCACAGGAAGTATGAGGGAGATAAAGAGCTTTTTGAACATGAAAGCATGGAGACATGTCCCAGGAGAGACACTCTGTTGTGTCTCGTCAAATGTGTTAGTTATGTTTATGTATTATTTCTGT
The DNA here is from genome assembly GCF_949606895.1 of Notothenia rossii. Classification (NCBI taxonomy): domain Eukaryota; kingdom Metazoa; phylum Chordata; class Actinopteri; order Perciformes; family Nototheniidae; genus Notothenia; species Notothenia rossii. The sequence continues at coordinate 75,781,863 of NC_136906.1, read as the reverse complement.
CATTTCATGTTTTTTCACGTCTGGTCATGTCTGTTTATTTAGGTCATTTATCTCTGTGTTTATTGTCATGTCTCGTTTTCCATTTCCTGTTTTATTTTGTACTCACCTCTTGTCTTTCAATTCAGACCCTGTTTCTTTCTCCCCTTGTGTGTTTTTCCCGCCATCATCAGCGTCTGCCCCGCCCCCCGATTGTTTCCACCTGTTCCCACTCACCTCATGTTTAAATGGTCCTGTCTCTCCCCTGTCCTGTGTCAGTTCGTCTTGTTTGTTTCCCCGAATGGCCGTGCCAAGCCTCAGCTCTGAAAGGATCGCTTTCACTCATGTCAGGTTTTGTTTTGTTGTTAATTTTGTTAAGTTTTTCTTAAGCTCTCTTTTTGTTATGCTTAGTTTTTCAGTTTGACACACATACAAATATGAACCTGGAAAGTTGCATAATGTCCTCTTTAAGTGCAGCACTTATGTTGGCCTGGTATACCAGTGTGTGTCTGCCATTTATTTTTAAGTTTCGCTTCTTTCCATCCGTACGAGACAAACTCTTCTAACATGTCAAAGCTTTGATTAAAAAGGGGAATAGAAACATTATTTCTGCTCTTGACAACGCTTGAGACAATTCACTGGTTTCTAATTTGTTCTAAAACACAGTGTCAGTGTAACAAACCGCTGGCGTGTGTCCCATCCTCTCTGGTAAGTAACAAGTGAGACTTTAATCAAAGAGGTGCTCTGTGTTTTGACAGTGTAATGATAGAGACACAGAGGTAATAGCTCTCGTAAAACTCCTGACACTGTGAAAGCACTTTGTTTTTCATTATACCCGTTTCAATGCTGCGCTAGTCTCCTTTCCTTATTTCCTTTTTTCGTGATTTCCGATATTTTCTCTTCTCTTTACTTTTCCTTGTTTGCTTTTCCTTCCCTTATTCCCTACACACTTTTCTTCTTTTCTTTCCTAACTTCTTTCTCTCCTCTCCTTTTCCCTTTCCTACTGGTTAAGTTAGATCAAATCAACATTATCTTAACAGTATCGATCCTACAACACATCACATTTAATTTAATTAAGACTTAGTCTCGAGCATCATGTTAACATTTCCCCCTTATGTTTTGTATTTTAAATCTGTAGTTGCACTTTGTTACGTTGTTAAACTTCCCATTCATCCTACTTGGTTTAATTTCATCTGCTGCATTTGAAATGTTCCCTTTAAAGGCAAAGCACATTTTCTTCCTATAGTTCAGTGGCCACTGCAAAGATTGGCAATTCATTTGTAATGAATGGCATTCATGATTGTGCGTTGACTGACTGCCTCATTTCAGGAAGGATCGATACCGTGTAAAGACATCACCACCTTTTGCCACAGGCTGACATAAAGCCATGCAGACTGCAGCTGGTTATAAAAACACTGCCAGAGGCGTTCAGTTGGTGGAGTTATTCAAAATGCTGAGATCCCTTGACATGCAGTCAGTTGTCACCAAAGTAAAATACAAAAATAAAGAAATGTGTGCAAGTGTACACAAATGTATATTTCTGTTACTGCCGATTTGCACACTGCACACTGCAAAGTTAGTTATCAGATATATTGAAGCTTTTTGGGAAAGTTTAAACTCTATGAACGGCAATGTACATGTAAGCAGTGTAGCAACTGTGTTTACATATAGTCCTAATACCTTTTCTCTTGTGATGTCAAAAGTGACGTATGTACAGTATATAGCATGAAGGCTAGGCTAATTAGCCAAATAGGGTCACATATTTTAGGATTAGATATAACACTCAGATTGTAGGGTGTTGAGGTCTCCATATTAGGTTGAATACTTAAAAAGAAAGTTAATTCTAATTAAATATATTCTTGTATAACCCACAATGACAATGCATTATATTTTATGTATTTCTATAATCACAGTATATTCAAAGCACAAGGGGTTGCTTAAGTTGAGTTTAGAATCCTGTTAGAGTTTATTGGTGTCACTGATAAAAGAGGGGGGACATTTGTCTTGCTGGCTGTGCACAGGGAGGGACCCTGACTCGTGGAAAAATACTGAGGCCCAAAATGTGTTTTTGCCATAGCCATAGAATACTGTATGTCTGGACATGCCCAGTCCTGCTCATCAGAGGCCATGCCCTGTTTCCACACTTTGGTAAGGTCTCTCGAATTGAATTGTTGAATGAAAGTTTGAAACTGTTAGATCCCACTGACCATTCATGAGGAACTGCCTCTGAATGTTTTCGGACTCTAGGTTTGAATGAATAGACCCGCGATTTATGAGGAGATTCCTCTGGATTGTGTCGGAAGACTTCAATGTCAAAACTGAATTGGGCAGTTGAAGTTACAATTTAGTGTAATAAATATAAAACTGTGAATTGAGGTTTCATATTAGTAATGGACCACAGCATGAAATATCCTGTATGATTGTCATGTTGTAAAGAGAGAAGGTGAAACTCTGTACAAGTGTGGACCAATATTTCTTCAAATAAACTGATCCCACTTTTTGAATTGGAACAACTTAAAAGAAATCTATCCTCTCCTGCTTAAGGTAAGATTGCACACTGCCACCACACTCACACTTAGGTAGGGCCACATCTCATTACTGATATCAAAAATCCTTTGGGATCTTTTTAAAAAATGTAGCGGGTCGTCTGAATTAAAACAGCAGTTAATTGAACCTGGTTCTTCAGGAGTTAGTAGAGGTGAGATCTTGCTGACGTTGGTGGATCTGAGCCAAGCATTAAACGTACACGGACTCAATAACTTCTGTTGGGTCAATTCGTAGGTCTGAGTAATTTGCCGGAATAAATTAACAGCCCTCCCGATTTTGACAAGGGTTAATGTAATGCGCCAGACATACAACTTATAAGAAATGTATCAAGTATGTTGCCATCGAGACAAATGTAATCAGAAGTCAGCTGTAAACATGAACAAGTCAGTTAGAAACAGCTAACATGGAGATAACGTTAGCTTAAGTATCAAGCTACCAACTTGTTATAAAATCGGCCAACAACAGGTAACATTCAGCATTTCAATTGATAGTTGCTAGCAGGAAATGCATGAATGCGTGCTTTTGTCTCCCTCAAAGAAAAAAAAAATTCAAAGACCTATTGTTTAAAATGTAGACTGTAAATATCCAGAAGTAGTGCTACCATTGTAAGCATTTAAGGTGCAGAAAACCTTTACAGTGACATTTCAGTTAAGAATATACTGTATCTCCTGAATGCTTTTAGGCAGGCAGCCATGATACATAGTTTTTTTCCCTTACTGTATCTGCTTGGTGAGTAATTGAGTAAACCAGATCATGGTGTTTAGTTGGCCTTGTGTCATGGGATTGTGGCCGTCACACCCCATTTTGTTGAGTAAGCATCAGTGTCTCAGCTCAGCAGTTCCTTAAGCGCCAACGCTGTGCCAATTGGTTTACATTTCACCAGCCACTCACCTCATTTGTGGAGAGAACCGAGTCTTCATCCAGACTGAGAACGGCATCAGTGAGGATGACGTCGTGGGGGAAAAAACGACTGCTCATCGTCTGGAGAAACAGAAGGAAAGCAGACAATATTATTATAAACATTATTGTCCCATCAAAAGCAACATGAGTTGTATTAAGGTACTGGCATGTGGAATCATAAAAACTGACCTGCAGGCATTTCTTGTTGTGTGATTTCGCTTAATTTGAATGTTTTTTAAAAATACTTTTTGGGTCATTTTATGCTTTTATATGAGTGATGACAAGAAACAAAAAAGAGGGGTCAGGCCTGGTCCGTCCTTAACCCAATATCCATGTTTTTCTTAGTCTAATTTGAAAGGTTATTAGCATGGACGTATGGAAAATAAAGGCAAAGAGAAAAGGCAAATGACAAAATCTGTTTGTTTCACTCCCTGCTGTGTTTGAGCTGCACTAATAGGTTTCTCGTGAGTCTTTATCAATTCTCCGCCAAACAGAAAGTGTAGTAGACCTTCATCCATTGGCCAAAAAGAGGGCTGATGAGCTGTTATTGACTTTTAATTAAGTGTGAATTATTGAGCTGTTGAGTAGAAGAGGAAGAAACACATTTGAACAATTTGGAACTACCGCGGATTCACAACTCATTATCACACTGGTTACTGTTTGTGATTCCTCTGATCATAATCATATAATAAACTGTTTGAGTTGCTTTAAATATTCAGATTATAAGATATACTACGAAATATAATTCAACTAATAAATAAAGATTGACATATCATTTTAGGTTAAGACTTCCAGTAGCCTCAATCTGTGATAGAGACATTATTATATACATTTTAATCCCGAATTTTCATTTATTACACAGCTTAGTTGGATACTTGATTAAAATTTTCCAGTGACGTTTACAATTTAGTATTTCTCCATTTACTTACAAATCTGAGTCCTTCTTATACCTCTGATGGACAGTGGTTTGACGGGTTTAATTTCAGTCAACTGAGCCTAAAGATATACATTTATGTTCTGTAATCAAATAATGATGCCGAATATGCAGCAGATTTGATTTCGGGGTCCCATCTCTGTGTCCAGTTGATGTTGCTTTATTAGTAGTGGAGAATTCTCATTCACTGCTGACCAAGTTAAGTTATGCACTTCAAAAATGTTAATGGCTGTCTTCTTTACAAGGTAAACGAGGAAATATTATCTCACTGTATCTCACATGTGTAGTTATAACTGTCTGAAGACATCTCCCTTCAATTGGGAAGAAAATCTGTAAAATCGTAATTATCTTGGTCAACTAAGGTTTGATTTAAAGTCATGACCGAAAGAACGAGATCGTGGATACAAGCGGCCGAGATGGGTTTTCTCCGCAGGGTGGCTGGCGTCTCCCTTACGGCCTTTCCACACGGCGGCGTGCGTTATCGCTTGCCAGTGGGGTGGGCTGAAACTCGACCAACAACCAATCACATGAATCTCCCGCCCCGGACACACAAGCATGCGGTTTGATTGGCTAGAGCTTGTACTGGCATATGATTTGATTGGCTGACGCTTCCGCCGAAGCTTCAAAAGTTGAACATTGCTAAACTTTCGTCGCCAGCAACGCGAGCAAATCTACGCTTCGCTCCCACAATGCAGTTCGGCGAAACGTGACGTCACCCCATTCAAATTGAATGGGCAGAAGCGTTGAAGCTTCAACGCACGCCGCCGTGTGGACGGGCCGTTAGGGATAAGGTGAGAAGTTCGGTCATCTGGGAGGGACTCAGAGTTGAACCGCTCCTCCTCCGCGTCGCAAGGAGCCAGTTGAGGTGGTTCGGGCACCTAGTTAGGATGCCACCTGGGCGCCTGGGTGTTCCAGGCACGTCCAGCTGGGAAGAGACCAAGGGGTAGACCTAGGACCAGATGGAGGGATTATATCTCTTGGCTGGCCTGGGAGCGCCTTGGGACCCCCCAGTCAGAGCTGGTTGATGATGGGAAAGGAACGTTTGGGGCTCTCTGCTGGAACTGCTACCTCCGCGACCCGACCACGGATAAGCGAGAGAAGATGGATGGATGGAACTAAGGTTTAATGTAATTGTAAATTGACCTCGATATTAACTACTGTCACAGCAGTGATGTTTAACACGGATTCACTGTCCAAAATAAAGTAGATTGAATTTACAGCACAGGGGAAATATTAAGCAGCTTATTTAACATTTTCAAGTTAATGTCTACTTCCATTTCAGCCAAATGAGCCAATGGATGCCGACTCATCGAGAAATGAGGCTTAACATCAAATAAATTTGAGCGCAAAACCCTTAATTGATTTGGGAGTGCCACATAACAACAAAAAAACAACTGCATTAAATCAGTGCTTAGAGTGAGAACTTTTGGCAGATAACATATTTTATTTGGATGGATGCCATATAATCAGCAAGCAGGTAATTAGTTCAGTTAGGATGGGGGTTATGGTAGTGTAACAGTCCTCAGCTTTCCAATACCAAACACCATTGGAGTGTAATTGGCTTAACTAAATGAGATACTTGCCGGATAATAAACTGCATTCAGGCTGGACTAATGATCTAAATTAAATACATATTTGTGGAAACTAAATAAAAACCTGTTTTTTTTCCAATTTGGTCGAGATTGAAATATCTCAAGTAGCAAAAGTAGGGCAAAACTATTCACTTATTATTTGAAACAACAACATTTGGTAGAGACATTCACCTTTTACTCAGGATAAAATGTAAATAACTTGGGTCATCCCTTACATTTCTGAGTGTCATCGTCAGGTCGAAACTCACATTTTAACAACCATTATGTTTGAAATGTGCAAACCTAATGAGACTGTTTCAATGGAAAAAATACCTTTTTTAAAATCCTAGCATGCACAAGTAGTGCAGAAATATGAACCTGAACATGAGTTCTACCTGTGTACATACAGACAGACACTGCCCCCCCCCTCCCTCTGGCTGGTGTCGATGCTTTTCTGCCTCCGGACCGAGATAAGATCCCAGTTCAATGGTCTGAGCCTTATCTTAGTCGCCCTCCTTCCACCCATTTCCTCTCTTTCTATTTGCCGTGACTCCTCTTACTTCAAGGGGAGTCTTTGGAGATATCCGTTCTGTCCTAATGTCCCCGATACGTCTGCAAATTACTGCTAAGAGTCGAAGATCACACTCCTTGTTGTTAACCACCAACTATGTGCAATATGTGCAATATACCGGTAGATGCCGTTAAAAAGTTTGCAATATATACCTGGCTGCTAAATCCTCAGAACTGTTACAGTTAATATTTTTTTTTATGCATGCTACTTAGGTCAGCGGTTCCCAACCTGTGGCCCGCGGCCCCTTAGTGGTCCGCGAAAGCATCGCAAGTGAGCCGCCAAATAATTTGAGATCTTAACCTATTTTACTTTCTCTTTCTTAATCCTCCTTAGCAACGGTCATTACAGTCCTTGACAGTGGTCTGTTAAACTGGATTAACAACGTGTCACATGTTCTGAATTGACAAATCAGAATCGAGTATTCAACTAAACCGTGTAATAAAAATGTCTGTTTGTTACTGATGGCCAGCTTCTTTTCTAATTACAGGGTATATGCAGGAATCCTGAAGTCAAATGTAATACCTTTAAAGACCTTTTCTAAGACCCTTTCCATACATTTTAAGACCTCATCGCCACTTTGAGTTTTAAGCGGTTACCTTGGCAACACACTTTACCTCACATTGACTATATACAGTATTGATTGTCCTTCCTCCTTATCTTCCAATCATTTGGACACAAACTTGCATTTCCCCATAACGATGTTGTTTAACAACCGGCGTAAACGGACCTTCGCACGCTATAAAGCAGTGAGCGTGCAATGTCCTGTTCAGATGACGTCAAATCCAACGGGATGCCATAAATAAACTACACAGAATCACACTACACACCTACGCAATGATTACATTCAGGAAGACTGTAGAATACAACCTCTTCGGGTTAGGGTAATGTTGTGAATCGAGTGGCCCATGGTGGTGGTGGGGTTATGGTATGGGCAGGCGTATGTTATGGATGATGAACACAGGCCACTCGATTCACAACATTACCCTAACCCTAACCCTAATCCTAACCCTAACACTAGATACTGACTGGTTTTCGGACCCCCCCAGACCCCCCCAATAAAGCAAAAATGCACGTTTCAGAGTGGCATTTTATTGTGGCCAGCCTAAGGCACACCTGTGCAATAATCATGCTGTCTAATCAGCATCTTGATATGCCACACCTGTGAGGTGGGATGGATTATCTCGGCAAAGGAGAAGTGCTCACTATCACAGATTTTTTCAGATTTGTGAACAATATTTGAAAGAAATGGTTATTTTGTGTAAATAGAAAATGTTTTAGATCTTTGAGTTCATCTCATGAAAAATGGGAGCAAAAACAAAAGTGTTGCGTTTATATTTTTGTTCAGTGTACGTATTGTAGAGGACACTAAGCTGCTGAACCGTGAAACAAGTAGCACATGGTCTCTATACATTATTAAAGAGATATTGTATGTGAGAGCAAAAGCCAAGAACCCGATGATCCAAACTAAATGCAACGTGATGAGACATCTTTCCTGTCATTCTGCTCCAAATTTTACGGTTGAGTGAAGCAGGCTCGACCCAAATTCAGATTTCAATGAAAACATACCTTTATTCCAAGGCCAAGGCGTAAGAAACAGAACACTACCCCGTGACACAGTCAAAGACTAACAATGAACCAACAATGACAGGCAGAAAAACCAGAACTTAAATACACACAAGACTAATCACACAAACAAGACACAGGTGAGGAGGGAGGAGAAAACACAGGGGCACCAGGTGAACACAATCGGGTAATCAGGTAGGAGGGAAAACAGACAGAAAGCAGGGGGGTGAAGACTTTTCAAAAATAAAACATGAAACCAAAGACAGAAAAAGACAAAACACAACACAAGTGTTGCGTTTATATTTTTGTTCGAAGTACTTATTGAAAACAAGCTACAAAATGTAATACCTTGGAAAATGCCGTTTAATGCTTTTTAATAGCCTTCATTTTCGCTAAATTGATTTAACAACTTTTAATACTTTTTAAGACCCCGTGGACATCCTGAATTAAAATCAAAAGTACTCTTTTTTAGCCTCCGTATTGTTTATGGTTGAATGTGGGCCCTTGATTTTTTTTTAGATTCTTACAGTAAGTGCCCTGAGTTGAAAAAGGTTGGGAACCGCTGACTTAGGTAACATTAAGCTGTCTTTGGCTCATGCTGTAACAATGTACATTCCCCCTCTGTGGGACTAATAAAGTTATTCAGATTCTGATGCTGAGATCACATCTTTATCTAAAACAAGTGAAACAACAACATTTGAAAACTGTGTTTACAATACTCATCCTACTATAACTGGATGAAGCCTATTTGACAGTGTTTACAGTCAATACATTGGAAACTAAATTATATTTCGAGGTCAACACAAGACTATCAATTCACCCCTGCCCTGACCCTCTGTCCAATCACGCTTTGACATATGGTCCAACTTGACCTTTGAACCCTTCATTTTAATGCTCCTTTGGTGTAATTTAAATGAACACCTAAGGATTCAGGATCAATGCTGAAGATTTACTTATCAATATCGCATTCTGGTTGTGAGGGCAACACATGCAATACTGCAAAGTGATGGATGAAGGTGAGATATAGTCGACATATTAACAGTGATAGTGGGGAGTCCTTCGATCATATTGATGTGAGGGTCTTAAATGCAAAGCAAGCAGGACCTCACTTATAGCAAGGCCACGCTGAACGACCTAATCCACATGATTCATATTTCCTGTGTGCTCAAATGGTAAGTCATTCATTTAAATGTATGCAATCCTGAACAATGAGGAGGCTTCGACCAATTCAAAATCCCCCCAGTGTAAACTAAAACTAAATGTTGGTTGTGTACATATATTAACAGCAAACAAGTAAATGAAGGATCAGAAACATATGATATATCAGGATTATCATGTATTTTGTTCATAATTCATCTTTCAAAGCTTGTAAATATATTTAAAGTAAGTTTAAAACTCAAACAAGATCAATGTTACCTGCATATGCAACCGTCTCTAATGCCAGATTTGAGAATTAAAAAGTTCCTCTGGCCAACACAAAACAGAAAAAATCCTGCCTCTGACCAATTAGTCATTTCTTTTTGTAAGCCATGATGGACAAGCAACCTATGTTCTCATTGGTGTGAGGACTTGTGAGACAGCATTGAAATGGATTAAAGAGTATACATGATATTTTATGGAAAGAGTGGAAGCAAACAGAATCACAGCATGGAGACGGTTTGGAGCTAAAAGCGTTCTGATGGAGCGTATCCACTCAGCATCACACTCACAACAAACAGTAAAGTACTCTGCTGCTGCGCTCCGTTGAGGCAGATTGGGGACTTTCTATGAGTGTGTGTGTGTGTGTGTGTGTGTGTGTGTGTGTGTGTGTGTGTGTGTGTGTGTTATGGTGGAAACAAACACAGAGAGTGTTTAGTGGGAAAACACTGAAGAGCATCTGTCTGGGCTCTACGACAATATGCCACATGACTAATTATAGGACCATACGCTGTTGGGTACCGACACACACACACACACACACACACACACACACACACACACACACACACACACACACACACACACACACACACACACACACACACACACACACACACAGCCTCGGAGACAGGTTTTATTGTCGCCAGTGGAAACATTGTTCCAGTGTTTCAATGGGGACACATTTACATGAAAACAAACAGTAGCAATTAGAAAGCAAAGCGTTGGGATTAGATGGCGAGAGAAGAGGTTGGTGTGTGTGTGTGTGTGTGTGTGTGTGTGTGTTCAGTGAGGGAACAAATGAGAATGTGTTTATTTTTAGGAAGTAGCTCAATTGTTTAAATGCGAGTGTAAATGAGTAAAACGAGAAACGCAAGACAATGGTAAGTGTTGCTAACAGTTTTGAGTGCACATATTGAATGTGCATGTTTGTTTGTGAGGACAGAATATTATCTCAGATTACTGCAAATGAGAAGAATCCCAACAAAGTCACACTGCTCGCTCCACTCTATTAGCTGACAATCAAAAGTCATGTCGCTTAAATGTCACCATCAAGAGTCAATTTTATAACTCAAACACGTTTTTTCCAGTTAAGTATAATTTAGAAATATTTGAGCATTTTAAAAACGACATATTATGCTAATTTTCAGGTTCTTGCTTGTATTTTGTGACATGTCTCCTTGCTTTAATGTTCACAAAGCTCTTTATTCTTCTCATACTGCCTGTGCTGCAGCACCTCTTTTCACCCTCTGTCTGAAACCAGAGCCCAGTCTGCTCTGATTGGTTAGCTGAAGTTGTTATTGGTTACCCGCTTAGAGATGTCCCGCCCCTTCGTCTAACATGTACAATGTCTTGAAACGCTATCCATTAATGTCATGTCACTATGTTACGGAAGCAGAATAGGCCTCTGTTAGATCTATGCCAATTTCACTACACATTATTAAACATTTTGTATTTAATGTGTTGTTTTTTTACATTTCAGAGCAACAAAAAAGAGCAAAACATGTATAAACACTGTATATATATATATAAATGTATCTTTTTTTTATGTTGACCTTTGGTTTGCCTTTCCATTACATATCTTAGCTGAAAACTACCTAGGTATGCAACACACTCAAAACAGCTGATGTTTACATGCAAAAGTATATTTTAGTGACAGTACTGTTCAGTACGTATGATATTCTTCACGGTTGTATCACAGACGTGCAAAAATACACACATACTGCTTAAGAGCTAGCAGGTATTTTCCTCACTAAACTGCTGTGTATTATTTAGAAAGCACTAGAAGCCCAGGTGTTACGGTAGAGTGAAGGAAGCAGGACCCAAATGCAGATAAAACTGATTATACATTTATTTCAAGGATAAAATAATAGAACTCCGACAAACAGAACACTCACCGGTGAACTCAGTCAACAACAAAAGACGAACCAACACTGAACACAGGAAGAGACCAGACTAAATACAGGGAGGGGTAATCACAGGACGAGAAACAGCCGGGCAGGGGAGGAGAAACACAAGGGCAACAGGTGAACACAATCAGACAACTAGACACACCAGGGAAACTAACGACAGGGAGGAAAACACAGGGAGAAGGACCAGACAATACACAAGGAAGAAAACATGACAGGGAGAACCGAACAGCAAAATAAACCCAAACATACAAAACTACAAACGTGACATAACATGAGAATCGTGACACCAGGTGTTTAATTGCCTAGAAACTCTGGCCTCGGCGCCTTTTGAGAAAAACCTTTTATAAAAGGCGAGATAAATATCTTCACTTTTATGCAACAAAAGTATATTTTCAAACATAATAGATGCAAAAAGCCGGCAGCTGTTACCTTGGTCTGTCCTTCGATGACAGTGAGAGGCACGCTGGTGGAGGGCCACTTGTTCCGGGGAGGTAAAGGCTTCTCGCAGTTCCATAAAACCACAATCTGTACGGAGAAAGAGCACAGAGTCCGTACCAAGTGTATCGTCATGAATATCAGTATGCATGAGTTTCTGCATGTGCTTATTTTCATCTTAAAGAAGCATCAAACATCAGGATGCTAAATAAAACTAGTGAATCATTGATCTGTATGTTTTAATCGCTTTTAAACAGGATGATAACTGGTGTATGGATAGTGTTTTTAAGTATAATCTTAAAGGTGCGGTAGGTAAGTTTGAGAAACCGGCTCGAGATACACTTGTTGTTATATTCCATGGAATGCTCTTAACATCCCGATAGCAATGAATATCTGAAGTGCTTTGACAACAAATCCATAAAATATGTCATCTGTGGAAGCCGTGGCGCTGTAAAAAGCACGACCAATCATCTGAGCCGGCCCGGCTAAAGTAACTGGATGGCCTACCTGCCTGTCAGCCTTCCATCTGTGCACACACTTATCTCGTGCCCTCATTGGTCATGTGTGCGTTCGTGTGTGTTGGAGGGGCTATGTAAGGAAGTGGCTGATTTGTTCCGGCTGTGTATTTTCAAATTCCAGCGCACTCGAGCCGGTTTCTCCAAAATGACCTAACCCACCTTCAAGGTACATAATTCAATAAACCAAATATTTGTATAAGCTGTCCCACTACTTTCCAGTAGTTAGAACAGTTAGCATCTTGGGTACCAGTCATATATATTAAAATGCACAGAGGTCAAGTTAGTATGGGTATTAGAAAACACAATGTTAGCAGTATGGCAGAGTAAGAACAACACATGATATTTCAAGATATTTTAATTCCACATAAATATGAGAATAAAGCAGTGTTGTTAGGAGGAGAGAGTTCCCTCTGTTATGATGGGATAAGATTATCCATACATGTTGACATTTTCTTGATTTTCTTTGCAAATTGTGTTCCTTTTCCCATGACTGGTTTCTGCACACTCTATCATCCTCGTTTTGAGTTCCATTTCATTATCCATCACCAAATAGTGAGCTTTATGTTGAATCATCAGGTCATCCAAAGGCCTTAGAGTACAGTCACTGACGACAGACTGCTCTCAGGAAAATGGGTTTTTCATTTTCAAATGTTATTCTTGAAATAGCAGTGTTTTCTTGAAGTGACTGTTATTTTGTATATATTGATTGTTGTGCTTCTATATTTATTTATATGTATTTATTATATGTGTTTATTTATTTGCATATGTATACATGTGTCTGTTGATTGTGTATATAGAGGTATATACATATTTGTATAGATATTTCTACATATATTTGTATTTTTTTGTATTCAGGATTGTGGGAAACGGTATTTCGATCTCTCTGTCTGCACACACAAACTGAAAGATTGACCATAAAGTTGACTTTGAATAAGGAGCCGTATAGGAGAAGAGGAAGCAGGGGGGAGAATGTGCTAACTAAAACATGAGGCAGTTACAAGTGATGCAATTCTCTCATACAATAGTACCACCTCTTGATATGGTGCAAGCTTTGACAGCTCATATGAAATACTGTTAAGTAAGCCTGAAGCGGCATCAGATCCCAGCAGGATGTAGACTCTCCTACCTGTGCACAGAACTTGGACTTGGCTACAGCGATGATGAGCTTCACCACGGGGGAGATCTGGGCCTGAAGAGGGGTCACCGTGTGGATCACAGCTGTGAACTGCTGCCACGGGCTCTTACCTGCACACCAGAGAGGGCACAAGTACACACATCCTTTACTCAAGTAGAAGTACAGATACTCATGTTTAAAAATATTCTGGTGAAAGTAGAAGTACTGACTAAACTTCTTTACTCAAGTAAAAGTAAAGAGGGCTTTGAAATGTACTTCAGTAAAAAGTACCCATAACTAGCAGCTGTTTTAAAGAGTACCTGACCTCCCTTTATATTAATAGAACAATAATGTCATTGTTAGCTAATGAATGTTTACATGGTGACCAACGGCAACATGACAACGTTTTCATTGGTCCCTCTTCTTTAGAGAAGACCAGGAAATGATGGATACACGGATCGTGTTCAAATCAATAGGCACGCAATGACTCTAAATAATAATGATCACGCCACCAAACACACATTCAGACTAAAGGAACCAGCCTGTTTGGAAAATGAGAGAAGTAGAAAGTACAGGTATTTGTGTTCAACATGTAAGAAGTAGAAAGTACAGGTATTTGTGTTCAAAATGTAAGAAGTAGAAAGTACAGGTATTTGAGTTCAACATGTAAGAAGTAGAAAGTACAGGTATTTGTGTTCAAAATGTAAGAAGTAGAAAGTACAGGTATTTGTGTTCAACATGTAAGAAATAGAAAGTACAGGTATTTGTGTTCAAAATGTAAGAAGTAGAAAGTACAGGTATTTGAGTTCAACATGTAAGAAGTAGAAAGTACAGGTATTTGTGTTCAACATGTAAGAAGTAGAAAGTACAGGTATTTGGGTTCAACATGTAAGAAGTAGAAAGTACAGGTATTTGAGTTCAACATGTAAGAAGTAGAAAGTACAGGTATTTGTGTTCAACATGTAAGAAGTAGAAAGTACAGGTATTTGTGTTCAACATGTAAGAAGTAGAAAGTACAGGTATTTGTGTTCAACATGTAAGAAGTAGAAAGTACAGGTATTTGTGTTCAACATGTAAGAAGTAGAAAGTACAGGTATTTGAGTTCAACATGTAAGAAGTAGAAAGTACAGGTATTTGGGTTCAACATGTAAGAAGTAGAAAGTACAGGTATTTGTGTTAAAATGTAAGAAGTAGAAAGTACAGGTATTTGTGTTCAACATGTAAGAAGTAGAAAGTACAGGTATTTGTGTTCAACATGTAAGAAGTAGAAAGTACAGGTATTTGTGTTCAACATGTAAGAAGTAGAAAGTACAGGTATTTGAGTTAAAATGTAAGAAGTAGAAGTAAAAAGTTGTCAGAAAAATAAGTAGTGGAGTAAAGTACTGATATCAGAAAATGTTACATAAGTACAGTAACAAAGTATTTGTACTTCACTACTTCCGACCTCTGCTTGTGTGCAGGCTGATTTAGTATTCCAACGTGAATTGATCTGCAGGTAGACTGTACTAGACTGAAGAACAAGGTTTAGGTTAACTAGAAGGTTAATGGTGACCCCTGTAAGGAAATCAAACTACCCCAGTGTAAATCTTTACAAGTGTAAAAGTCCAAAAATGTTTGTGCTTGTTTTCCATCTGGCCTACAGCCAACAGTTCACTCTGCTGGTCTGAAGTGAAACACGGAGACTAGCAGAGCGAGCTGGTGAAAACATCCAGCTGACACACACACACACACACACACACACACACACACACACACACACACACACACACACACACACACACACACACACACACACACACACACACACACACACACACACACACACACACACACACACACACACACACACACACACACACACACACACACACACACACACAGAGGTCTCCATAAAGCTCCATGGTTGTCCGTGCTGCTCCCATCATCAATCTATCTGACAGATCATATACTCCCCATGACTGAGCATGACTAAACACGTCCAAGCCATTTACATTGACTGACTTATTTAGGGAATTAGGGATCTTGCCGATTTGTTCATATAAGAAGTAATTGTATTTTCTACAACCTCACACTGAAAGAGGCTCTTGTAAGTTTTGTTTTCCTTGCATTTATTGGGGCAAACAAATGAACTAAACAGGACCAAATAAGTTTTGTAGCAGAACCACATTTTAAATCACTTCCTGGGTAAATGATCCCCAGTACACGGTGCAATGGGAAATGAGGAAATTGATTCCCCCAGTGGCAAGAAACGTATCAATATTATAAAGCATTTGCTTCTACGATTGGATTTCATTTTCTCAATACATTTTCTGTCCCACAAAAAAATGAGTCGAGTATCCCGTATATCTAGAATAGAAAAGCCCATAAAGGCATGTCACGTGACGTACATGCAAATACATAGTTCATAATATAATTAGATGAAGGTGTTTTGATTTTGTATAAAGAGTTCTGTTCATGCCCGGTGTAACAATAATGACATTAGCACACACTGATTTAATTGAGTAAAAATCACACAGCCCTCGCTGCATGCTGAGTGAGTGCTGATGCTGATTATTATTCAGATTGGAAAACAAATCATGTATATTGAGTTTATTAGAGATATCCCAACAGTTTAATTAACTGTGTTGCAGGTTTTAAAGTACAGGTTTATTATGAGATAACTCTTGGCATCACACAGAATGCATGTAGATAGTACAGAGGATTGGGGATTGTACAATTCCTGCAACAGTAAGCAATGGGACTTAAGGGACATCTGGATGCCATTTAAAAAAAAAAAAGTATTTAGGTTTCCTAATCATATTACGTCTTGGACATATCTGAAACTAGGACAAACTATTCAAAGATGATGACATGACACACAACACATCAACTTATAGCAGGTGATATGGCAGATTTATTAGCAAACAGTTGCCTCCAGTATATTTACACATCCAGAGCAACATTGGCCTTTACTTGGAGTTGTGGTTGTTCCATTTTAATTTGAAAGTCCTTTATTAAAGGTAGGGTAGGTAAAAATGGAGAAACCAGCTCGAGTGCGCTAGAATTTGAAAGTACGCAGCCGAAAAAAAATCAGCCACTTCCTTCAGACTTCCTTCCAGAGCCCCTCCTCCAACACACACGAACGCGCACATGACCAATGAGGGCACGAGGTAATGTTGTGCACAGATGGAAGGCTGACAGGCAGGTAGGCCATCCAGTTATTTTAGCCGGGCCGGCTCAGATGATTGGTCGTGCTTTTTACAGCGCTACGGCTTCCACAGATGACATTTTTTTATATATTTATTGTCAAAGCATTTCATATATTCATTGCTATCGGGATGTTAAGAGCATTCCATGGAATATAACAACAAGTGTATCTGAAGTGAATGACCTACCCCACCTTTAATGTTTATTTTAACTCTGCTTTGGTCTCCTCCAACACCTGAGAGAAATATTAGGCAGTTTATATTGTTTGCTTAAAAAAATCTTACTTCTTGAAACGAAGACACCCTATTATTTATTTCATGAAATACCAATAAGTTAATGCTTATAAAGTAAGACAACATAACTGACAATTTCCCATTTGTGTATTTTAAAAATAAGCTGAAGTTAACACACATCTGAGGAGAAGAAGGGCTCCGATGTAAATCACAAAATAAATTAAATTGCTGTGATATAACTTAATTCTACACAACAGAAACAAAACCCAAACAAATGACCCTCAGAATATACAGTAACCTCGGGTAGACACACATAGACCCACGTAACACTGACTGCAGGCACATGGCATGCCAAGTGTTTGGTGGTAACGGGAATAAGGGAATACACACATCCTCATGGTTAAGTGGAGCCAGAGTGCTCTTTAGTGTTGCTCTATCCATCTCTCTGACACCGGCCCCCAGACCAGCCATCTCAGGTGGGCTTAGTGGTATTTATGGAAGCACCAGGTCTGCCCTTGAGGGGTCAAATAAAAAGGCTCAGCCCTTCTGTTTCACCTGAGAGTTTTAACTTTTTATTATATTACGTGTATACATAGAGCAATAATTGCACTAAACTCCAGCTTGCACGGACACAATATATATATATATGTGTTAATACACATTCAAACATATTTATTTGACCTAAACCGATATATTCCTGCACTTTAACTTAATCTGCATATTGAAGTATGAATGTTTGTATGTTGTCTTCTCCTGAATGTTGCACGTCTCTTGTTTGTGTTTTTGATGGCACCTTAAAAATGATGCTAACACTCTTACTTACTGAGGGTCTTACAAAACTGCCTTACTGGGAAGTGTATCACCCGGCCTTTTAAAGTAGGAGGAGTCTATACATAGTTGCTTCAGCAGCATTGATTCTGGCTGGCTCACAGCTTGTGATAAGAGGTCACACATGGGTCATAAGTCAGGTGGGAGGGGGTCACATAAAAAAGCTTTCATCTGCATTTTCTTGAGCAGAGTTGTGCCTTTTTAACTTTTTATTATATTGCATTATTTTATCACAGGCAAATTGTTCCACTCATTCGAACAAGGTATTTGGTATGAAACACAATAAAGGAGACACTACTTGATACTAACACTCGTACTTACTGAGGGTCTGAGTACGAAACTGCATTACTGGGAAGTGTAGCACCCGGCATTTTAAAGTAGTAGGAGTCTATAAATAGTTGCTTTAGCAGCATTGATTCTGAGTGGTTCACAGCTTGTGATAGAGGTCACATTTGAGTCCACACGGAGGTCAGATAAGAGTAGTAACACTCACATGAATCAAGGTGTGAATGTGTCTTAAACTGCGTGCAAAAAGAAATATGGATTGGGGCATTGTAAGTGCTAAATTACATTTTCTTCAGTAAAAAGCTAGGTGGTGAGGAGACTGCTTCCTGTATTGTTGTAACTGTCTGCAGAATAGATTCAGTATCTTATTGCACTTCACTCTTTCAAACCTTAAAACAAGGAGCCCGTAACGTACTTAAGAGATATTCTGTGTTATCAAAAGCAATTAACGTCACATGTAGCCATACTTGCCAACCTTTAGACCTCAGAAATCGGGAGCATTTCAAAATGCAAAATTTGGGGGGGGGGGGCGGGGGGTGCTGGTGGATCGCCGGAGCTGTTAGATTAACATTAACATGCTTATTGTAGTTGTAAGTGCACTGCCTTGCGGCCTGTAGCACCGTCCTTGATGGAGCATATGTGTGGACTGGACCTGTATTTTACAGGAAAGGAGTGAGCAGAGAGTAGTTGTCGATTTTTGTTCTGTTTTCTGTGAATATCTGCCTCACCCGCTCAGACTTTAAGTTGCGCGCGCTACTAAAGAGACGTGTTACCATGGAAACCAAACAATGGTGTAGCTGTATTAAAGTCCGAGTGGAAACAGTCGTGTGTAAATCTGATTTTGTCAGAAATCGGGAGAAATGCGGGAGAAATATGACCCCGGGAGGAAACCGGGAGAGGGCAATGAAATCGGGAGTCTCCCGCGAAAATCGGGAGGGTTGACAAGTATGCATGTGGCTCACAAGTCCAGCTGGCTGTCATATCACATTCATAAGATGCACATGATTGGAGGTGTGAATGTAACATAAACTGCCTTTTGACTGACATGAATTGTGGCATCGTAAACGGTTGTTAATGATACAAAAATATGTCAAATCTAGTAAGTACACACTTTTCTGTCTTTTTGTCTAATGCTTTAGTCAAGTGTCCCCATCTTATTTCTCTTTACTCTATTACATGTGGTGGTGTTTCTATATACACTGAACAAAAATATAAATGCAACACTTTTGTTTTTGCTCCCATTTCTCATGAGATGAACTCAAAGATCTAAAACATTTTCTACATACACAAAATAACCATTTCTCTCAAATATTGTTCACAAATCTGAAAAAATCTGTGATAGTGAGCACTTCTCCTTTGCCGAGATAATCCATCCCACCTCACAGGTGTGGCATATCAAGATGCTGATTAGACAGAATGATTATTGCACAGGTGTGCCTTAGGCTGGCCACAATAAAAGGCCACTCTGAAACGTGCAGTTTTGCTTTATTGGGGGGGTCTGGGGGGGTCCGAAAACCAGTCAGTATCTGGTGCGAGGGTTAGGGTTAGGGTTAGGGTTAGGGTTAGGGTAATGTTGTGAATCGAGTGGCCTGTGTTCATCGTCCATAACATACGCTCACCCATACCATAACCCCACCACCACCATGGGCCACTCGATTCACAACATTACCCTAACCCTAACCCTAACCCTCACACCAGATACTGACTGGTTTTCGGACCCCCCCCAGACCCCCCCAATAAAGCAAAAATGCACGTTTCAGAGTGGCCTTTTATTGTGGCCAGCCTAAGGCACACCTGTGCAATAATCATGCTGTCTAATCAGCATCTTGATATGCCACACCTGTGAGGTGGGATGGATTATCTCGGCAAAGGAGAAGTGCTCACTATCACAGATTTTTTCAGATTTGTGAACAATATTTGAGAGAAATGGTTATTTTGTGTATATAGAAAATGTTTTAGATCTTTGAGTTCATCTCATGAAAAATGGGAGCAAAAACAAAAGTGTTGCGTTTATATTTTTGTTCAGTGTACGTATTGTAGAGGACACTAAGCTGCTGAACCGTGAAACAAGTAGCACATGGTCTCTATACATTATTAAAGAGATATTGTATGTGAGAGCAAAAGCCAAGAAACCGATGATCCAAACTAAATGCAACGTGATGAGACATCTTTCCTGTCATTCTGCTCCAAATGTGAGGGTTGAGTGAAGCAGGCTGGACCCAAATTCAGATTTCAACGAAAAAATACCTTTATTCCAAGGCCAAGGCGTAAGAAACAGAACACTACCCCGTGACACAGTCAAAGACTAACAATAGCCGCGTTCACACCGGAGTACTTTTCCCACTTTAGTTCCGATATAGTTCCGAAATGTCGCGTTCACACAAAAAAGAGCCGGAACTAAAATTAGTTCATGAGAACCTTTTTACCCCCTTTTCCGTACCTGCTAGAGAGCAGGGACTCCCATGCGGCTCTCTTGTGAGAAAAGAGCTATATTTCGGATTGGCTGGGCGGATTGCAAACCACGCCCCGTCAAACTCAAAAAAAGTGTTGTGAAGCCACCATTTTATTAGCATTATTAGCATTAGCATTATTAGCATTAGCCCAGTGCAGAAACGCAGAGAGAATAACTTATGGCAACACAAAATAAAACATGGGAGCGGTGGAGATGAGGAGGTGTTGGCGTTCTGGCGATTTACTCGGAAGAAGCCAGTCTCCAACTCTGGGGACTTCCGGCCGGGGATTTTGGGCGGCAGTATACGCCGTGAAGTTGTTTGCGGCCTGCCAGTAAACCCAAAGCAGAAGAAGAAGAAGTGACGTCAGCGGCTTCAGTGCCTAATCCACCCCCAGGAACTTATTCCGGTGTGAACGCGATCTGTACTTAGTTCATCAGAACTAAAGAGTTCTGATGAACTAAGTTCTCATGAACCTTTGTGGGAAAAGCACTGCGGTGTGAAAGTGCCTAATGAACCAACAATGACAGGCAGAAAAACCAGAACTTAAATACACACAAGACTAATCACACAAACAAGACACAGGTGAGGAGGGAGGAGAAAACACAGGGGCACCAGGTGAACACAATCGGGTAATCAGGTAGGAGGGAAAACAGACAGAAAGCAACAGGCAAGACAGGGGGTGAAGACTTTTCAAAATAAAACATGAAACCAAAGACAGAAAAAGACAAAACACAACAAAGACAGATCGTGACCCGGAAAATATGATTTTATTGGGAATTTGAACCAAATGTCACGAGACAGGTAACCTCAATATTTCTGTGTCACCTCTAAGAAAAACCCAAAGCATGTCGACGTGTCAGAGTAGAGGCACAGCATACCAATATGAACCTGATGATGAGTATAACACATTATCTAAAAGAGAATGGATTAGTATATCTAAAATAAGCATTTCTTTCTGACTTGTGTTGATCATTGTAATCCCATTCTTTAACCTATACTGTCGCAACCTTTTTTGTTTTATACAACTTAAAGTAGCCCCACAACACA
>NC_136906.1:75715373-75757873 GCF_949606895.1 Notothenia rossii | reverse complement strand
CACTTACCCAGTATGGCATAGTAAAAAGGGAACTGGGCGGGGTCAGATGAGTACTGGGGGAGAGCATGGAGACCACCAGGAAGGGAATTCCACAACAACCTGTTTCTGGACACATGGGAGTCCACACGGTCCTGGATGATCTGGAGGGATAGAGACGGAGAAAGTACAGAAACAAGAGGAAGAGGAGAAGAAAGGAAGCATGGGAGGGAAAGAAAGAAGAACACAAATCAAACAGGTTAGAAACACAGAATGAAAAACACAAAAGAAGATAATAGGAAACAGAAAGAAGTGAGGAAGAAGGAAGAGGAATCATGAGGAGTGAAGAGAGGTGAAGATATGAAGTGTGACGAGGACAAAAAAAGACAAAGATGTGATTAGTTCATTAATTTTCCTCTGCGTAATTGTCTCCTACTTATAAAGGCAGGGCTTGACAGAGTGTGAAAGGAAACCATGTGTCTCAAAATTAGGAACATTTCAATGTTTTTATTGAAAGATATTCCTTTATCGTTTTGGTCAAATCTCCTGCTTCTTAAATGGGACCTATCATGCCACAGAAAGTTGCTATCAGAAACAATGTGTTTTGGACGTAATCTGGTCTTTGTTTACATTAGCAAGCCTCGCTAACACTCAGAGCTAACCTGTACTGTGTAGAGCACATGTGTTTAAAAAGCAGGAAATAAAAAAAGGAACTCACCTTGTGATAAACCCGCAAGAGAGAAAGCATTTGAGCTCCATACTGTTTCAGAAATGATCCTTGATGTGGTTTGGAACAGGATGGCTTTTTATCACAACCGAATGTAACTTTATCTCCGGTAGAAT
Organism: Notothenia rossii; assembly: GCF_949606895.1. Lineage (NCBI taxonomy): Eukaryota > Metazoa > Chordata > Actinopteri > Perciformes > Nototheniidae > Notothenia > Notothenia rossii. The sequence continues at coordinate 75,757,054 of NC_136906.1, read as the reverse complement.
TCTGATCAGGCATTAGCTCCGCCTCCTCTTTTTTTTTTTTTTTTTTTTTAAAGCTAAGGTCCCAAAATCCTTGTTTCTCTAACAGGGCTTCAAAAGAGGGGTATGAGCAGTATGAGGCATGGCTACAATGGGTGATCTGTTTGGTATTTTAAGCAAAAAACTTCACAGTCATGTTTTGTATAGGTATGGCCGTACAATATATTTTTCTTAACTTTAAGCTAGTTAACATTTTATGAACCATTGTGTGATTTAAAAAAAACGTTTTTGTTAATATATGAAAAAATCATGTTTAACTGGACAGCAAATTCAGATGTAAAGTAATTTAGGAACAAACAAAGCTGAAGAATGAATAACACTCTATTTCAATTTGCTCTCATGATGTTTGATCTAGCAACCATAAATTGTCCATACGAGCACAAGAAACTTCATATTGCAAATTCACATGCTGCCTCAACATGGCCTCTTTACACTTTCCCCCTCTGACTATAGACATGTGATAACATTTGGAAATAAAAGCAAACAGCAGTTTAGCTGCAGCCGCTCGGGGAACAGACCTCAGGCACTTGCTTCACTTGGGGAAACAACTTGCTCCCAACATGAGGAGTCCATTAGCTATTTAGCTAATGTCTTCCATCTAACGTGTTACCAAAGGTCAGGGTCCTCAGAGTGTTTTAAATCTTCAGGGGTTTTTGAGAAAGACCACTGGTCTCTAAACACAATAAAATAGTCTGGTTCCAGTGAAGTTCAGCTACAAAAATGTCACTTTTTTAATTATACTGTAGTTTCATTATTAGTTGATAACGTTGTATGACAAATTACGTTGTTTATAATAACGTTGTTTGACAAATTATAGTATGATAGTATTCTTTTAGGACTGCTCACAGCAGGGAGGTCTATCAACAATTAAAATATTTGCCCTTTTACCTGTTTTTAGTCAATTCCATATAATCATAGGAGATATAATGATATATGAGACCTTAGGAAGTTAATTACCTTGTGACCTTCAAATGAAAATGACCTGCCAACTCCTGTATACAAAATACTTCTTTATTTTGTACGCTCTTATAAAGACCAGAAGGCCAAATCACTAGCCTGTGAACCACATACCTGAAAGAAAGAAGCTATTGATATGTTGATTTAAGTATTTTAGGTATTAAATGGTTAAAATGGACCAATTTGGAAATGTGTAAAGCATTCAAAGGTAACATAATGCTCATTTATATTTAAATTTCAATGCTTATTGAGTAATTGATATCCACTATAGCCACACATACTACTTTAACTTGAACACTTTGAATAAATATGATAGTAACATTCACCTCAACATATACAGTATAGGATACTCGCCATTCTCTTTTGTTGTCAACTGATCTGTGGAAAATTGACACACAAGCCAGCTCTTAGCACGCACTCACACACTCCCACACACTCCCACACACTCCCACACACACACACACACACACACACACACACACACACACACACACACACACACACACACACACACACACACACACACACACACACACACACACACACACACACACACACACACACACACACACACACACACACACACACACACTCTCTCAGTATGTGGGCCACTACAGTTATCAATAACGCCTCATTTCACCCATTTAGCCCGGTGGCGTGCTGGCTCTGAGTTTTTAGCACATCTGGACAGCGGTGCACGGCTGTCAGTGGGCTTCTGTCTAATTTCATACCCTGCTACCTCTGGGCATCAGTGGTGTCACTGAGGTGTTGTTTGTGCAGTGATTTTAGGGGGAAATATGCTGCAATTTGCCTTAATTGTGTTATTAAAATGCTTTTTCTCTTGCGGGTTTACCACAAGGTCAGTTCCTTTTTTTATATCCTGCTTCTTTACACATACTCTCTCCAGTGCAGGTTAGCTCTGAGTGTTAGCGATGCTAATGTAAACACAGACCATCTTATGTCCAAAACAGTCGGGCATTGTTTCTGATAGCGACATTTCTGATAGTGCCGTGGGTCCACATGTCAGATATTACGTCATATCGGACGCAAATCTGGATCAGCTCCGTTGTAGCCCCGAGTTTTTTATGAATAAAATACATCAAAAATTGCATTTTGCGTGATAGGTCTCCTTTAAGTCAAGATGCATTTTAATAGCACACATGTAGAAACCAAAAGCTTCATGCAAACACAATAGACATACCAACAAATATGGGATGAACACAATTGAATAACATATTAAGCATGGTAAGCTAAACAACCAAATCTGTACTACACTGTACGCAAGAAATTCAGCTTTTGTTCAACAGTGTGGTGAATAAAAATGTTTCTTTTTTTATTTCTCTACATTTAGTTGCCTATATTTGGTGTATCTGTATCCCTTAGCATTTATCGTACATTGATTTCCCTAAAAAAATCCAAATTTGGAGTAGTAAAATACACACAGTCTGTCAGTCCGGGCTTTTACTGTTTTACCATTAAGACCAGTATGTAAGAACACTTTTGTTTATTGACCTTATGACCTGTGCTACTGTGTTCAAGCATTCAACATTATCCTGCAATACCACCAGATGGACCAAGTGGCCAATGTTAAGCAAAAGTTAAATGGACTCACTTGAAATCGTGAAGCATAATTATGGAGCACAGACTTTGAGATGAGCCATTTAAAGGTCAAATAAATGTTTCTAAAAATATGACGCACCACCACAAATACATATAATTCAATTTAAAAAAGCGTCACCTTTGCAATTAAGGCCAATTAAAGAAATGGTGCTTTCCATCTCTAAGTGAAGTTCATCTAATGTGGTGGAAAAAGCCTTGAATCATGTACTTTTCCACTATTTCAGGCAGAATACATTGAATTTAAAGTGTGTGTTAATGTGAGTGCCACAGTGACGCGTCCTAAAACCCGGAAGTAAGTTAGCATTTTACTACTACCGGTTCCCTCGCCTCAGAGCCAATGGGATTTCTCCATAGGATTTTGGAAAATAGCTGGAAATAAGGTCTGTGGTTGAAACACATTGAAGAGACGGATCACGTTTTGTTCTACGACATTAAATCCATCAGCAGTGACCCCACTGGTGATCTCTGAAGAGTTGACGTGTCTGAAAAACGATGGTTGTTACCAAGTGGCTGAATAGGACTACAGAAGTTGAGGCCGTTGTACGTCATTACACCGAACACGTAAACACTCCTAAGTTTGTTTACCCTGTTCTGCTTGAAAGCAAGTCCCTGCCTCCTGCAGACTGTTCAAACAAACACTTCAACTCGTACCATTTAGAATCTGTATGTTTGAATATGGATCTTAAGTCGGCTTGACGTTGAAGCTGTAGTTCGTTTATAGCATAACGTTAGCATTTTGCTTCTGGCGACTAGATTTATGATTAGAAAATGATAAAAGTAGGGTAGACATGTGGAGATTATCCGGCTGAACAAAACGTGATTCGTCTCTTAAATGTGTTTCAACCACAGACCTTATTTCCAGCTATTTTCCAGAATCCTACGGAGAAATTGCATTGCGTTTTGACGAAGGAACCGGAAGGAGTTTACTTCCTGGTTTTAGGACGCGTCACTGTGGCGCTCTATGAGCAATCTCCCATGTTGGTAATTATATCCCAGAGGATGTCTCTAATGCCATCTGAACGAGCCTGAAGTTGGGTAGCGCTGTGACTTGATGATGCAAATAATGATAAAAAGTGAGGATGATTGCAACAATAGTGTGTGCTGCAAGAGGGATCATAGCTGTTGTTCTGATGTTTATGTGATTGTGATGGTGGTTGTGATGATGATGGTGATGATGATGATGATGATGGTGATGGTGATTAAGAGGATCATTATGCTGTGTGTCTGAATTCAGAAACAAACAGCCCTTGAGGACTCAATCAAAGATGTGAGGAAGTGAACTAACAGAGAATAAAATGAGAGCAGGAAGGTTTTTACAATCCAAGGAGACAAGTTCATGTTCTACATTTGAACTAGCGAGGTTATTTAATGAGGCTGTCTCTAGATTTTATTTTGTCTTGAAAGCAGGCACACTCATACTTTAACGATGCATCTATTGAGCTTGTTAGCAGATTAATCAAGCTGTGATAAACCCACTGTGTGTTAACTGTTTGACACCAAATGGCAGAAAGTTAATGCCTGTGACTAGTTCAGGGGGGTCTAACTCAATTTCATCACGGGCCACATCAGCATTATGTTTGCACTCAAAGGGCCGGTTGTAAATTTAAGACTATATAAAAATACATGTATAAATATTAGGGCCGGGACTTTAACGCGTTAATTAAGATTAATTAATTACACAAAAATTAACGCATTTTAATCGCACTTATTTTTGCACCGCGGAACGTTTCTCACTGGATGAGTTTCAGGGGTACCGATTATACTGGAGCACCAACTAACGTTCATGACTTCAAACAACAACAAACCACAGTGAACAATAGTCAAACTTGAACGAAGAAGCTGATGAGACCGCTTTGGTTGGCCCCGTGGATGGGACATTTTGTTTTAAAAAACGGACGGATGGAAGCGTCAATAAGAGCACGGTTGTTTGCAAATTATGCAAAAAGGAATTTGCATATCACCGCAGCACATCAAGCCTCAAGTATCACCTCAATGCAAAACATATAGCAGCTAGCGTGGAAGCTAGCGTGGACTTTAGCCCGACTCGGAGTACAAGGACCCACACCCAATTCGCGTTGATCAAACAGTGGCCTATGCAACAGAGAGATTTTATTTTTCATCAGGATATTGGAAGAATAGGAGGGATTGAGGTCAATCACTGGCACTTTTTATTTTATTTTAAATGGTACACTTTATGTTGAACTATTTATTACGTTGTTGGTGCAACTGGCACTTTATGTTGAACTGTTTATTGTTTTGGCCAAGGTTATTGAGAGAGTTGGACTGAAATTGATTAGATTTTTTAAATCAACTGTTGGTAAATCAACAAAGTCTGTTATGGCCTCTGAAGCAACAGAGAGATGTTTTCTAATAGTCAGGGTTTCCAATGTTCTGAATGTACTTGAAAGTATTGTGTTTTACTTAAAAAACAAAGTGTTATAGTTTACAGAAGGTCTACCTACCTATAGGCTACCTGAATCTCTGAAAGGTACTATATTCCTAAATATGCTATTGCTACACTTTATGGCAAGTGTACCACCTTGAAAAAAATAAACAATGTTTTGTTTCTTAAGCTTATGTATTCAGTCATTATTAAATGGTATACTAAAATCCATGTGAAAAAAATTGCTTCTCACTGTTCTCAGGTCAAATATTTATATGTGATTAAAAATGCGATTCATTGCAATTAATTAATTAATTACAAAGCCTCTAATTAATTAGATTATTTTTTTTAATCGAGTCCCGGCCCTAATAAATATATCATATATATAACATAATGTATTATATTACATTATTGCCTCTGCATTGGATTATTATCGGATAAGGTAATAATAACTTAATGATTAACTACGACTGAAAGCAGAAGTCTAGGGCATATAATTGCAAGTCTCTTCAGTGAGAACGTCACAAAAGGATTTTAAAAGAAAAGCCAAATTCTGGAAAAAAAATCACAATCAATAAAAAGAAGTGACATTTTGAAAAAAATAAGTAACATTTAAAAAGAAAAAGTAAAAATCTGAGAAAAAAGGCATATTTTTAAAAGAAATAATCAAATTCTGAGAAAAAAGTCCAATTTGAGATGCATTGTGCTCCATGTAGGGGCAACCTGCTTCTGTAAATCGGCATATAACCGTATAATAAACATATTATATTCTTTGCAAGCTCTTGTGGGACCACATAAAATGAAGTCGCAGGCCGGATTTGGCCCCCGGGCCTTGAGTTTGACACCCCTGGACTAGTTGGTCAATGAAAATAGCATTTAGCATCTGATGGGAGATGGTAGAGACCAAAACAGAGGCAAAATGGGAGCGAATGGGACACAAATGGGGCGAAGCCTGCGAGCTAGTTCAGGCAGTCAACTCGAGCACCGATGATACATTAACACGTGACGCACCTCGTCCCTCTTACAACCAACCAAACACATTGTCCTCAACATGCCGCTCTATTGAAGCTGCCAGGTCTTCCTGCCTCTGCCTCGCTATGCTGCTGCTGCTGCTGCTGCTGTGATCACTTGCTAGTGCTACGTTCATGTTCCTGCTGCTGTGTTTCATGTTGCTGCTGCTCCCCTGCCCCCCCCCCCCACCACCCAAGCTTCCACCTGTAGGCTCGGGGGATAGTTAATCATCACTCAATGTTCTTTGTAAATCTGTGGAGTGATGAGGCCCGAGGCTAGACGCCAAACTCAAACTATATGCTGCTTCTAATAAACATATTAAGAAACACGTGAGTTGTCTGATTGAAAATAATAATTATGTTGCTTTTTGTCGACTGAATATTCATTTGTCAATTATGTTTCAGAAACGTTGTTTTATGCGAGCAGTTGGGTGAATACAAATCACCATTTAGGATTTGAGAGTGTCTAAAAATGTATGTTAAATTGGATCTCCTAAGACAGGGGTGGGGAACCGTATACGGCCCGCGAGACCATTTGCTACGGCCCTCGAGGTAATTTATAAACACGCGCAAAAAAGAAAAAAATTAAAGAAATCTAGACCGCAAAAAAATTAAACAAGCGAGTGCCTGTTTTTCCTGGCCAAGGTCAGGGTCCTTGAACACAACATGAGCCTAACGTGTCATCACGTGGTATATGTCTTGTCTGACAGGGGTGCAGTTCTGACGGAGAGCACCAGAACGTCGTACCCATAAGGAGCCGGACACATGCCGCAGTATTTTCGTGGCTGTGTCTTTAGTTGAAAGCCCAGTGGCGATCTGTCCATCTGTCAAACTGATCATACAGTCAATAACTTAGTTGTTATTAGCATCTGGTTAGCTAGCTATGCTAACGAATAGAAGCTTTTTCTACAACCAGTGAGGTAAAGGCACATCTTTATATGATCATTATAGTTATAAAAAAACAAAATAATAAAGTAAACAGGTATAAAATACTATATGACAGTAAATAAAAGTTTGTATTAATAAACAAGAATACAGTTTGAAAGGGGAGCGATTTGTAAAATATCCATAAAGAAAAATAAATCTGCTTACAGTTCTGTTTCATATTGATGTTGAGAGATGTATCCATATATCTCCTAATGTTGCTCTCAAAGTGCACCAGATTGATGATTTTAACTTTCAACATTTAAAAAAAAATCTTCCCGGGGGAGTCTGCCCCCCGGACCCCACTGGAGGAGGTGAGGACCCCCCTAGAGGAGGTTAGGTCCCCCCCACTTAAATCAGTCCACATGGATAGGAAACTAAATACTTTTGCACACATCTTGTGTCCAATATACTTTCTGTTTTGGTGGTCATGCCACAACCGTGCACGTGAATGCATGCACGAGTCAAGGTAAAAAATCTGGATTAAGAGGTTACTCTTTCTTTGCACGGCATGAAAGAAAGGCGAAATGAATGGGCTGTAATTTTAGTATTTTTAAGCAGAGGTCAATCATTTGTAAGGCCCTCGGAGGATGTTGAAAAATTTGAAATGACCCTTGAGAGGAAAAAGGTTCCCCACCCCTTTCCTAAGAGAATATGCACTCTTGCTAATCGAAAGTAAGAAATCTAAGTGTGTATTGATCTCATGTCTAAGGTTATGTAGTCAAATCAAGTCATAGACTATGATTACTATTTGCTGAGTGGAACATTTCAGTTTTGTAAAAAGCTACAAAAAGTAAGACTGGTCAGAAAATAACACAGAAAAACGACTTTCCAGGTGCCCTTCAGCTAAGTGTTCTGAGCTACTTCTAGGTTAAAACATATGGATATCAAGCAGAACATTGCTGAAAAAGAGAGGGCACATTCAGCTAACCTTTTTTTTTTTTAAAAGTATAACTGACAACTGTAGAAAGAGTTTTAAAGTTCATCTCTGTGAGGTGAGGAATAGCCAGCGGCGATGTACAGTACAGAAAAACGATGTAGCAGCTTAAATCAAAATCTCCGTACAACACTTAATCCAAAACTACCATTAAGAGCATTTCCCCCCCGGGCTTACCTCCAGAGTAGTTAAGACGATTTTGGTTACTGAAGAAAAGTAGGCGTCCCACAGGAACTGAGTCTGCTGGCGGAGAGCCAAGATCCTATCACGGCCCACGGAGCGAGTAATGGAGGGAACCTGGAGGAAGGGGGAAGGAAAAGCCAGAGGACAGAAAACACAGTGAGATAAATTGAGTTAGATTTTAAACAATGTTGAGTGAGAGGGGAAAAAAAGGCGTAAGAAGAAGCATAAGTAATTTTGTGGACGTGCAGAAAAGATTAGAGGAAATTCTTTTTTCCCTTTCAGCGGCATCACATCTTACTCTGCCTGTCAACAAGCGTATCCCCAGGACAGATTGCAAACAAACCACCTGCCGTCCATCTCCAAACTCTGCTCACACCTTCTGTTAGGAAGTATTAAGTGTCGACTAGAAAGAGCCGTTTAAAAACAGGTTCAAATCAATAAATGCTCGGAGCAGGACAACGGTTTTTTGTGACATACACTGCCTTATTAGATAGACCCCAACATGTACCAAATGGGCTCTTTAAAAGCTGTCTTTTAGTCGGATGGTATTGCCCAACGTTAATTGTATAAAAGTGTATATTTGTACAATATGTGATCCAGGAATTGTTGACGTTTAGATATTTTTTTTAGTGGGTTTTGTCAAGTTCACATTTATACTAACACCACATGTTGGGACATCATCTGGATACATTTCCTCTAAAGTAAAGGTGTCACTCCTGTGCAGTCGTCTTGTTGAACTGTAGTAGCTAGTTTGGTGGTTATTGTGATAATAAATTGAGTTAATTTTTTCCTAAACTCATATATGTGCAATATATCTGTTATATTTTACTGATAACGTTCCAAGATAGCAGTCTTTCCACAAACCCCTTGAAACTCCTTTGAGGTCCTGCTACTATTTACATGCCCCCCCCCGTGACTATGACTATTACATTGTTACTTATATCGTTTTAATTATAATTTTGGCATTTACCCACTTTATTTCTAATCCCTCAAACACACAAACACACACACACACACACACACACACACACACACACACACACACACACACACATACACACACACACACACACACACACACACACACACACACACACACACACACACACACACAGTTTTGGTTTTCTTCTTTGTCTCCATGTATATTTTGTCATTTCTTATTTGTCTTTACTTGTGAATGCACCTTACTCTCTTCTGTGTATCTGTGACACTGCACCTGTATCCACTTGCCTTGTAACTCCTAAATTATTAAATTAAAAAAACGATTGTGCATTTTTTTGTTTTCTTTGGATAAATATCAAATAATAAAATAAATTGTCCAGATGTGTTTTTGTTCCTCGAACAGCTTCAAAGGGAGTTCTGCGACAGCAACAAGCTCTGCAGGCTAGGATCCTGAACAAGCTTCTCCTGGTGGAAACTGCAGGTCCCAGATCAGATTGTCATGGAGGACAGAGCAGCTGTTGTGCCTCGCAGCAGAAACACCTCAGGGAGAGGCAGTGAGGGGGGGAAATCAGGAGAGGAGAGGGAGAGGGGAACCTGCTAAACATCCTGCAGGAACACAGGCGCTCTCGTAATGCTCGGTTGGGAGAAAAACAAAGCAGCTACTTGATGAGGTCAGACAGGACCTTAGCTGCTGCTTGACAATGAGGCTGAAGAGGCTATGATGAGAACGATGTTCCTGATCAGCTCTCAGGAGGAGGAGGTGGATTTGGGGCTCAGGACCCTTCTGGTGATCTGGCCACCATCCTGGAAGCTCTTCACTCAAGTTGTATTGCCAACAAAGTCAGTGGAAAAGTACGGAAGCCCTGAGAGGGTTGGGAGAGTTGATTTCTGGTATTCATTTGTTCTCAGTCTGATTTAAACAGTTTTCTGTCTTCTGTCTTAGTCTTCTGTCTTTGTCACTATGAGACAAGTGAACCCGTACATTTGGCAAGGATATATTTTTAGGTTTCTTAAAGCACTTCATATTCTTAGTGTATAACCGACATAATCATTTTCTAAGTTATCCAAATAAGTGTGACACAGGGCAGACAGTATAAAGAGAGACTGTGACAGGAGAAGGCTTTGGTGGAAAAACAAAGGACACCGCTACTAACGGCCCGTCTACACTACATGCATCGAAAAATGCTTTCAACGTTTCGCCCATTCACTTGAATGGGGTGACGTAGAAGATTTTTAATCTTCGCCGAACTGCATTGTGGGGAGCATGGCATGGCTTTGCAAGCATCACGAGCATCTATCGGCATCAAAAGTTGAACAATGTTCAACTTTTGAGGCTCGATGCTTGGCATCAGCCAATCAAATCCCGTTTATGCAAATCCCGCCAGTGCAAGCGCAGCCAATCAAACCGCGTGCAAGCTGGGAGAGACAGACCGCAGTTCATTTCCTCATATTCCAAACGAGATGTTACGGTAGCAAATCACCCGGTTCTTTACGACCGGAACTATTTATCGGGATACAAACCGGAGGAACCAGGCATGGAGGGCGGTGGCAGAGACAGTGGGTTTGGAGAGTTTATATCCAGTTTACTTCGTTTTAACATTGCTATTGCTTTGCATGTCGGGGGCGGGAGATTCATGTGATTGGTTGTTGGTCGCGTTGCTCGCAAAAAATCGCCAAGCTTCAGACACGCCCAGCTTCAAGATTTTTTGATGCCTGTAGTGTAGACGGGCCGTAAGTGTCCTGTTTGAAACAAAAGAACACTTTCAGATTGATGTGTATCACTTTAGTATGTTTTGTTGCATGAAGCATCTGATATTGTTGGTAAGCTGGCCGGCTCTGTTGTGATTGGTCAACTGATCAGTGTTTAATAGTGATTTTTACAATGTACTCTGGTTCCTTTGACTTAAGGGCAAGGAAGATTAAATAATTGTTGAGAGTTTTTTGAAGAAATGCCACTTGAAATGTAAATGAATACCATTTAATTTGCAATTTGTAAGCTATCCAGATCAGTTGGGCAGTAGTGTGAGAAGCATTTACTAAATTAAATACCAGACAAATTCATAAAGTGATCCCATGTCACATTGTTTTAAAAATAATTGAAGTATTTCTTCATTTCAAGACGTTTGATATTCAAGGTTCTAATTTAGATGAATTACCTTAATGCCTCTTTTTAAGGATAAGCGGGACCACTGTAATTTCCCAGTGAAGTGTGTAAACTCTAATAGAAAATAGGGTTAGACTAAAGCGTCCCAGTCTCTAACGGAGGATGCTCTGATGTTGACGTGGGAACCGACGACAGCAGAGCGAGTTTTAATTGTTCCGCTCTCTGAGGTGGAATATAAACAACAGCAATCAAATCAGCTCAATTCTCTTCCCTCCATTGACTTTAATAGTGTTTAGGTTCCTCAGCAGGGGCATTGTGTGTGTGTGTGTGTGTGTGTGTGTGTGTGTGTGTGTGTGTGTGTGTGTGTGTGTGTGTGTGTGTGTGTGTGTGTGTGTGTGTGTGTGTCTGAGTGTGCAGTGCATGATATCTCCTCTCCACAGGGGGATTAGAAACTCTACATATTAAACAGCCAAGTATTGCACTCCTCGGTGATGTAATTGAAAGTAATGAGATTCAACTCTCTCAGCAGGTGTTGTGCCACACACACACACACACACACACACACACACACACGCACACACACACACACACACACATGTAAGTAAATGTAATGTCCCCTGAAGTGGTGTGTGTGTGTGTGTGTGTGTGTGTGTGTGTGTGTGTGTGTGTGTGTGTGTGTGTGTGTGTGTGTGTGTGTGTGTGTGTGTGTGTGTGTGTTTCTAATTCAGAAAATTAAAGTAAAACAAAGAGGGCAAGCATCCAGAATCCCTTTACCAACAGGAATCATGTTTATTTTTATTTAACACTGCACGAATGATGTCATCTGCTCCAAATGTATGCACCAAATATCGTAATGCTTATAATTGCTTGTGTTAGTTGGACTGAGCAATAAAGCCAACATGCTGAGCTTGAAGGATAAATAAAGTTCCTAAAAGGTGACGATTAAGTCCGGAAGATTTTGTTTTTGGTCTCTAAGCAAGCCCGCCTTAACCTGCCATCAGGCCCTGGGGCTGATAGTTTTTGTAGGCCCCCTATTTAAACAACAAATCAAAGTCATTTATAGCCTCGGCAGGCTCTGTGATCGCACTTCTCCACTCTGCTCTACACGCGCCTGGTCCTCTCCTCCATATGAGTGACGTATCTCCCTCATGTATTTGTCCGGTTGCCGTTGGCTCCCCTCCACGTAGCAAGTCCTCGTCGTCCTCTCCATCTCCTCCAACAGATAATGTCCCTCATGTCTGTTTTTCCTCTCCCGCTACTCCATCGCTATCAGAACCAGACGGCCTACTTGTCTCCGAGGCCCCGCGGCCGGCACCGCTACCGCTCGGTACAGAACTCATCTGTCCTTCCTCCTCATCCTGGCCTACAGGTTTAAAATAACCTGTAAGCGTCGGCATTTTTTGTAATAACTGCTTGTCTCGAAACTCCTTTTCCCTCAACAATTTCCTTTTCCGAGCGCCTCTCTCAAACTTTTTCTTCACTCAATCACTCGCAATTTGAATAAGTCACATGTGAAACATATTCTCATTCTGACGTGTGTGTGTGTGTGTGTGTGTGTGTTTGTGTATATTTGCGTTTGTGTGTATTGTGTTTGTTTCCCGGGGAAAACCCTCACGAGAAACATCGGCTGTTGTTATGCCTGCTGTGACGTCAAGTTACTCCGTTCTCCGCTTGTAATTATGCCGTTACAAATTTCAAAGTTGTATTTATCATCTGAATTTGCCGAAACAAGTTTAATTAATATTCTGAAAGCCAAGACTTTGTTTTTTTAAAATCAGATGAAAACAAACTGTAACGGACCTTGCTGTGTTATCTATCATTACTCTACGTCTTACAATAATAATTTCAGTGGAGGGAGGGGGGCGGCGCTGTGGAACAGCAGAGTGGCGAGGGAGAGCTGTCGTCTTCCCTTTAAAAGATTCAAAAATGTATTTATCGTGTGATTTTGGAAATGAAAGTTTCCTATTCTGAAAGCCAAGAATTTGTTTATTTAAAAAAACACCCGAAATAAAAAAAAAAGATTTAAAAAAAAATAAAAATATTTTTTTAATTGGCTCATGATAGGCCCCCGATCTCCGTAGGCCCCTGGGCTTCAGCCCAGGTCAGCCCGTGCATTAAGGCGGCCCTGTCTCTAAGGATAGTGTTTATCAAAGCTTACAAATAAGCACACACATTTAAATGTTACCCCGGTTTTAATGTCTAATACATCAACACAATTAATTAATGTGTGAAATACAACAAGGCCAAGACCAGGCTCAAAACCCGAGGGCACCGAGCCTTCGCAGCAGCTGGCCCCGGGCTCTGGAACACTCTGCCCCTCCATATGAGGTCAGCTCAGACCCAAGGGGTTTTTAAATCAACTCTTAAGACTCACTTCTTCTCCCTGGCCTTCTAGTCAGAGCTGAGCACGACACCTGACTATCCCCTGTGTTTTTTATATATCTGTTGTAATTCATTGTCTTTTATTGTGATTGTAGTAATGTGTTTTTATTACATGTACAGCACTTTGGCTCGATCAAAAATCGCTTTTAAAAGTGCTTTATAAATAAAACTTTATTTTATTTTATTTGAAAACATCACATCTAAACATAAAGAATAATTTACGATTCTGGTGTAAAAAGTTAAATCTTTTGAATTGTTGCTTTGCTCCCCACATCAGTTACACATTTGGATTCTTAGACGCCAAGCATGTAAGAAACCAGGTATTTTATTACTGGCTCTAAACCTTTAATAGTTGCTTATACAACATAAAGCAACTTAAAGTGAAAATGCTTGTTTTGTTCAAACTCTGTAATAGTGAACCCTATTTTCAATCAGCCAGTTTTTAGATAGACGTTTGTGTATTAAGAGAAAAACAAAAACCTCAAGATGCTTTTATTGGTCTAAAAGCCAAGTTTGTACTTTCAATGGAAGCCTGTCACAGAGAAACACTATCATGGTGCTGATGGAGCTATGATAGCGCGACACGAAAGTACAGGTATTTGTGTTCAACATGTAAGAAGTAGAAAGTACAGGTGTTTGAGTTCAACATGTAAGAAGTAGAAAGTACAGGTATTTGTGTTCAACATGTGAGAAGTAGAAAGTACAGGTATTTGTGTTCAACATGTAAGAAGTAGAAAGTACAGGTATTTGAGTTCAACATGTAAGAAGTAGAAAGTACAGGTATTTGTGTTCAACATGTAAGAAGTAGAAAGTACAGGTATTTGTGTTCAACATGTAAGAAGTAGAAAGTACAGGTATTTGTGTTCAACATGTAAGAAGTAGAAAGTACAGGTATTTGTGTTCAACATGTAAGAAGTAAAAGTAAAAAGTTGTCAGAAAAATAAGTAGTGGAGTAAAGGACTGATACCAGAAACATGTGCTTGAGTTCAGTAATGAAGTATTTGTACTCCACTACTTCCCTCCTCTGCTTGTGTGCAGGCTGATTTAGTATTCCAACGTGGAGTGATCTGCAGGTAGACTGTACTGTGCCTGGGCAGAGTAGTGTCTGGTTTTAGGGGTTAGTGTAAGACGAACAAGGTTTAGGTTAACTAGAAGGTTAATGGTGACCCCTGTAAGGAAATCAAACTACCCCAATGTAAATCTTTACAAGTGTAAAATTCCAAAAATGTTTGTGCTTGTTTTCCATCTGGCCTACAGCCAACAGTTCACTCTGCTGGTCTGAAGTGAAACACGGAGACTAGCAGAGCGAGCTGGTGAAAACATCCAGCTGACACACACACACACACACACACACACACACACACACACACACACACACACACACACACACACACACACACACACACACACACACACACACACACACACACACACACACACACACACACACACACACACACACACACACACACACACTCCCACTCCCACTCCATGTGCAGGTGGCTGCATAGGTCACACAGGTGGCATGTGGAAATATAGAGAGTAATTACAGAATGTAAATATCAAGAGTTCTGCACACTGCCTTAATTAAAGGGAACAGAAGGAGATCACATTTTGGAATAATCTGTCTTCGATAAAAATAGTCCCTGGCGGAGGTGTGAGTGACTCTGAATATCACAGCTGTCATGTCAGAATAAAATAAAATCCATTAAAAGGCACATGAATGCAATTTGATTTCCATCCCTTCCTGAAACACACGTCTGCACGTCAGTTATGGGCTGATGGAAGTTAATTATACACTCTGCGCTGAAATGAACATTTGCAACCCACAAAACATCTCCACATGTTGACGATGGTAAACTCTCAGTAATTCAATTGTTCTGATCGAAAACATGACCCCTTTTAATAAATGAATAGCCATCTCTTTAAAGATTTGCAACACGTCTGTTCCTATGGATTTAAGAGTGATTTCTGATCTATGTGTTGTGCTTCTTTGTTTGAACCAAAGCTGGATGCTTGTGATCCCCTGGGGAGGGGGGGCTGGGCGGATGATGTTATATTAGGGGAAGATGTTTCAACACCCAGACACTGGATTACCCTCTCCAGAAAGGCCACATGTTATCCTCACTTGTCAACATGCGATTTCATTTGTTCATAAGAAATTACGATAACTAAGTTCCATTAAACACAAATGCCTTTTCAATGTATCCTCATATTCTATCTTTGCCTTCTCCTAAGAATGTCTGGCAATTACATAAATCAGTACATAACTGTTCCTGCAACAAAACATACTTAAGTGATGTAAACAATTCATAAAATGGACTTCTTTAAAGAGGACACTAAGTAGCAGTGTTCTTGGTTTTTGGACCAACCCATCCACCAAAACCTTCTCCTGACACAGATTTTGTCGCCCTTTATACTATCTACCCTGGGTCACAATTATGTGTACAATAAATGTGTATTTGGTATATACTAAGTTGTATTACTTTTCACGTAAAATTATATAAAGTCTGAGAGCAGCCTAGCCTGACATTTTCCTGCTGTACCTCCTGACTTTACAAACTGTTACGTGCTCTATGTGTTTTTCTCTGTCTCTCTGCTGCGCATGTACACCTGGTCCACCACTGGCTCCGCCTCCCCCAGGTGTCCTAATTACATTCAGCTGGGGACGACTTAAAGAGGAGAAGCTGGAGGAGAAGAGTTCTCTTTTCCTGTCCTGGTGCCGATGGATCCAAGTAGGGAATGAGTCCTTACCCCAAGTGAAGGAGTTCAAGTATCTCGGGGTCTTGTTCTCGAGTGAGGGAACAATGGAGCGTGAGATGGGTCGGAGAATCGGAGCAGCGGGAGCGGTACTGCAGTCGCTTTACCGCCCCGTGTGACGAAAAGGGAGCTGAGCCAGAAGGCAAAGCTCTCTGTCTACCGGGCCATTTTCGTTCCTACCCTCACCTATGGTCATGAAGGATGGGTCATGACCGAAACAACGAGATCGCGGGTACAAGCGGCCGAGATGGGTTTTCTCCGCAGGGTGGCTGGCGTCTCCCTTAGGGATAAGGTGAGAAGTTCGGTCATCTGGGAGGGACTCGGAGTTGAACCGCTCCTCCTTCGCGTCGAAAGGAGCCAGTTGAGGTGGTTCGGGCACCTAGTTAGGATGCCACCTGGGCGCCTCCCTAGGGAAGTGTTCCAGGCACGTCCAGCTGGGAAGAGACCAAGGGGTAGACCTAGAACCAGATGGAGGGATTATATCTCTTCGCTGGCCTGGGAGCGCCTTGGGACCCCCCAGTCAGAGCTGGTTGATGTGGCCAGGGAAAAGAAAGTTTGGGGCTCTCTGCTGGAACTGCTACCTCCTTGACCCGACCATGGATAAGTGGGAGAAGATGGATGGATGGATGCCGAGGGATTCTATCCGTGGATTGCCTCTCACCCCACGTGTTGATCCGTAATTCTCTTTGCTGTCTTATTATTGTGTGAACTCTGGAGGATGTTAGATTAGGTTTTTTCGCGGCTTTGTTTTTCCCTTAGGCTGTGTTAGATCTCTGGGTAGAGGAGGGAAGTTCTGGGTCCTACGGCCCATGGTGTGGCTGGCCCAGGCCCCCTTCTTCCTTTTTGTTTGTTTTTGCCGTCCTCCAGACTTTGTTCCTTTTGCCGGTTGGCATTTAAGTTACGGCTGTGCTGTCAATAAATGCTCGCCGTTAATTGTGTGTTTGGTGTGGTTTGTTTTTATGTTGCGGGTCTTCCCACGAGCCACTACCGCTTGGTAGGGGGACGGGTCGTAACACAAACCATATGTTGACTATCAAGAAAAAAACAGTCTTCATTTGAGGCAGAAGTTTTATTAATGTCATGAAATGAAACCTCGCTCTGATCTTTTTCTTAAAGTAACGCAAACCATTTCCTGTCCGCTGTGAAGTGGCATTTTTATTGTTTCTTGTTGAAAGAGTTCTAACCATTGAAGAATATCTATATACAGACAAGTATCCCTCCATGGGACCTTATTTTGGAAAAAGTATGTACTGAAGTCAATGGAGAGAGAAAGATTATCTTTCGATCCCGTTTGAATTGTGCCACGAATCACACATATGATGTTTGTCAATTTAAAGGATAATTTTGCAAGTCAATTTTTTTTAAATGTGTCGTGAAACTGTGAAGTTACAGTTTTTTTGTGTGAAACCGCTCAATGAACTACATCTCCCATCTCGCACCACACACCAAGACGGCCGTCACGTTGGCACATTTCACTTCTTTCTTTCAGAACGAGGCGGAAAGTATTAAAAGAGGTGAAAATCACTCCAAGTCTGGGCATGTTGAGAGCTGTACATACACACAAGGGGAGTTAGTCGGTTCGTAAGAGCCAGCATGCGGGACCGGGATTCTGGGATTTGTAGTCTTTCTAGTTGCATATTTTTCATAGTCTTATATTTCAACAGTTTACGACAAACTTTACGGAAATTATTTTTTAAGATTGACAAACATCATATGTGTAGTTCGTGGCACAATTCAAACGGGATTGAGAGATACGTTATCTCTCATTGACTTCAATAGATAATTTCTCCGAAATAAGGTCCCATGGAGGTCTCCTGAAGGGGAGGGACTTCGTCTCTCTATAGGCGTCGCCCTTATAGAAATAATAGTATAGTACTATGTATTCTTAAATGTAATGATAGTATATTTTTTGCCACATGTGCGCTGTTCCCTCTGTGCCCATCCACATTTGCACACGTGCTGTTATTGTATATTGTAATAATAAATCATTCATTCCTGTACATCCCTGCTTGTCCCTTCTTTGTATATCTATGTATTTTTACCTGCAGCAGAAGCCTCTCATCTCCAATGATGGCGGCTTTCCTCCAGTCGATGACTTCAGAGAAGGGAAGCTCCCAGCCGTTACTCAGGATCACCGGGATACACGCCGCCTGTTAGAAAAGAAGGAGGAGACAAATATAAATCCTCTAAATTGTCGGGAAACTAGAGTTGAACAAAACACAGTGGTGAACATATCTTTCCACACTTTAATAAAGAACTATATGAATCGTTTGATGAACTTTCTGTGTCCTTCTAGTAGGATTTTGTTTGTTTGCTTAAGCTTTGGATGTTATTACAAGTTGGTAATGAACCTCAAGTGTTCCCCGTCAGAGGACTGTTTTTGCATCAAAGACAAAATAATATATTCACTGTTGACGAGTTTTCCCAGTTTGGAAGAGAAGGAGAAAAATCCCAGAGACTCATGAGCACTAGGAGGAAATATTCCTGATCCTCTTAGGTAGCTCCTCTCTGAAGACGCTCTTTAAACGCCTTCCAAGTGAGTTTTGCAGAAAAAAACAGAGTTGCCAAAAAGATTAAGGACAACAAAAAAGGGTATTTTATTTATTTTCACTGTGTGCATCAATATCTAGAGGATTCATTAGTGGGCTTTAATTCAGCAGGGGCTCTTTGAATCTCCCCACAGGAGCGCTCAGTGTTTCTGTGAAGTAACTTAATGATGAGGCAAGTAAAGTGTCCATCCTTGGCTTTATTAATGTGTTATTAATACATTGGAAAGTATCTGTTTACTAGGTTTGACTTAGACATATTTTACACTTCATTCATAAACCTGTGGAGCAACTTTTGATATATTCTCATTTTTAATAATATGAAATCAATTTAAAGGTGACCTATCATGCAAAATGCACTTTTGTACATCTTTTATACATGAATATGTGTCCCCGGTGTTCCAGGGAGCTCACCAAGTGTCAGAAAACACAACCCTCTCTATTTTCCTCCATACCCAAATCTCTTAAAAAGGGTCTGCAACGGATCTGATACAGACTGATCCAGATTTGAACACTTCTGTGATGTCACAGAAGTGGCTCTACGGCTATTGGGCCAACTCCACCAATCAGGAGGAGACAGCCACGGACATTGCTGTTAGAAAGCGCTGGAGACGCTGTAGTACATATGCCAGGCCTGTAGATGGTGCTGTTCTCACAGAATCAGCCCATGTAAAGGCAGTGTTCAATTGAGCGAAATGAGGAATGGCTAAAATGCATGATCTGTTTGGTATTTAAAAAAATAAAAAGTATAAATATGCCTTAAATAAGTATGGTCCTAAACTATATTATTCAAATATAGCATGATAGGTCCGCTTTAAATTGGAATTAACAAAAGATTGCTAATGCTTTTATCAAAAACTATAACTCATCATTGGATGTGGTGACTAATTATATACAGTTTCATCATAAAGTATATATCCACAGATACTTTCTAGCAGGGACGTGCACAGACATTTGGAGGGGCTATTGCTCTAAACTGGAAAAAGGGCCTCCCCCGATAAAAAACATAAGACCTTTTGAAAATTGTAACTTGTTTTTAATGTAAAAGAAACCAAACGATTATTACATCAACTAAATTGAACAGTAATTCACATCCCATAACAAAATAAGCTAAGGCGACTACTTGCATTCGGTGACTTGATTTTAAAAATGTTTTGCAATCCATATCTCATTAAATCATCTAATGTTAGTAACTATTAAAGACAAAATGGGGACAATTCTGTTCTAATGTAGTTTGACCATTGTAACTGCTGTGCAGACATACTGATAAGATAGGGCTTCTAACTAATTACCTTAAATAAACTCACTAATTAATGAAACCAGTTCAATACGCATTATTCTTATCATTCTTTATGAGCGCAGTAACGGTAAGGTATCTAATTACTTATTTAGTATTCCATAACTTAGTAACAGAGATGGTCAACCTAAAGTGGTAGAGACATGTCAGAATTCCTACAATGAAGCGGGACATTGAACTGTTCACCCTCGAGAGGGCGATCAAGAAAAGAGAGTGAGCGGCCCGGTTGAGGGAGTTTACAGATGAAAAGACACAGAAAGACAGAAGCACAATAACAACAAGTAGGCTATATTTAGGTGTTTTTTGGTAAATAACCGACGTAATCAAGAGGAAGTAAAGTCCCCTGGTTTGTCCCTTATACCCTAACTGCCATGAGACAACTCAAAATCAAGTTTCCAAAATCGGACAATGAGGTGGTCTTAACTCACCGGCAGATGACAGCGCTGACAAAGTGAGTTTCCCGCAGCGAGACAAGACGATACTAATTGTGGGCTTCTCATGTTGATTCGGCCACAACAGAAAAAAGAAAAAGAAACCCTCGCTCTCTCCAGAGGGGCAGGTCAGCCCAAAAGGCCAAACGGGCCGTTGCCCTGGCAACATTAGCCCGTATGCGCACGTCCCTGCTTTTCTAGTATTATCTAATAAATACATCATACTTCTTTGGGATTTTAGCCTTTGGAGACCATTTACATGCACCGAAACCTATATAACACACTGCAGGAAAGGGACAACCCGTAAAAGTACAATAGGGTCTCTTTAAACTACTCATACATGCTAATTTTGTTATAAAAGAGGACTGATGGAGTCATTATTCACACGTCACATGGGTCATGGCTTCACTATAATGACAGATGATGTTTCCATGTTTCTTTGGGAGTTGGGGTAAAAATTAAATATAAGTATTTTCATCTAATGTTCAAGTTGGGCTGCATTTCAATCAAGTGAAGCTGAGAGATGAAAGGAGATTCACAAAATGCCGCTGCATGATCAGTGACCTGCTCGTTCTCCCGGTTTTCATTAGTCTGGCTTTGTGAAATGACTTTTTATTTTCTTGTCTTTTAACCACCGCCCTCCTCTTACATGTCTCTTTGTTTTCCTGTCCTCTGAATGTTGATGATTAGTTTTACCTTCGCACAAAGACGAACCATTTTTCCACCTCTCGATTGATTTGAGTGAAAAAGCCCTTAAATAATCAGCTTGACTATAAAATGAATTCAAAGTAATTCACTTTTTTCCTTCCAATCATTCTTCCTATTCTTTTGTAATGTCACAACAACAATCCTCCTCTACCTGCACATTTCTTTAACATACAATAGGGCCCCATATGGTGCCAAAAGTTCCAATTACAGACTTTAAAGGGGTTGATGAACTTAGTTTATTTATTTTAATGTATAACCTGCCCATACTTCAGGTGAGAATGTGCCTTTTGATGTTCATTAAAGCAGAAAGCATAAAAGGTCCTCTATAAAAGCCTACGTGTTTCTGACTTCAAGGCACTCATTCTCCAGGAAAAAGACATGCATGCACACATAAAATACAAATATCATTACATTACATTTCCTTTAGCTGACACTTTTATCCAAAGCGACGTACAATGACCAATTACAGGGACATTCTCCCTGGAGTAACTAAGGACTAAGTGCCTTACTCAAGGGCCCACTAGTGGTGGTGTCACTCACAACCTTCCGATCTTCAGCCCACCTCACTATCCATGAGACCACCACTATCCCTATCAAGATTGTATTTTGCCAATTGGTGTCCTAACCCATCATGTCTCTAGACAGCAGCTGATTCTGCGTTGTGACGACAGAGGACGCACACACACTTGATGCAAAGTGAGGAAAAACAAGAAGAATTTAAACAATAAAAGTCAGAGTCAGATACTTAATGTCAACACAACACAGAGACAGATGGAAACAAGTTGCTAATGTATGAACACGTCTGAGGTCTGAAGATGGTTCTCGCTGGTGTATCCACAGAAACAGGCTTTTACTGTGGCAGGGAAATGACAGGTTGTCAATAGTAATAAGATCAGCTGTTGCTACGAGGAAGACGAGGAACTTGATTTGTTGAAGTGCTCGGCTGCAGCTCCAGAGGCTGTTAGCCAAGACATCCTGAGGGCTACATGTTGATTAACTTTTGTAAAGCACCATGTTATGTTACCAACAATGTCAAATAAGTATTTAATGAACTAAGGAGGAGTTTGTATTGTTAAACTTCACACACATTTCAAAAAATTGTTCCAATTCAGTATCTTTAAATGTGACTGTTTTGAGACCTGAAATAGAAAGACTTGATTCAGTTTAAGATCATTTCTCCACCAGAATAAGAATAACCTGCTGACAGTGTGGACACTTTGCAATGAAGTTAATTAAGATAAGATGTAAGGTATTAAGAATGTTACATTAGGAGATAAGAAATAACATAAATAAAAAAATTGGTCATATGCATTTTGAAACAGCATTCACAACTGGTAAATACTTTTGTCTTTTTACCTGTTCGTTCAACCCATCAAATAACACCGTTTACCTAATAAATACTGAACCTTCCACTTTCCCTTATTGGGCTGTAGTATCCTCACACCATGCACACACACACATTGATGTCAGTGCGTAGATAAACAGTATGCAATCACATAATCCACAGCAGATCATACACACATGATTTACACACCAACAAATACACACAAACACACAAACACACACACACACACACACACACACACACACACACACACACACACACACACACACACACACACACACACACACACACACACACACACACACACACACACACACACACACACACACACACACACACACCTGCAGAGCCTCCAGAAAGCGGAAGGATCCGAGCCGTCGGCCCCGGGGAACCAGGCAGAAACTGGAGTTATGGAGCAGCTCCTGGTAGTCAAACCTGCACAAAAACACAAAGAAAAAACCAGTTCAGTAACAAGACATGTTGCAGGCATCACAACAAATCAAGGTCACAGGATTTGGTCATTCAATCATTAAAACAGAGGAGCGGCGTAACACAGATTTCATTGTCGACTGCTTGTTTGTTTGTTTTTCTTAAATAACCTGTTATTATGTGACAGGCGGATTCTGTCAGCGGCGGTTAGACTGACCTTGTCTTTGGGTGACAAACTGGACACCTGACATCTTATTTAGCTCGCCTCCTCTTTCACACAGACACACTAACACACACACACCATCACAACCCCCACTCCCCCCCTCCCACCCCCACCCCCACACACACACACACACACACACACACACACACACACACACACACACACACACACACAGGTGTCTGTTGGTGAGGTTGTGGGGACAGTTGATCCCCAGACAGATTAGCCTGCAATCTGAAATATCCTCAGGCCAGCCCAGAGATCACACACACACACACACACACACACACACACACACACACACACACACACACACACACACACACACACACACACACACACACACACACACACACACACACACACACACACACACACACACACACACACACACACACACACACACACAATACCTTTTCTTCATCGACTTTGGACAAACAGCAGTGACTTGAAAGTGGAAAAATTCAACCCCAATTTTGAGGTGAACGTGGAACACTCCAGAGAGTTTCTATAGACCTTCTCTCAGGAGGGTATGAATGTTTTATTTTAGTCTTTTTTGTAGAGAAATCTGTTTCAATTAAATCCGCACCTTTCAGTATGAAGCCATTAGCCTTTTTATCTAAACTATCTGCGGCAGAAAGGTTATTTCACATTGAGAGGGCATGTTTGAGATGGCACGGATCCAGGTTATTTTTACAATGGAGATACTTGGGCTGTATCTATTATCATTAAAGGGGCCCTATGCTGCTTTTGGGGGGTTCTCCTGTAGTGTGTTATACAGGTTGTAGTGAATGGTCGGCAAAGGCTAAAATCACAAAGTTCGCTGCAGAAGGAGTTCTCTCCTACACATCTCTAAGAGGTTGACCAATCACAACAGAGCCGGCCAGCTAACCAATCAGAGCAGACTGGGCTCTGGTTTCAGACAGAGGGTGAAAAGAGATGAAAAATAATGTCACAGTAGAGACACTAAATACTAATATAAAAACCTGGAAATGACCATGACTTGTCTCCTTAAAAAAAAATACATTGTTAGTGCTGTAAATCCAGCTGCCGTCCTTCACGAAGAAGCAAACTACACAGAGTTGTGTTTGATACTTAAATAGATTTGGGATGGATTCCTGGAAAGCTCTACAGTCGTGTTGCATCTGTTGCTTAAAGTCTAGACTAACCTCTTAGTGAAACCCTGCTGTGAGGGGCAGCTTACTCTCACTAGGATAAATCTAGCTGTAAAATATTAGTGTCTGCCTTCAAACACTCACATCGATCTCACTTGACGGACAAAATGCACCATGCTGTCAGATCAATATTTAATAAACCTGAATTGAAGGTGAGACATTCTCTCTTCACATATCTTGATAAGATGAAATTGTGTTTGATTATATAACCGCTACCTGTGGACTCCTTTTTTTTTCTTCTATTTGCACGTTTCATTATTTGTCTGCAGTGTATCTCTTGGTGTGCTGGAGCTAGTACTCTACAAGCATGTCTTTGATGAAAAAGGTAACGTCCTTGAAAAATGCTATGCTCGCTAAGAAGGAAAGTCCTTTAGATTGATCCTAATAATAATAGTAATATCACACTAAGGGGAAAGGGAAACCCCCGAAAAAGCATAATAGGGTCTTATCTTGATTAACCTTCAATATGCTAAAGTCTCTCGAGATCATTGAGGTAAGGCATTGACCTCTGATGGTTAAGGTTTGGATAGTTTGTCGGTAATTTTAGTCTCACGATAGGTTTCGCAAATCTAGAGTTACCATTTACTGACTTTCCGTATAACCACGTTCAATTTGAACTGGTGACACTCAAGACATAACCAAATATAACAAAATAGAAAAACAGACACACTGCTGACTGAAATAATTATTATATCAGGGTATATGCAGGAATCCTGAAGTCAAATTTAAGACCTTTTTTAAGACCCTTTCCATACATTTTAAGACCTCATCGCAACTTTGAGTTCTAACCGGTTACATTGGCAACACACTTTACCTCACATTTACTATATTGATTGTAAGATAGCAAAACTAAACAGATTGCAGACAGACTACTGAAGCCTTCTCTCCACATGAACTTCAACCTCTCTGTGAAGGTCAGGTTTAATGCAGTATGCTGCTTTGTTGCTTCTGTAGACTCTGTGCTCTTTCATTCCAGTAAAACTCCTCAGAAACCATTAGAAACCAGTATTTGACCAATAAACAAAACAATTGACAAAACTTTGAACTATGAAATATGTTAAACTTTGGTGAGCTTCAGCGGGGTAATGCCATATAGGAGCTCCCTCACAAATACCCAGGGGTTAAATTGGGCTGGGGCTGTCCGGGGCTAAGCCCTGGCACATAGGACGATGCTCTGACGTCATCACCCTCACACATTTGTCATAGGTTTACAAAAAAGGATATATATGTTAACACTTTTCTCGTTCTTAATATAGACTATATTTAGGGTCTATATGTGTTGACTTTACTTTAAAATAGCAGATCTCTGTGACCGTATATAGTTTGGCTTAGACCCCGGCCCCACACGGTAAAACGCATACGCAAGCGCAAAAAAGGCTTCCTTTCACACGCATTCGATTCATTAACGTGTCCGTTCACACTAGACCGCTGGAAATGCTGGAAACGCTGTAGTACATATGTCATGCCTGTAAGTGGCGCTGCTGCCGCCCGAAATACACCAAAAGCAGCGAAGAAGAACCCGGAGCATGGTTGCCATGGTTGCCCTTCTGTTTATTCTCCTCGGTGGACGGCGTGTTCTCCTGCTGTATCTCTCAGGTAGTCCACCAGCAGATGAAAAACACCGACCTCTCCGCCTTTTCCAAGGAACGAGGGGACCGTACGGCAGAGTTTCCGTAAAAAAATGTTTCCGCCGGTCAACATGTCCATTAAAGTTTAAATCTTCCGTACAAAATTAGGAAAGTGCCGGTCAGAGGTCTTCTTTGTTATTTATTGAGCTTTAAAAAAAATTGATAACGACTCTGTTCTCTGTATAATAATATAATAATATTTAATAAACGGTGACTGCCTCTCTTTTTCTCCCCCTCTTCTGACAGCCCAGCAGCAGCAGGAGACGTGGGGAGAGGGAGGCGGGCTCTTTCATCGTTATCAGAAAATGATCATATAGGGCACACACGGAGCCGTTGGACCCCCAGAGCGTTGCGTATGCCGGTCTTCCCACCTTGGGACCCGTTACCGTAGTCGTTTATTCCCCCCCCCACACACACAGAGAGCGGAGCAAGGTAACAAAACTTAAAATAATAAGCACGATTTTACGGCGCGCTATGCATGGGACCGCCTTGTGGGGTTTCCCGACATGTCGTTTCAGTAAATTAAAGGGTGTTTCATGTTGTCGTTGCTGTGGGACTTCTTAATACCTTGGAAAATGCCATTTAATACTTTTTAATACTTTTTAAAAGCCTTAATTTTCGCTAAATTGATTTATCAACTTTTAATACTTTTTAAGACCCCGCGGACACCCTGTATATTGTCGTAGAACCGTATAAGAGCCAGAATACTTGCGTCAAGTCCGCCAAGAGTATGTGTGTCTGTCTAAAGCACATGTGTCAAACTCGAGGCCCGGGGGCCAATTCAGGCCCTTGGTGGATTTAATTTCGGCCCGCGGGATAATTTTTGATTACTATTAGATCTGGCCCGCACAACTTCACTCCATCCTGAGGGTCTCCTCAGCTCAGAGCCTGAGCCCAAACATTGATGACCTTGCACCCAAGATGAGATGCCAAGTATCTGCTTGAACTAGCATCACAGAGCAGCACACTGAGTTTAATGGATGTTTCCTTCTGAACTTTTTCTCTTGTTACAACAGGGCATGTTTGTTTTGTTCTTTGAGGGAAATCGTTTTTTTGAAGCTGTTGTTGGCCTGAGGAAAAATGTAATCATAAGAAATGACTCTGGAAAAGCTGCAGATAGAGCCATAATAAATGAATGCAACTGATTATTTAATGTTTAATGCTGTTTTTATAAGCAATAATTTAAGCTTTGTTAGTTCCAGGTTTAATATGTGCAATAAGTTCATTTCAATAAGTTTTGCAATAAACATTGACAACACCGGCCCTCTGATTGGTCAATTCAGAACATGTGACTACGTTGTTAATCCAGTAGAACAGACCGCTGTCAAGGACTGTAATGACCGTTGCTAAGGAGGATCAAGAAAGAGAAAGAGAAAGTAAAAGAGGTTAAAAAAATAATAATTCTATTCTTCTGGCTAAAATATATATTTTTAAAAGTCAATCAAGGAGTAATCTTAATTTAAAGTGTTTGAAGAGTAGATACAAAATACAATTTCTCTTGGAAAAAAATATTGCCACAAAAAATCAAGGGGTGGCTCGACACGCCATGAAATGGGAAATAATGAGCTCTAACGAAGAGTGGGATTAAAGGAACAATAAATATGCTTGCCATGTTGTGTTTTTGGTGGTTTTTGGTTGTCAACCTATATTTGTTTGTGAAATGTTGAAGTGATCCTACTGACTGTATCTTTATTTCTTCTGTTTTTGTTTTGTTTTTGTCCTAGATGGGAATGTCATCTCCTATATGTTATTGTAATGTCCATGTTTGTGTCTTTAGCCGGTACAAAATGTAAAAATAATTATTTTGGCGGCCCACTTGCAATGCCTTCGCGGACCACTAGGGGGCCGCGGCTCACAGGTTGGGAACAGCTGAACTAAAGGATGAAACTCAAGAGCATGGATCAAATCCTCTAGATAAGACCCTTCTTATATTCACCAACTATTGAGGAGCTTCCTAGGTTCTCTAGTCGGGGGCTTCTGATTTGTTTTTCTGCGTTGATTTATTCTACATCTTCATCTGTCACCGCAGCCTCCTCATGGCTCTGTGTTTCCTGGTACTCTGGCACCATGGAGCTTTTCCATCTGTGTGTCGGTGTTTCCTCTCAGGGATTCTTTCAGGGAATCAGGCTTCTACGTCTCCAGGGAAAACATGCTTTCCTGCCAATTGTGGTCAAGACGTGACATGGCAACAAATGCTTTACACACCATTGCTTATAGTGCATGGAGCAGCAGAGGAATGTGTTATCTTTTTGTTTCTGTTACTGTTGTTTACTCTCTTTAATTTCAAGTTAAAACTACATACATTAATCTAAAATAAATAGATGTTATTCGCACTATTTGAATAAAACAAGCGTGTAAAGAAGTCCGGTGAGATCCAATTAAAAACAACACTAAGAATTGCATTTAACTTTTGGTCTTAAAGCCACTTGACCAAACTGCATTTTCCCATCAACAGCCCTGCAGAAATATCTCAGACCAGAGCAATTTCCACCCTGTCAGTATAGACAGGCTCTTCACTTGTCTACCCACTCTCCACATACTGTGTTTAGAATTGAAAAGGTCAGTGATCAAGGACAAAGTCAAGTCGCTGCTCCTCCTCAGTCCACTTATTGATTTACTGGGAGTGGATCCCCTGAGAAACTGGGACACACCAGCTGCTCTGAGAGGGAAACCCAGGATATCCCAAGAAGAGATGGAGAAATTAAGCAAACAAGGACATATCATCTGCTCTGCATGGTGTGGTGCCACCATCACTCTGATCCAGATAATGGCATCAAAATAGTCCCTAAAAAGAAATACTCAGATGTATTCGGAGACAAACTCTTTTCATGGCATACAGTCTTTTCAAAATGAACCTCAAAGTAGGTTTACTCACTTAACAAACATAAAGTTAAGGCAACAAGTATACTTGGTTAAGCGATGGAACAGATAGCAGTTTAGACCAAAGAAAAATATGCTTTTTATGTCAAATGAGTAGGTTTGTAAGCTATCTTTAATAAGCCCTATTAATTATTTTTCAAAAAAGAGCCGGCCAGTTAACCAATCAGATCAGACTGGGCTCTGGTTTCAGACAGAGGGTGAAAAGAGGTGCTGCAGCACAGACAGTATGAGAAAAATAAAGAGCTTTTTGAACATTAAAGCATGAAGGGGGTTGAGATGCACAGGCTGCAGTGGAGACGCTGCGCACAGCTGATCGACAGCTGGGACACAAACCGCCAAATACAAAAATATAATTCAGATCCAGTCGTCATGACTCCACTCCGGAGGGATTCCCCGATCATTTCTTACAGTTTCTCATCAAGGGGGGGGGGGTCTCCTGTCCCCGGTACAAACACACTGCCTGAGGAAGGCTATGTGTATTATTTTTGTCATTAACCTTTTTCGGACCACTTATTTATTTATTTTGGTGTCGATCCGACCTCCATGCTGCTACTCTGGTTCAAACTGCATCCACCAAACAATATGATTTATCTCGACCTCCCCAAAATAACCAAAATCTGACACGGTGTGAGATGTTTTCTTTAGCTGTTCTGTTGTCATTTCCTGCGATCTTCTCCATGCAGTCAGTCAAAATGAATGAATGAATGAAAGGGCGTTTCTTTGACTATTTATAGGCAAACATGGGCGTTCCGTGAAGCCAGCAAAAGCTGCACCGCATTTCGAGTCGGTTGTGATTTATAAAGGGAAACCGGCGTAGGAAGTGCCGCACGCACTTTCCTCGGCGGTACTCAATGTTTGGTGAGTCGGAAAGTGGCGGGAAATGTATGGACCTATTTTTCGGATTTCTACTACGTAAGCAACCTTCCCACGTGAATCCTACGCACCGCGTTATACATGAGGCCCCATGAGCTGAGTTGGTAGCAGCAGGACCTCGATTACTTCAAACTGTTCTGATCGGTATCTGATTGCAGCGGGAAAAAAAACTACATTTGTATGCATGAGAACTACCAATCTGTAGGAACAATTATCTAACAATCTGCTAACTTCTGGGGGAAATCCATTACATAGGAGCAGTGTTATGGATGTGGGATGATTTGTAGTATTCTTTTTCGTGTTTGTGTCCATGTTAGACACGATGAGACAAACTGACAATAGACATACCGAGTTGGATGATACCCAGTAAGGAAGAATTAAAAATCAATATGTGTCACAGAGAATCACTCAGAACAGTTTAGGTGAAAAACAATCAGGAGAGAGTGATCGATACAGTATGAGGCTTTACAGAGTAGACCCAATGTGGTTTACAATGCTGACAAATATGTTTTCATATTGGAGGACAAAACACAAGAAAAAACTCAACCAATGAATACAGTAGGAGAGATTTTGTCACACGTACATGACTGACAGCTCTCTGTAACAGTCTGCTGTTTAATGAGTCAGACAAATATTTCAAACGTTTGTCATTAAGTCAGAAACATTCTCAACAAAAGTTCTCAAGGCAAAGTAGAGTGCCAATAAATGCAGCGTCGTCCCGAACATTTAGGGCTGAATGAAAACACGTCTACATGCTTGTGAAGAATGCAATCAAATTTTCTAATTGCAAATGTTTTAATAACATGACTCACTTTATGTGCTTCAAAGGATAAATGAGTGCAAAGAGAATAACTGAATATAAAGAGGACAGGGTGCCATTAGAACTGTCAAATTCAGTACCTGATCAATTCACATACAATGTGTTGGAGCGCAATAGAAGGGTAAGTTACATAGTGATGTCAGCATGTTACAGAGGTAAAGAAATACAAGTTGCTCATTAATCTTGTGAAGTGCTTGTGTCAGACAATATTTAACACTGAAGCGCTGAGAGATTGCTGTTATAAAAATGTACAATTGTTTCCAGCTTTAGCAGGAAATGGAAGTTGTTGACAGATAAATGTTTTTTTGCTCTGTAAATGCAGTAAATACATATTCAGCCTCACAAATATTCTGTAATCAGGACCCTTGAGGAGATTCCAGCCTCCCAACATTTATCATTATAAATGCAGTGTACTGTTTAAACAAAAAAATGGCATCAGTAGTAATTACTACAAAGAGGCACCTCAAACACACACACACACACGCACGCTCGCACACACACACACACACACACACACACACACACACACACACACACACACACACACACACACACACACACACACACACACACACACACACACACACACACACACACACACACACACACACACACACACACACAAACGCAAACTGAAGGCTTTGTCTCAGACAGAGACTAGTAGTCCCTCCTGGTGTAATTGTTCAACGTGTGAAGTCTCAAATGCATTGTGTGGATACATTAATAATAAAGGAGACACACACACACACACACACACACACACACACACACACACACACACACACACACACACACACACACACACACACACACACACACACACGGTTGTCCTTGAAGAGAAAAATAACGTTTGTTTATAAAAGAGCTAACAGGGCTAAAATGTGGCTCAGTTGTGCAATTTACAAGACAATGGAAATAAATGGAACACCTTGAACCGTACAGGAGGAAGTGTTTTCCTTCAAACAGCTGGGAAAGGAGAGACAAATGAGCAGAGGAGGTTAAGAGAGCTGTCAAACTATTGGTTCTCAATGTACAGCCAACCAAGAAGATTTCTAGAAAGATCGTATCTGGTAAGACAAGCAGGCACCAAGGACTTTAAACGCACAGACACTTTTAAACATTTGATCCAAATGTCTTTTGAGATTCCAACAGCAGAAGAAAAACAAAGGGAATGGGATGAATGAAAACAAAATTAAAAGGCAAAGCTGGTGCTAGCTCACTAAATTGAAGTTTGGGGCAGTAAAAAGGGAAAAAACTAAATAGAATTCTGCGCACAAAGCACTGAGCTTCAAAAAACTTTAATGACAATTGCGAATAGCCGGAATGGTTACGCTGCCTAACTTCTAATGTATGAATGAAATAACCATTCCAGCTATTTCACTCATACATTATAAGTTAGACAGCGTACCTTGATCCAATAAAGGCAATAAAGACATGTTTTGGAACCCTAACCATGATGTGTGATATATACTAATAGAGGGAAGCCGCTTGTGTCAATTAAAATACAAAGAAGAGCGGGGGAGAAGGTCCCAAAGCTCAGTACAGTGAAGAATCTTAGCTGTCCATTTGTGAGACTTTAAAGCAAACATGATGATAACTCAGACACCAAGGGGGAAAGTACCCGCACTTAAGTTACTAAATAAATGACTAAATTAAAAGAACTGGGCGTCAAGGCTAAAAGACATACTGAAGCGAAACATCCGAGCCACGTCTATCAACAGTCTGTTGGAGGACTTTGTCAAAGCATCAACAAACTATTTAACGCTTTTCATCGCTTGCTCGCTTCAAAAGTTGAGCAATATTCAACTTTTGAAGCTTCGATGGAAGCGTCAGCCAATCAAATCATACGCCAGTACAAGCTCTAGCCAATCAAACAGCGTGTTTGTGTGTCCGGGGCGGGAGATCCATGTGATTGGTTGTTGGTCGAGTTTCAGACACGCCCACCGGCAAGCTT
This sequence comes from Notothenia rossii, assembly GCF_949606895.1. Lineage (NCBI taxonomy): Eukaryota > Metazoa > Chordata > Actinopteri > Perciformes > Nototheniidae > Notothenia > Notothenia rossii. Next base: position 75,724,510 of record NC_136906.1, on the reverse strand, counting down.
GAACGCACGCCGCCGAATGGACGCTGCGGGAGTGTGTGCGTGTGTGTTTAAAAATGTGTTGGATTTGCAGCTGCGTTCTCTACAGCTAGTCTTGTAAATGTACTGTATTTAGTGCAGAGCCGTGCTCGTGCATTTAAAAGCGCTCCAATCTGTTGTGAACAAATCACATTACTCAGGCACCATATGGGAAATGTTTGATGGATTAATGGATGCTGAAAACAATGGGAAGTAATGGGGTCTGGATGAGTGGAGAGAGCATTAGTGATTGAAAGCTTTCTGGTGTGAATGTGTCTGTGTCTCCTTTTGTCTCTGAAGAGGAAGTTTAAGCACTATGTTCATTTACTAAGTGTGTTACATTTCAGTTTTTCAATTCACAATATGTATGACAACAGGTGGTTAGAAGATCCATGCAAACTAATCACAAACCCCGCTGTAGACATGTGTTTTATGTGCAGTTTGTGTAAAGTTTGGGAGTTTCATAATAGGATCTGTATTAGCAAATTGTGCAAGGTGGATGTAAGCGGAAATACTACGACTTTCGGCAGTAGGCCTATCATTGTTAACTTTCATATGCAAACTACAGGGTTTCTTTACAGGGGGCAGAACAGGCAGGAGTACCAGTCCAAATACCTGCAGACAGTGGCACGACTTTCAGAGCAAAACCTGAGCTGCAAGTGTGTGTGTGTGTGTGTGTGTGTGTGTGTGTGTGTGTGTGTCTGTGTGTGTGTGTGTGTGTGTGTGTGTGTGTGTGTGTGTGTGTGTGTGTGTGTGTGTGTGTGTGTGTGTGTGTGTGTGTGTGTGTGCGTGTGTGTGTTTCAGGGAGAATCATTTGCATGTTCATTGCTGTGTCAGTGTGTGTCTTCCAGAAAGAGAGAAATCTCCATATTTATCACTGTGTGCGTGTGTGTGTGTGTGTGTGTGTGTGTGTGTGTGTGTGTGTGTGTGTGTGTGTGTGCAGTGTTTCCCCTAGGATGGAGTCATAGCAGCGGTGCTAAGGCACGCGGGCCCAGCAAAATGTGAGCGCGGCGCGCGTGGACATTTTAAGTGTGTGCGCGTGCGAAGTGCTTCCCGCCATTATGTTTCTATTTGTCTGCCAGCACAAGAAAGACACATACATCATTAAAAGCTTCAAATGTATTCAGTATTGTATGAACATAATTGGTGGTTGGACCTCACATCCTCTAGGGGGGTCCGGGGGTATGCCCCCCCGGGAAGATTTGTTTTTACATTTTAATATAAAATGCTTCAATCTGGTGCACTTTGAGCACACAATGACTAGAGACTAGATCTAACTCTAAACACCCATATGAAAAAGATCGTTTTACATTTTAATAATCAAATAATTGAACATACCAATAAACTACCATAGCCAATAACACATATGTAACTTATTTTATTTTTGTTGTTCATTTACATCACTTTCATCAGGCAATTTTTTTGTTTAATATCAGGTGTCAAAAGAGCATGGCACCTAGTAATGAATGTGCCAAATGTCTCCACTTCGTTCCACTGCCCCAGTGACTTGAATATCTTGGGTTCTGCCACCCTTCATGCAGATCTAGATCCCTCCGCTTCGCGTCGGGATCCTGATCAGCCTGTCGGGTGTTCTTTTCCCCATAATGACCGCATCGCTGCACGTTATCCCTTACAAACTAACTAAGTTAGCTAGATGTAATTCATTCTTAACTGTAGGCTTTTATCAAAGTATTAATTTACTTAATCTAAATGTAACAACATTTTAAATTATAATAACTTACATTTATGGCGTTATGACCTTCTTCTTGAGGTGATTGTGTCCAAATAAAGTTATGTCTGCTTCAACTTGCTGTTGTCTGTCTTGTCAGGCAGTTTTCCTTCAGCTCTGAAAATGACAGCTTTCCCGCGTATCGGTGGCTCGAAGTTGCCGCGAGCGCTAGGGGGCAGCACTTATAATTATTGAAAACATATAGGGGAAACACTGGTGTGTGTGTGTGTGTGTGTGTGTGTGTGTGTGTGTGTGTGTGTGTGTGTGTGTTCCTTCTCTGGCTGAGTTGAAACACAGGTCTCTGGGCTGTATCTATTAGAGCTTAATGCTGCAGACCGGTCTGGCTCAGAATATCAATGCACACTCACACTCACACTCACTCACTTTTACATATCACACACATATAGAAAACACACACACACACACACACACACACACACACACACACACACACACACACACACACACACACACACACACACACACACACACACACACACACACACACACACACACACACACACACACACACACACACACACACACACACACACACACACCAGGATGTAACAGAATAACATATACATAGAGGAAGAGGCCCCTTTAAATAAACCTGCAATTACGTAAATACGTCGACATTTACACAAGCAGCATTTAGAAGCTGTAACGTTCAGTACAAATACGAAATCATATATAGTAAAAGTTAATAACAAAGATATTTGTAGTGCTGATTTTTTGTAAAAAAGGAACCAATCCATTAACAAATACCATTTAACACCAATACGATGAGCACATTTATCATGCAACTGTTAAAAACTTTAAACAATGTATCAAATTATAATATTTCGGGATTTCTATTAAAAGTTGTCACATGAAAAATGACTTTTCAGCTTTTTTATTACCCTTTTGGACTTTTTCTTTCCTATTATTTGAAGTGTAATAATCACCCTGTTGCACAGATCAAGCTCCATTCATTTATTCTTGTCATTTTCAAGGACTTTCATCTGACTTGTTTTAATTGACCAGAGCTGCAGAGAGTGTGTGACGATAACAAGAGAACATTTGGCCTTGGGTTTTACCTGAAAATCATTTTGTGGCATTCCATTTTTTCAAGTGTGCTGAACAAGAGATGTTGTTGTTGGGAAATCATTCTCGCGCAAAACAGGTAAAAGCTTTCTGTGACCTTTCAGGACGGACATCCTCTTTTTCCCTCAGCAAATACATCCCTTCAAAGTGGAGGAATAGAAAAGCTGCATCTTTAGTTATTTATTTTATATTTTCCACAGATCAGCAGGTGACAGGTTGACATTTCCAAATCAGAAACGTGGGTTGTTATTATGTGTTATCAGCTGTGTGTGTGTGTGTGTGTGTGTGTGTGTGTGTGTGTGTGTGTGTGTGTGTGTTATCTGTGTAACGTTAATGTCAATTTAAAAGTGTGTCGAGATAAGATTGTGGTTCTGTGTAAATTGCTTTAGGTTGTAAAAATGTTTTTGCGTAATTTGTATCGAAAGGTTAAATAAATATTAAAGTGAAGGATGTTAAAGTATTAGTTTGTTTCCCAATAGCTCTAAGGTGCAAGACTGAATGATCGACTGAATAAAACCTAGCTCTACTTCCCGCTGAATCCCAATTTTTAGACTAACTTGCTAATCAGAATGAAATGATTAAATCCATTAAAGGTTACAAATGTTATGGTTTATGTTATTGAACAATGTGAAAATTAAAACAGCCATGGAAGGAAACTGTCTCAGGAAATACAAAATAAAACAAATACACATATTCCTCAATGCTTTTTATTTCGGTTTGTTTCTAGTTAGATCAAATCTATAACATTGATCTCCACATGAAAAAAATAAATGGATGAATGAAAATGTAATGCTAATAAATACGTTATTATTATGACAGAATAATAATAAACACTGTTTTGCAGAGATACTTATCGTTAATAGTAAGAATGTGCAGTATTTGAATACATGTTTACATTTCTGAATTGCAATAAGACTTCAAGGATAAGTTGTTTCTATGAACAGGGAAAATTGAGACGAGACGAGTGATGTGAAATATTTGTAATTAACAGTAGAAGCATTTCAAACAACCTACTTTCCTTCTTAAAAAGCCATGTGACTGTCAAGTGTAGTCTTTCTGTTATTTCAAAAGCAAATACGTCAATAAATAGCAAGAATCCACATTTCATTTTCAATCTAGATGTAATTGAAAGCATAGAAAGTATGAAGAATATGTTTTCAAAGCTGACAGAAACAGCACCTCACGAAGAGATCAGGGTTACACATTTACAGACACAAACAACTTCTTCTTCTTCTTCTTTCTTATTTTCTATAGTTTATCAGGTGAAGTGTGTCATATGGATGAAACCACAACGCCTCAGTTTTTATTCAGCCTGACAGGCTCCAATCTATTCGTGGAGATCCACTGATGACCGCAGACTATTCACACTCACACATGATGGAAAAATAAACTTGCGAGGTTAGCCTCAGTGCAGGAATCCAGGAATCAATAATCCTGAATACACGCCACTTAACTCTCGCCCGCCCGCCTCTAACACACTCTCTATCTCTCTCCTTCCAGAACAAAAATTGAGCCAAAGTCACCCCCCCCCCCCCGCCCCCAATTCTTCTTTACCCTCCACCATGCTTCCAAGTACTTCCTGTTTCCAGAGATAGCGACAGGCATTAAACAATATCGGGCAGGAAATCAGAGATGTAACAACGTCTACTGCTGAATTATTTAATACTATAAAAGGTACACAAACCAATGCGCACACACACACGCACGCACGCACGCACGCACACACACACACACACACACACACACACACACACACACACACACACACACACACACACACACACACACACACACACACACACACACACACACACACACACACACACACACACATATGAGATTGAATGCAGGTATACTGATGATGACTTTGATAAGAGATGGGAGACAGCATGGTATTTTTTATCAAACTGAGTCTTTGCATTCATTTCCCAGAACTAGAGGACAGTTGGTTCTTAAGCAAAGAGCATCAAGACACACATAATTGACATAATGAACACTTTAGATATTCCCTATCCTAAGGCAATGGTTTTTATGGTGCTTTTCAATAGAAATATACTTAAAGAGGATTCAATTGCACTGTCTCATTTATCATAAGTAATAAACAAATCAGAATCTAAGTCAGGTTTATAGCCGAACATGCAAGGAAGTTGCTTTGGTGTATAATGGTGCATACATAAAGGAACATTAATTGTAAGAAAAGGGGTAGAAGTATTATAAAGACTATAATAACAGGACAAAATGGAAAAATATTCATGTCAAATGTAAATATAAAAAATATATTTATATGACTAAATAAAATAAAATTCAATATGTGAAGTAATTGAATGTGAAGTTGAGAGCTGTGCAGAAAAAGAGGTACAGTTGAACAGAAATGTGTAAAGTAAAGGAATGTGAGACAGTATTAAAATGCATTCATGTTATGCTTAGTGTCGATAGAGCAGTGCTTCTCAAACTCTTTTCAGTAATGTTCCCCTTTTGAAACATTTTCTCAGCCAAGTACCCCCTGACCGACATTTTTGATAGAAAAAGCCTATATACATAATTACAATATAGTGATGTTCCATCAGTGTGTGATTATCTCCTTCATGCACGAATTACAACAAACTAAGGATATTTTCATCTCTATGCATGAACAAAAAGAATATAACAGTAGTATCTGTTTAACAAACCAATGAACAAAATGATATATTATGAAACACTATAAGATACAATACACAAATCTGACATGTTTATATGAGGACCCCCTTGGTGGTTCAAGGAATATTTTATATGAAATTGTGTTTTCTATTGAACTTATTGTACTAAGATTATTTTTGTAATCATGATTGGTATTTTTTTAATTAACCTTTTTTTATTTGTTGTATCTCACGTACCCCCTGCAGTACCCCAACGTACCCCTAGGGGTTCGCGTACACCCATTTGAGAACCACTGCTCTAGAGAGTGAGTGTCAGTGGAGGAAACGTGATTCAACTGCAATGTGTTTCTGCTAATGGAAGTGTTTCCGTTCTAGCGCGCACCTGTCGGCCACCGTACGTAATATTAATATCTCTAGCAAATGATTTTAGGTAAACAGATAAGATAACTCTCAGACAGTTGTCATCATCCACAAAGCTCTGTTTCTCGATGTATCATCATACCTGTCTATATGTCACAGAATATGGATAATTGCCAAACAACCCCTGATTCACTCTTGATTTTTTTTCACTTCATAACATGAAGATCATTACTCATTATCGATGGAGGGGAAACACAGATGGTGAAGCTCGAGGCGTGAGATCGAAGGCTGTGCTCTTGTTGGGGTTAGAGTGATTTATACCCCGTCTGTATTTATATACCGTGTGTGTGTGTGTGTGTGTGTGTGTGTGTGTGTGTGTGTGTGTGTGTGTGTGTGTGTGTGTGTGTGTGTGTGTGTGTGTGTGTGTGTGTGTGTGTGTGTGTGTGTGTGTTTCCTCTACACCTCGTTGAGGAATGAAAGGCTCCGGATGTCATCAGTTCCCATATTGATTTTCCTGCTCACATGCTTAATTGAAGTTGTTGGGCTATACATAATTGAAGTTGGTTCTCTCAATCTCTCTCCCCCTTCCCTTTCCCCCCCTCAAACATTAAAAAGAGTAAAGTCATACCTCTTCCTGCTCTCCACTCTTTTCTCATTTCGTTTCAAGAGACAAGTGTTAATGGGGAAGCCTGTGGCTATGTACTTTTGATAGAGTGGTAGGGTGCATGTGTGTGTGTGTGTGTGTGTGTGTGTGTGTGTGTGTGTGTGTGTGTGTGTGTGTGTGTGTGTGTCCATTTGGTGTGAACATGTAAGAGTGTGTGCAGCTTATAAGTGAAAGAGAAGCCTGTAGGAGGAGGTAACAAACTCAAGAAAGACTTTGTGATAACAGAGATGTCATATCACTGATTGCCTTTGACTGTTTCCTAGTCTCCTCTCCAGTGTCGTCACATTATGAAAACACTTTGAAATGATAAATGAAGTTGGAAGAGTCCGAGCTGAGAGCTGAGAAGAGAAAAACCCTGGATAAGCACGGCAGTGGTTGGAGAACAGCCTGCAGTAATAAATTGATGCATTTTAATATTTCATTCTTGTGCATGAAGACTCACAAGTGTTTGCTCAGTTCAGAAAAAGACAGCATTATTAAATGAGCTGTCACTTCTATAATTAAACAGAAGAAAGCGAGGAATGATTCTCTCAGGATCGAAGTAACGCCTTGTTTAATACAGATCATCAGTTAGAGGGAAGTCAGAGGCACGACTTCTCTGTAACAGGAAGCTGAAACGGGATCCGTCCAAAGTGAAAAGACTTATGACGCTGCATTTTATATGTTGGAGTTGTTTCTCCTCTTCCTCAGATCTTCTTTCTTTGGGGTAATCTTCCTCCTCATCTTTACAGATCTGTTCAACTTTGATCTCTCCCCGTGAGGTGTCGCCTCCTTCCTCATCTTCAACACAGATGTATTTCCTTCTATGCAGATCTTCTTTCTCCTTTTAAAAGCCTTATTGTTTTACTCAAAGATCTCCCTCTCCATCTCCCTGCTTTAAGCCCCTGTCACACTGTCCCGAAATTGACACCCGATGGACACACGATTAAGGAAATGTTCAAATTCAGCTCTGATCGTAACAACATCGGGCCTTTCGTGAGGGCATCTTAATCCATCGTATGACCGCCGGTGGAGTTTCTCAGGCTCCGGCAGCAACTTCGTGAGCGGCAACTTCATGAGGCACTCGTGAGGGCATCTTGTCAAATCGTGAGGGCATCTTGTTATCATCGGTGCCATCGGGCATTCGCCCTCACTCTGATCGGGGCGAATGCCCGATGGCACCGATGATAACAAGATGCCCTCACGATGGCCTTACGAAGGGCAAAATTGACACGAATTCAACACGAAAATGAACCTTCACAAGGTCCTTCGGCAATTTTTTGGCATGCCAAAGATTTTGCCACCGCTCACGAAGTTGCTGCCTGAGCCTAAGAAACTCCATCGGCGGTCATACGATGGCTTAAGATGCCCTCACGAATGTCCCGATGTTGCTACGATCAGGACCGAATTTGAACATTTCCTTTATCGTGTGTCCATCGGGTTGTTTTATTGCACAACAAAATCATGTAAACATATTATGTAAATAACCCAATTTGTGTTCTGTGAAACTGAAAAGGATATCATATATTATTTTGAAGGCGAGTTGACAGGAAGTTGTTGTTGCTATAGAAACAACATTATGGAGAAAACTTAATATCTTCTACATATAAAGACGGAGAAAGTAAAGAACAAAGTCTGAAAATATCAGCACAGTATCATAATACTTTAAGATAATTGTTTGTGTTACTTTCGTTGCAGTTGTATGTCTTAAATGTAATGTAAATGTTGCCTTCGTGTGTGGCTCGGGGCCATCTTCGTGCGAAATTCACAATTCCATATTCGTGTGTCCATCGGGTGTACATTTCGGGACGGTGTGACAAGGGGCTTTAGTGTTGCACAGAACCGGTTAAAGTCCTCTCAGACCAGATGTTAAAATGTTCATTTACTGAGACAAACACCAGGAGAGATGATACAAAAGACAGCTAACAAGCTAACTGTACCTCATGAAACTGTCTTCAAGAAAAAATGTCTTTCTCCAGAAGTGAAGAGATGGAAGAAGGTTAGAACCAAGTTTAAATCCTATGAAAATGGTTAAAAAGGCCCTTTCGGCCGAAAGGGTTCAAGCACCGAAAAAATATCACCGAATGTCAGAGAACAGGGTTACGTTGGTAAGCTAACGTGTTGTTGTGATGACGTAATCAAAACGCGGCGACAAGCACGGCGCGCGACCATGCTCGCAGCTGGCTCACAGCCAACATGTCTGCCGCTTGGAGATATTTAAAAATATCAGAGAAAGAGGCGCGGATTGTAAAACGTGTTCAGCTGACATTTCTCGAGGGGGTGTAACTGCAAAGACTTTCACCACTTCGGGATTACTCCACCACTTGAAATCAAAACACCCGGACAAATATGCGGAGTATGATCAAATCACAAGCACTGACAGCGAGAGACTGTTCAGCGCTGCCTCTCATGTGCTTGATGAGAAGAGGAACAGACTTATGGCTGATAAAGCAGAGAAGCTACTGTTCATTAAAAAGAACCTTCCACTTTTCCTTAATAAGTAGACCAGGCTGGCTTATCATAAGCTTATCTAGTTCTACATGTCTACTCTATACCCACTTTCCTGAACAATTTTCATTGTGAGTTATAATTCACCATCTCAGGTTATCATTAGGGGGAAATGACAGCAGCACAGTGTTCAATATATTGTACTTTCGGTATCTAAATG